>NC_050100.1:174271377-174574407 GCF_902167145.1 Zea mays | reverse complement strand
GAAGGAGGTCACCACAACATGGAGTAGGCATTGGCCGAACCACGGGATAAAATCATTGTGTCTCTTGTCCATTTACTTTATTGCGATTGTTGTCTTCTTAAGTTCTCATATTCACATGTATTATTGCTCCTAAGTTTGATACACATTTCAAAGGAGCAATCAAGTGAAGAGTTCTCATATCTCCATCTCTACTTATAACAACTTGGTTTTAGCTTTCACTAACACTCATTATAAATCAAGTTTGTGTTGCTTAGAGTTGATTTTTGCAGGATCACTTATTCACCCCCCTCTAGGTGCCCTCACTTAGTCCCCCCTAACTCCATAATACACTTCCTCTCTTTCATGGACCATTTCTCAAAATACAGTTATCCCCCATTTTCTTTACAATATCCCCCCTGTGTGCACACAAAATGTGACATATATGCTTGATGCCAATTGAATGCTTCACAAAAAGTTGAAATTGTGGACTTCAGTATTCTTTATGGGTTCGCCTTTCTTTTAGTCCTACAAATCTCCACCTTAGGAATAAAACACCAAAAAGGAAGACATTAGTAGCATAAGGGAGGGTCAATTTTGTGATCCTTTGTATGTGGCATGGATAATAGGTTTAGAACCAAATGACAACTCAATTAATTCCCATTGTCCTTCTCATTATAGTCAGCTTCTTTCCAATCATCTTCATCTAGGGATGCATACACCTTTGTGATAGATGTTGGAGTATGATTCATACGGTACACAATAAAATCATCAGCAAAAGATTTTATAATCTTAGGTATCCTGTTACTCACAAAAACTTCATTGTCATCCTTTTCAAGAACTTCATCGTGTGGGTGCTCAAAAGACTGAACGACGACTCAATAAGTGTAGTAAATTCTGGAGCTATCTCAAAAGAAAATCTAGTGTTGCTATGTATATATTTCATATAATACATTCTCAAAAAAACATAGCATCATGATATTCCACAATTCTATCAACATGCATATTTGGAACTTTATATATTTTATTACTAAAACCTACAGGCAATGCTCTAATAAGCATAACCTAGAAAGATAGGTCCACATTCTTCGGTCCAACCATGAGCTTCTTAGAATTTGGTACGTTAACTTTTCCCAAACATCCTCACATACGCAAGTATGAAAGTGATGGTTTCTTTCCAACCTAATTCTCTTATGGGGTCATTTCTTTATTATTGTTTGGAATTTAATTCAAGACATGACTCATGGTCAATAAAGCCTCTCTCATCATGCCTTAGATAAACCAGGAGTGTCTAACATGGCACCAAGTTAGACAGCGTGTGGTTTTCCCCCTTGGTAATGTCATTAGATTTGAGCGAATAGGGTAGCCTACTCTCATAAATAATGTCATGTTCTTCATAGGATTCATCAAGCATGATCTAACATTTATACACTTAAGCTTTCTCTCTAATTGGTTCTTAACTTTAGCCTTATAGATTTTAAAGTGGTATAGTATATAAGTATTCATCGTTAGATTTAAGAAAGTAAACATAGGAAAATATAGTCACAACATCAAATAAAGTTATGAAGTACCTCTTTTCACCTTTTGTTAACACAAAATTTGTATTGCATAGGTCAGATTGTATAGGTTCTAGAGGTACCAAGTTTCTCTCCACTGCGTTATGAGGCTTTCAAGGTTGCTTTGATTGTACATAACTATGGCACTTAGAACCTTTAGAGTGAATATGGAATTAAACTCATGCTAGATAATTGTGACATCAAACCAAAGTTATAAGGACATAAATGGGAATGCCAAACACTTGTATTACTGTTAACCATGCCACATATATGATTCACTAACTTATTACAAAAATCTACTAAAAAGTGGAACAAGCCTCTACACCCTTAGACTTTACTAGTAAACCATCCATACTTTGGCACTATTACTTTATTGGACTCTAACATTATGTTAAACCCATCTCTCAAAAGAAGGGAGGGGCTAACAAGATTCTTGCATATAGTAGAGATATGTTGTATTCAGTGCATGATCTTCCATAAAGTGAACTTTAGATCTATTGTGCAAACACTTGGAACAGGAGCATGTGACCCAATCCCCATCATGATGAAGGAATATTGGAGCCCCTAGTAAGAAGAAAACATAAATATGTTAGAACACACATGGATATTAGAACCTATATCAACCCACCAACTTGGAGTTTAGAACATCAAAGTGCAGCAAGAGGATTATCATACTCATCATCGTGATTGCTAGTAGTCATGAGGTTGACATTCTTCTTTTCCCTTTTGTGATCTGCTCTGTTTGGACATTCCTTAGAAAAGTGACCAAGCTCTCTACAAGTGAACTAAATGGACTTTGCTTTTTTCTTCTTGTTCTTGAAGGTAGTTGTTGAATTGACATTAAAAGGATCATTATTTCTTTTGTTCTTGTTGTGTGGGTTTTCTACACCAAGTAGGTGCTAGAAAGGCTCTCGTTCCTCTTTTTAGTGATGCCTTTAGCTCAAGCCTTCTCCTTAACGTCAAGAGATGCTATCACATTTTCAACTAATATTTTCTATCCCCTATGTTTGAGAGTTATGTCTAAGCCCCTTCATGAAGGAAGCAACTTTGCAAAAAAATGCATCCAACCATAAACTTGTCGTGTGTGACACACTTAAGATCGAGTTTTTTTCCACACGATGAACTTCATGATCTTGCTCTATTATACATTGGTTAACCACGATCTTGGAGTCATGAAAGCTCTGTATGATGTATAACTCATTGCATGTATATGATGCACCATATGTAGCATTCAAATTATCCCACAATATCTTTGCATCTTTCATGTGCAATACAAGATTAAAGAGATGATCAACAAATATGTTAAGCACAACTCCCATAAAGATATCATTGGCATCCTAGATTTCTGTCTAATCTTCTTCATAGATATTTTCCTCGAGCAAGTCAGTGCTAACCAAGAACACTTTCATGGCCTATAGCCAAAGCATGACCTTGACTTACCACATCTTAAAGTGCATACCCAAAAAGTATTATGGTCTCAACGCATCAAAAAAACCAACCATAGTTAAATTAGGAAAAGGCCTAAGATAAATATTTTTGTATTGTTGAATAAATAGACAATCTTTAGATTAGAATTAGAACATAGATCATGAAAATCTTCGAAACTAGTATAAGCATAGCTCATATACTAGTCACTATAAACAACATGAGTACAAAACTAGTGTAAGCATATCTTGTGTTGGTCACTTGCTTTTGATCACTACATGATATCAAAAACATGGTAACACAAGTTTAGAAGATTTAGACCTTCTCCCTTGGATCACCTTTTTCTCCGAAGAGTAACTCAAGGGAGAAGATGTGAGGAAAGAATGTAAACTAAGAAGCAATGTATAGAAATGTAATGAAGAACAAAACATGTTACTCATTTCATATGCCTTAGCGTTTTTCATTCCATCTCTCTTCTTATGTAGTAAATACACAAGCGTACCTTCGACTTTACACGAGAAATAGCTCAAAGATACTTCGAAGGCTAAAAAGACAAAGCTTTGGACCTCCCAAAAGATGCCTTATGCATGGTACTGTTCACCTATTTATAAGCGAGGGGTACAGTTTCGTATGAAATAACATACATGCCCATGAGGTTTACAAATATGGTTTGCAAATATCACAGGAGTATCATCGTCTTTTTATCCTTTTTCCTTGCCGCTCAAGTCTTCAACGCTTTCCTTTTCCTTGATTCATGCGTGAAGCTATTCCTGACGCCGAGGGTGGCGGTTTTGGTGCACACCTTCAGCAAGTGCACGTTCGGAACGAAGCCCTTTGCAAGCTGCTTCGGTCGAAGGCCAGCTTCGTATGTTCTTCATACAGTACCTAAAACATACTTTGTTAAGATGAAGTTAAGGTGATTTGAGGATCTTCGGCAAGGTATATGCCCCCAACAACTTGTACACTAGCCCATTGAACATAAGTACTAGTATAACTCATACACTACTTAGATTAAATAATATAAATAGAGATATTGACTCGCATGATGTGTATATTTCCGCTATAGAAGAAGATGTTGCAAGTGGTGGAGACACTGTTGTTGTTGATGGTACAAAGTCTTCTATGAATGGAGGAAGAGCTCGAAGCAGGTGACAATGAATACATAAGGATGTAGCAATGTCCAGCTTCGATGAAAGATGACTCACCATGTAAGTTAAGAGCAGTTGCGTGAAGAGTGCTTTCTAAAAACCTTAATCGTCCTCTCCCGACGTAGAATCATAAGGAAGAGGTTCCAAAGACCTTATTTCTCGGACATCGGTGCACATAGACACTGAGACGGGAAAGTTTTTATGGCAGCGCAACATTGTGAAGAGGAAAAACTAATTGACAACCTTATAACTTTAAAAAAACTAGAAACTCTCAATTGTTGTTCTTGGTATGTCTTTTCTAGAACGGTTGGTGTGTGTATAGAGAGATGGGGGACCCTCTAACTTTGCATCAGTTAGTAATACGGTACCTCTCTACTCATTAACTTAAACATTTAAAACTATTAGATAACACAACTATTGAACTATTGAGATTGCGGAATTGGACCGTATAAATTCTAACAGAAACGTGGTAGAAAAACGGAAGAAGAAGGCTTTATTCACTGACCTTTAAATTCCCTCCCAAAAAAACTTCTTGTATATCTTCCAATAAGTAGTTTTTTTAGATTAGTTTTGTCTCCTGCTGCTAAAGATACTCTAAGTCTATATATTCGAGACATGTATATGCGCATGTTCGATAGCAAACCAAGGTCTATAGCATGTTATTTTAGCATTATTGTCTTATTTACAGCAACACTCATACTAATTATTTTAGGGGGTGTTTGAATGTACTAGAGCTAATAGTTAATGTCTAAAATTAGTTGAGATATTCAAACACCCTAGCTAATAGTTCAACTATTAGTTATTTTGGTAATTAGTTAATAGTTAGGTAGCTATTTATTAGCTAGCTAATTTCACTAACAACTTTTGATCAACTAACTATTAGTTGTAATGCATTGAAACACTCCCTTACTCTCTTTTTTGGGTTTCTCTATTGAAGTATCCTAGTATCGTATTGACTTTATAAAATTAATTAAACAAATCTTGTAAACTATTCTCTCTTTTTTCTAAACCATAAGATATTTTAGCTTTCCTAGATATATTATTTTTAAAATGTACATAAATATAATATGTATCTAAGTAAATAGTAAAAGTAATACACATAGAAAATCGAAAATATCTTACAATTTGAAATGGGCTACGGAGGGAGTAATTCTTATTATTAGTATATGTTTGAATCGATTTGGTCTAGCTATATGGACTGATGGAGTACCGCGCTCGTGAGCACCTCACCTTGTTGCTGTCCCGGTCGATCAGAGACGGGTCCTTGTAACCTACTGCGACCGAGCACCAATCGAGGAGAGGACGGGTCGAGATCACCAGAGGAGAGGAGACCGCAGATCAGAAGCAAGCACCTGAAACTGAAAGCATCGAACAGCGCCACACCTGCGGGCTGCAGGGGCCGGACCGGCTCGTCCGCGTGGAGTGGACAGAGAGCCACAGGGCTCTTGATTGCACTGCGGTTCGCAGTAGACAGCCCAATCTGACGCATTGACGATGACCTGAGACTGCCGCCGGGCCCAGCACCGGGAAAAGGCCGCGAGTGTATTACACTATGGGCTATATGGCGCAGAGAGGTTGCACTGCACGTCTCGTCATTAAAACCTCCCGATTGTGAAACAGCGTGGAGGAAGCATACTTATGATAGTCGAGTTCGAGTGGTCCTTAGAAATATCTGTACTCATTCGTTGCTACGGCATCGAAAAATAGACCAAGCTAATGCAGGTTTGCCCGTGTGATGTAACAAAAGATAAGACTAAAGACATGTTTGGAACATGATCTCTCTAAGAGCTTGTTCGGTTTTACCATAATCCATATATGGATTGAGGGGGATTGAGGACGTTTCAATCTCTAGTAAGTCAAAATCTCTCTCAATCCATATCAATTCCCTCTAATCCATATGGATTGAAAATAACCGAACAAACTCTAAGTTATTTTGTAGAGTTATACAGGAGCATAGACACTACCTTAGGCGGTCCAAAAGGTTATTGCATTATTTGAATGGGACCTCATCCCACAATCCAGAACAAATACAGCATAATTCAGAATAGCAAGAAATAGAACAAGAGACATGCATGCATGCTCACATTCATATCTCACATGAGAGACCTAGCTTAGCCAAATGAATCCACTTGGTAGAACTAATAAGGGGCTTCTAAGGACGAGCTCTTGGACAACAGTTGTTATGTTTTAGTTGAACATGCATGCGGTGGTAGCTAGCTAGCTCGTGAACGCAGCAGCCCCGATCAGCGATCAGAACGACGAGAGAGACACGATGAGACCCCGGAGCAGCGCTCAGAACCACCTGAAAGGCAGCAGGCAGCAGCGGCAGCGGCAGCGCATCGAACAGGACGCGGAGGGTCAGGGGGGCCACCACACCAAGCATGCGGTTCAGAGCCCGGCAGGCAAAGTACCGCGCGCGGGCGCGGCGGGCGCAGGCGAGGCGACGACCGTCAAAGACTGGTGAAAGGCGGGGCCGGGGCCGGGACCGGGGGCGCTTTCTTTCTTCCGTTCTTTCCGCGACGACGGCCGGCCAAGTGACAGGCGACGCCTCTGCCGGCCCAAAACGGAGGAGGCGGCCGGCACGCCCGCGGCGCTGCCTGTTCAACTCAGCCGTGCCCGCGGCTTTTTTTTTCCGGGCGCGCGAGGGGCGGGCGAGGCGATGCTCCTCGCCGCGCCTCGGTCCACCACGTCGCGGGTCTCCGCTGCCTCGCTCCCGGCCCCACCCGGGTCGCCTGGACGACCTGGAGCGCGCAGGGGGCAGGGCGCTGGTGGTTCCTGATCGCGCAGACGTACGCGTGCGGTACAGCGGCCTGACGTGATCGGCGATCTGATAGCCAACTTGGTGTCGTCGTCGTGACCGTGATGATGTGAGAGCCACAGCGCGGCCCTGAGCGTTTTGTGTGCAATGAGCTAGCAGCACTGCATCTGCATGCACCGCAGTCAAGGTTCACAGGCCGCTACGACTGTAGTAGTAGTAGTAGTATGGGTCAGAAAACCATTTTCTCGCTCATCCAGAAAGCCCCGCCGGTCCATTTATCCCACGCCAGCCTTGCCAGGCCCAGGCGCCTTTAAAATCTCCCAGTATAGCAGTACAGGTACAGTAGAGTGGACGTGGACCGGACTGGCAGAGGGGGAGGGGGAGTACTATGGAGTAATCCCCAGAGGTTATTTTATCTGCATCAGCGGAAGGCCCAACGTTTTCCGGGCCATGCATATATCCATGCATGCGTTGCGCCAGTGCCATGCATGCATGTGACGTGAAAGCTCCAGCCTCCAGGTCCAGGTCCAGCTGACGCTGAGCAGAGCAGTCTCGCCACCACCACTACCAGTCCACGATGCAGCTTGGGATTGGATTGCTCCGTCACCTGCACCAGTACGTACGTACGTAGTCTGCCGATGCTACTGCCTGGCACGGCTAAACATGTGGCGCACGACTGGTGCATGGGGTACGCAGCCGTGGTCGGCATACATGGTTACATGCACGGACGGACACATCAAGCCAGCTACACTCGTTCCTCTTCTTCGCCACTAAAAAAATAGTCATTTCTTCATTGCCACTAGGACAGTCATAATATATTTTTAGCCTAAGTTATGACATTATGTACTAACCAATTAAATTTGAACTAAAAAAATCAGTTTATACATAGAAAAGACAGATTCTGGTAAGAGGTAGATTGAACTAACTCGAATAGAGGAAGGGGTTAAGTGGAGGAAAATATTTTAGGAGATTATATGGTCATTACCTACAGGCGAGGGAAGTAATTTGAACATTTTTTTCCTTTTATTAAATATAATGATGTTGTACTTTTTTTTGAAAGAAGACACCTGTTAAATATTTTTTTGGCAACGAAAGGATGAGTACGCTCGCCGTGTCTGAAATGAAGGCTGAGGCGGTGGTCAAAATGACTGCCGATGCCAGCGACAGCGTTTCAGTTTTTGCCACCGTCCATGACCGGAAGCTTTAGGAGGAGCCCAAGGGCGGCCGGAGATAGAGAGAGACAACCCGACGAGCGATGTCGACGGATGAGACGAGGAATCGCGCGCTGATGAACTCTTTGATCAGGATTAGGAAAAGACGAATTCGATCGATGAGGATAGTAGTAGGTACAAGTTGCCGAGACTGAATCGTCGATGGCCTAGATGATGAGGACCGAGAAAGACAGGGATGGAGCAGGTCAGCTGAGGCTCTCCGTTAATGTTAGTAGTACGGAACGCGCGTGTCATTACTACTACTACTGCCGTACTGCGGGCGACCCTCCAGGCTCCAGGCCCCCCACACGCCGAGCACGATGCGGTCAAAACTGGAAGCACCCGCGCCAGCTGTCCCGCACGTGCGCCCCAGCCCTCTCCTGATCTCCTCCGCACCGGCACCGGCACCGCACCCCACGAGCCCCGCCCCCGCGTGCTGCCCGGTTGACCGGGGACAAACCCAGCCCCACTCATAGGCGCCCTGGGGCCCATCCCTGCCCGGTAGCCCCCACACGCCAGGGGCTCGCTCCCGTCCCGCACGCCCCAGCGCGCGATCTCCTGTCGACACGTTGCCCTTGCCCCCCGACGGCTGCGGATGAGAGAGAGGTACGTTGCAGTTGCAGTCATGGCATGCATCGGTCGGCGAGGCCCGGGCCGAACGACGTCGGATGGCTGTCCTGCTTGGGTTCGGTGGGTGGGCCCCGCAGGAATATTTGCGCCCGAGGGCGGAGGGCCAGTAGCGACCCCATCCATCGGTCCGTTCTCGACTCGAGCGAGCGAGAACGGAGAAGAAAAGCGGCACGCGACTACGCGAGGCTTCCGCCAATCCGGTTTCCTTCTCGTCTTCCCCACCTCCGTCGCCGGGGCACGGGGGGACGCAAGCGGGGATTGACCGGTTTGACTGGCCGTGGTCCCTGTGGCGCCCGGCGGACGGATGGGCGGCCCGGATTGGGCGCGGGTGCCGACACACGGGCGGGCGGGGCGCGCGGAAATCCACGCCCGTGCGGCTGTCCTGTCCGCGCAGAGCTGACGAGCAGAGCAGCACAGCGCGTCGAAATCCGCGGACGGGCGGGGACGGATTTCTTTTTTTTTGGTAGTCTTGGCCACCGCAAGGACAGCCGTACGAGTAACAGGCGGCTCTGACAACCGTTATTTTTATACTGTCCTGTCCTACTACGAGTGAGTGCTCAGAGATGCCTGCGATAGACATTCACTCGCTGCGTGCTTGCTCTCGAGCGGTGCGTTGAACCTGCGATGTAGCTTGGTCAGACACGAACAGGACCCCCTTTTTAAAAACGTGAGGAACGCATAGACGCCAGCTGTGTTTAACGCTGTCGCTTTGGCGCAACTCAGCACGCGGTACAGACGAAGATTACTACTGTACCACCATGCTCAGCCACAATTACAAAACGGGAGGACAAAAAAAATATCTGAGGGAAACCAATTGCAAACATTAAGGAGTATAGATTGGTACACAAGTAAACAACCAAGATGTGTTTGGTTCTCACGTCGTATACTTTAGTGACTAAAATTTACTCATTTTTAGTCTCTAAATTGCCCAACAATACGACTAAATTAGACCTTCTAAGGTGGACTCCAACGGAGCCCCGACCCCCTCCCCTGTCGACCATGGGTGCCCCGGCGGCTCCCACTCGCCTCCAACGCCCCTGGCCCCCTAGCGGGGTGAGAAACCAAATCCCCCTGATAATGGGAGCTCTAATCTCCCCCTCTCCACTAATTGATTGTATTTAGTGTAAAATTAACTCATTTTCGGTATAGTTAGCACATAATAATTTGTAATACGATACTACAAATATGGTAGTATTTTTTTAAAACTCCAAAAATTGATATATAAAAGGCAAGTAACTCAGTTAAAGAGTAAATGGGAGCTGAATAGGCGGAATAGTTGCAGAGGAGAAGAAATAGGAGGAAGAATGATTGAGGGGAAGGTATTTAAATATGAATAGAAAGTACGAATAAGGGAATTTTGGAGGAGGAATGGATGGAGATAGCCTAAACTTGACCATTGCTTATGTGATGTGCCACATATGCAAAGCGAAGTTGTATGCCGATGTCTTCACAATATCCTCGGAAGAGCCAGCTTTTGCACTGGGTCCTGTTATCAACGATGATACAATTCAAGACATCAAATCCGTAGACAATCGACTTGAGGAAGGCAACAGTTGATCCTTGGGTGATGTTTACCACTTGGGTAGCTTCCGCCCACTTTGTGAATTTGTCGATGGCGACGTAGAGGTGCCGTTACTCACCGACGTCCATGGGGAACGGTCCCAAGATATCCACCTCTATACAACGAACAACCAAGATGGTGGTCTCATTTGTAGAGCCTAACCCAATGTGTGTATTTGATTTGCATGTAACCATCATGCTCTGCATGACTTTACCAGCTAAGTTGCATCTTTTAGGGCGGTTGGCCAGTAGAAGTCATGTCGAATGGCCTTATCGACCAGCGTGTGGGATGAAGACAGACTTTCGCACTCGCCTCCATAGATCTCCACGAGCAACTCACGGTCCTCTCCCTTGGTAATTGAAAGGGAAATGTGCCTTTGGGCCATTTCAAAGTGTTTTGGTGATTAAATACTCAACACACCACTATGAACTAACACTCTTCATATTAGCATGAGCTTATATGTTTAGAAAGCAAATTCAAGTAATCAAGTCCGAAATATTGAGGAAAATAAGAAAAGCACGTTTGGTCTTGAAAAAATGGGCATATTGCAAACCTCTATGAATCAAAGTGATAAATGTATATTTTATCACTTAGTCAATTATTTTAGGTCCTAACAATGTTTATCTAAGTGCTAGGGAACTTCTCAAGACGAGCTAAAAAAAGGCAAGAAGTTTGGCTCAAGACAGGAGAAGTTGGGCTGCACTGGGCACTACAGGACAGTATGGTGTGCACCGGTGACCGGACATGTCTCACTGGCTAAAACATCGAGGCTCACTGGCTAAAAACCATAGGACAGTCCGATGTGCACGAGAAATAAGCCGATAATTCCCCTGGGTCAGATTGTAGGCCGGCAAGAATTAAGCCGATAATTCCCGTGAGCCAGATAGTAGGCCGATGGGAATTAAGTCTATAATTCCCATGGGCCAGCGAGTAGCCGATGGGAGTTAAACTCCTTACAGGAATTATCCTGCTAATTCCCATGGGCTAGCATGTGGCCGGCAGGAAATAGATGGATATCGGGAATTAGTTAATCCCCGACCTGTGACTCCTGTCGGTCGAGAACCGACCGGAATTAGGGATAAACGAACGGGAATTAGCAATTCCCGTCGGTATAGGGTTAATTCACGTCGGTTCTCGATCGACAAGAATTACTTGGATTCATGTTGTGTTCCTAAGGAAGCCACCGCTACTTGACCCCTTCCTTAGCCTATAAAAGAAGGAGGTCGTCCCCCAGACGCAAGGAGGGACCCAAGATGAGACGACGCCCAGAAGACCGACGAACAGGAGGACCTGGAGACTGGAGCCCTACCACCAAGACAAGACTTAGCTAGGCCTGCATCTTGTAACCACCTCCACCACGAATTAGAGACTTAGGAGCCTCTCCTCCCTCTCTCTCCTGCTTGTAACCCCTACTACGACCTTTAATTATCGATGGTGTCGGTATCGCAAGCCACTGATGACTGGATGTAGGAATGTTCTGCCCGAACCATTATAAATTTTGCGCCCACTCTGTGCATCTTCTAGAGCCCGGAACACGCACAATAAAATTTAATTATCGGAGTGAGGTTCGAAACACCGACATGTACACTATTCCCATGACTTAGACACTAGGCATACTTGAGATCGATATTTGATACATACATCGACCCTGTAGCCACGTGTGGGCATGCGAGTGTACCTTGAAGTACTATAAGTTATAGATTGCTACTTTGATCATCAACCACACTGTACCCAATGGCATGCACTCTAGTGTCCATTTATATGACTAGACATACATTGCATGTAATAGTTAGTCTAACATTATACATATACATCCTTGATGTTATGCCATGACCAAAGGCTTGGCACTGCATATGACTGCACTACTAGAATAATATTAAAGGTTTTTGGACATAGCTAACCAGGGCCCATGGTCCATCCAAGGTATGTAATCTTCTCTTCTCCCTTGGTCTATAAAAGGGGGAGCACAGCAACGTGGTAGGAGAGGATCTAGAGATTTACAAGGCAGCATCTAGAACAACTAGATACTAACCAAGCTAGAGATCCACGATTTCCTAAGGGCGGGCATAAAGTTGAAGTATGGATCATTAGGATAGAAATCTCACCAGACCTCTCATTAGCATGCTAGGCCAGATCAATTACCTCTAACATGTTCCCTAGCAACTCCGGTTGTTAGCCATGCCATAGGTGACATTGGAATCAAAAACACTCTACCCCGACTATTGTCTCTAGGAGGGGAACATGCAATAGTGGGGATGCGTGTTGTAGGCATTTGCTTTGTCTCATGCCCCAACTAGAGTGTGGTAGGCCTTGGGGGTAACATCGCTCGCCTCCACATCTCCAAACCACCCCATCGGCTACAAACACAAAGTTTCTTGTTTCTATAAACTTAGTATATCTGTCAAGATAGTAGAACGATATCATTTTCATATTTCACAATCCAATGAAATGGCAACACTTACTGCATTAGCATCTAATTTAGGCACCAACTGACCAACGTACATTGAACTAGTGTGGTTCTTACCGCACCCTAATCGTGGGCTTAGCATGAGATGCCAATTAAAGTTTAACTCACTTAACTTGGGCTTGCCACAATAAGTACGTAAGTTGTTAGCAATTAAGCAACCGGACCATAAGAAAATATTTTGTGCCATCACTTGCTCCCTATGGTTTGCTTTTGTAATTACAGTCATTTACTTTATATATGATATTTGCTCAAGTAACCTTGTGTAGATTGTAACTAGTGTTAATTGAATTTGGTTGGCAACTCTTGTTGGTTATATTTTTTACCTTACTAGTTAGTAGCTAATTGTTGATCAACATAGACTAAGGACCAAGCTAGTAGAATTGCTTAGATGCATGCATATGGTAAAATCAGTGCTAGTGCAAGTAGTCGTTTTACTCTATTTTTTCTATAGTAATCAAAATTTGCTATAATGATTTGTGAGTCTGTATGATAAGTTTTATAGGTCTGTTCACTGGAGCGCAGCTACGACGAGGTCAGTGGTAGCATTGTTGTGTGATGGCAACGTTGAGGGATGCATAGACAACGACCTTTTCTATAATAATATAATCGCTTCGAGTAGATTAAGTGACGTCCGTTTAGGTTTATAAATGTGTGAGAAGTTAATTACCGATAAATATTATTAGTCCGTGTGTCGATCTCTTTTCTTTTTTTGAGCTACGCCGTGCAAAAGAGGACTGCAAATTATTGCGCTCCTCACGACGGAGACTGACATGATGTGTATGGGTGTGGAGTGGAGTATAGTATACGTAGCTTGCTGACTAGTGACCACTCTAGTAAGCGGTGCAAACAGGCTAATAACTGGCTAAGCCCATAGGCTATCCTGTTCGCGTCCTCTTCATGTGCTCGGTTTCTTTAGAACCACCCAAAAGCAGCAGGAGCACGATCGTTTTTATAGCGGCAACCGGCAAGCGTAAGAGAAGCCTGGCCTTGCTAACGATCAAGGCGCCCATAGTCGGTGCGTGTTTGGTTCACTCCCAAATATTGAGAATCTGATAATGAAAGATTATGTGCTTGGAGAACTAAAATCCGAGAATCAAAGTAGTACGTGATTTTCTTGGGTAACGTGTAGCTGCAGTTTCTACTATCCCTAGCAAACCAAACGCACAAACCAAACGCGCCCGTAGTTGGTGGCCAGACCCGATCGATCGATCCGCGTGGATGAGCAGCTGGAAAAATGAGGGTGTATTTGGTTCTACTTTTAGAGCATCTCTGAGAGACTAGTCAAATGACTCGTCAAGTTAAAATTTAGATATTTAATAGCAAAATAATTTTTCAATAGACTAGCCATCTAACTAGCCAATCCATCCAGCTCTCCAAATTGCCCCCGTTGCTACCAAATTTGGCTAGACACTTCAGCTAGCCAAACTAAGTTGCGTGTTACAGAGTCTGTTGGAATAATATGATACATATAGAGTTTAATCTTTATAGAAAGATAAATAAAAAGTTAAATAGAGAGTCTCTTGGAGATGCTCTTAAAACCTACTTCACAAAAGCAGAAGCTAAATTAAATGGGTTTAGCTTTTCTACGGCTATTTTGAAAAGACAACTTTTCTTAGTATAAATTTGAAAATAGCTTGGACCCTCTTTTACTGTTTATCGAAGTTCGTTATATTAATAAACATACATAATAAATTGAAACTAACATAGGATTAAAATAATTAAGTGTTATAACAAATAAAATAAAAATATTTATTGTTTATAGTGGACAACTTATAACAATTTCAACCAAACGACTTTCGGTTTTTTTTCACAAGAGTTTTTCGCAGCAGACAGCTGACAACGGTTTTTTCACAATTCACGGCTAAACCAAACGCACCCTAAGTACTATGTCGAAGCTAGCCATAGATCGCGTTGCGTATGTCATTTGAGTAGATACCTAACATCTAAGTGAGGATATAAATAGAAACCTATTAACTTAGCTACATTAAATTAAATAAAGATAAAATTGTCTATTAAAACCAGAAAATTGAATGAGAAGCCTATGCTCCCACTCAACATAACGTGGGTCTGCCCCTGATTGTATGCACTGCGCAGCATAGCACTAGCGCGTCAGCGAGTAAATAATCTCAAAAAATATTCCTAGATCTGTCTGGCCCGCTGCGCCGTGGCCCCCTACCGTGCCATGGAGGGACAAGGTGGAGGCGTGTGTCGTCTGTTGGCCTCGCTTGTCCGCTAATAGTCTCGGCCTAAGGCTCTCTCCAACTATTCCTCCTCCCAAATCTCTCATTCGTATTTTTATTCATGTTTAATTACCTATTTCTCAACTATTATTCTCCATATTTCTCCTCCTCTCCAACAGTTATGCCTATTCAGCTCATCTTTATACTTTAAGTGCCCTATTTAATTTTTATATACATTAGTTTTAGAGTTTTAAAAATTTCTACAATATTTATAGTATCGTAATACACATTATTATATATTAATTATACTAAAAAAATAATTTTACAGTAAATATGATTAATTAGTGTTTGTGAGCTTCGAGCTCCCTTTTATGGGTGACAATGAACTCTAAATTTTACACTGTAAGGTTTAAGGATCAAGTTAGGATCGAACCATATTTCTATTTATTTTTGAACAAAAAATTAATTAAAACTTTAATATTTTGTGAGGAAGTATTTGGATTATGATTCATTACCACCTCACTCCCTCTCCATGGAGGTGGATTTTTCTGTCACGCGGAGAAGAGGGGAGTGAATCGTTGGACTAAAGAGAGAGAGAGAGTGGGTACAGAGGGGAGTGAACGATTCAGGGAATCCTTGGAGAACGCCTCAGCCAAGCCAAGCGCCCGAGCCGCCAGTCGGTCAAGGTTAAAATTAAAAAAGCCGCCGCATTGGCGCCCGCAGTGCGCCCAATCGTCATCCGCCAACTGGGACGTCGCAGTCGCGCCCGTCCCGAGTCCCGACCGGTGGAGCCGCACCTCACCGCACCGCCGTCGGCCCCGGAGCGCGGCAATGGCATGGAGTGGAGCCCCACGGTGGGGGTGGTAGAAGTAGTACTAGTACGTAAACCGTAATGGTACTCCAAGGATTCCCACTCCCAGCTCCGGCCTCCGGCACGAACGTACGTTGGAGTAGCAGCAAGGAGTGACCCCCACCACGCACACGTGCTGGCCACCTCCCGCCTACTTATACCCGGCGCCATTCGTCCTCCCAATGGAATCGGCCGGTCTCCTCCCTCCACCGCACCTGCAGTCAGCAGCAGCCTCCTCTCCACCCACCAAGGGCACCAACCCACCACCACCACTCACTCAACCACCTCTCGTCTCTCTCCAGCGCGAGCTAGCTGCTAGTGCTAGTTCGCTCGTCGGCCAAGATCCAAGACAGCAGCAGGGCTTGTAATGCCGGGGAGCGTGCCGCTGGGTCTGTGCCTGGACACGGCGGGGGTGCAGGTGCCGTGGTACTTCAGGTGCCCCATCTCCCTGGAGCTGATGCGCGACCCCGTGACGGTGTCGACGGGGCAGACCTACGACCGCGCCAGCATCGAGTCCTGGGTAGCCACGGGCAACACCACCTGCCCCGTGACCCGCACGGCGCTCGCCGACTTCACGCTCATCCCCAACCACACCCTCCGCCGGCTGATCCAGGAGTGGTGCGTGGCGCACCGGTCCATGGGCGTGGAGCGCATCCCCACACCGAAGCAGCCCGCCGACCCGGACCTGGTGCGGTCCCTCGTGGCGCAGGGCCCGGGGCTCCCCGCGCTGCGGAGGCTCAGGGCGCTGGCCAGGGAGTCGGACAAGAACAGGCTGGTGATGGCCACGCACGAGACGAGGGCCGCGCTGGTGGAGGCCGCCTTCGGGTCCGGGTCCGGGTCCGGGGCGGCGAGCGAGGAGCTCGAGACCGAGGCCATGGCGGTGCTCGCGCTGGTGGGGCTCGGGGAGGCCGAGGCCGCGGAGGTGGTCGGGAGGGAGGAGCGGGTGGCCAGGCTCGGCAAGGTCCTCGGCGGCGGCGGGCCGCTGGAGGCGAGGGTGAACGCGGGCGCCGTGGTGGAGGCCGTGGCGTCGGCGTCGGGGGCCGAGGCCCGGGCTGCGCTGGGCGGCGCCGAGGGCGTGATGGACGGGCTGGTGGCGCTGGCGGAGGAGGAGAAGGCCAACAACGCCCGCGCCGTGCGCGTCGGGGTCCGGGCCCTGTTCGCGCTGTGCCTGGCGAAGGAGAACCGCGCGCGCGCGGTGGCGGCGGGGGCCGCGGCGGCGCTGGCGCGGCGCGTGGCGGAGGGCGGCGCCGGGGAGCCCGAGCGCGCGCTGGCGGCCGTGGAGCGGCTGTGCCGCGCCGAGGGCGGGCGCGACGCCGTGGTGGCCGGCGCGGGCGGCGGGCCCGCGGCCGTGGCGGCGCTAGTGCGCGCCATGTCCGGGCGCGGCGCGGAGCACGCGGCGGGCGCGCTGGCGGCCGTGGTGGTGGGCGCGGGCGGGTCGGAGGCGCTGCAGGCGGAGGCGGTCCGGGCGGGGGCCATGGGGCGGCTGCTGCTGATGGTGCAGGGCGGGTGCTCGGAGCGCGCCAAGCGCAAGGCGCAGCACCTGCTGAAGCTGCTCCGCTCCGCCTGGCCGAGCGCCGACTGCGTCGCCAACTCCGACGACTTCCTCCAACACTACCACTACTGATCGTAATCGTCCTACCTAGCATTCGCGTTCTGTTCCCTAAGGCCGCGGAAAGATCACTCGCTCGCTTGCTCAGGGGGGCAAGTGCAAAGGCTGCCGGCGGCGTGTATGTATGCCGGGTCCGGGACCGGGACGGCAGCAGGACGGAGAAAATCTCTAATGTTTTGTACGTAACGTAACGTTGGCAGGGAGGAGGAGGAGGATGGATGGATTCGTGGTTCTGGATCAATGAACAGTACTAGCAGTAATAGCTGCTAAGCAGCAGGCAGGCAGGCAGCACCGATTCTCACATGGATGGCATTCGCTGGTTTTCCTTTCCTCCGTTGGTTAGTTTGTTTTTTTAGGCCCCCATGACCAGGCGCGCGTGTGCGCGTTTTGGGTCAGTGAAAGTACAGGCGAAGCAGCGAGAGGACTGGGGAGATTGCGCATTGAAAGCTGGGCAGAGGGCTCTTGGGCGGTGCCCCTTGTTCTGGGGTGTGTGGGGCTGCCCCGTCCTGCAGCCTGCAGGATGCTTCTGCAGAATGGAATGTTGTTGCCGTGAAATTATCACATCCCCCTCACTCCCCATCTTCTCTCATGCATTTCCGTCCGTCCTCTGTTGCGTGGATCAGAAATCATGTGACTTGAACAGATGAGCCATGAGCTAGTAGTGCTACAGCAGAACTACTACTACTACTAGCGGCAGTGACAATGGGAAGGGGATCAGAAACCCAGACCATAGACGGAGGAGGGGCTCGTCGCCAGGGGGCACGGGCAGGACAACTGCCGCTCGCTCGCTGCAGGCTCCTCCTGCATGCGGCCCTCCCCTTTTGACCGGATTGGTGAGCAGAGTGACGAAGAAGACCCGCTCGATCAGTTCACCACTACTACACTACTCTCATCATTATTAAGCGCCACAGGCCAGGAGGCATGGACGACTTGGACCGGACTGCTATGTTGTTTGCTTCTCCCTCCTCCAACCTCCGTAGAGTAAAGAACACTGTACCGCCTGTCTGTACGTGCTACTACCCACCGGCAGGGGAGCAGCCGGGCAAAGCATAACGGCGCCGTAGTAAGTAGTAACGCCCCCGCCCGGCCCGGCCGGTGCGGTGCTCCCTCGACACTCGCCCGCCCTCACCGATCCTTCTCCCGTCCCGCCATGGCATGTGGTCGCAGGAGATGAACTGCATGCCGGATACTGTACCACCATCTCGGTTCGGTCGTCTCGTCTCCCATGCCGCACTAGCACTGACGATGTCGCCGTCTAGCTAGCTAGCTAGCCGTCCATGCTGCGGAGTCAAGATTATTGGTCCATGATTACATGATGCCGGCCCGGGCCCGGGCCTACGATCGTGCGGGACGTGATGGCGGTGCTTGCCTCTTGGACGTACAGTAGCGAGTAGTATATATCCTACTACTAATTAAGAATGGACCGTGGGCGCCTGGCGCGGCCATGCCCCCGCCCATCTCACTGGCACGCTGGTCCCACAAAGACACCCGCCTCCACCCGCAGATGCGTGAGCGTGAGTCAATCGGCCACCAACACCTCGCCTCGCCTCCCCTGCCCACGGTCCGCCCGCCCCGCCCCTGCCTCTGTATCCATCCACGTCTGCTTCCATGCCCTCGCCCCGGCGCCCCTCCTCCTTCCCGGTCCCGCACGCGATGCCCCGCCGTGACAGCCGCTGCCCCATCAACGGCCTCACCCTCCTTCCTCCACCGTCCCGCTCGCACGAATCTCGTTCGTAGCGACGCTATCGCGGGCCTATGGTGCAAGGAGACCGCCACGCTCGCTGTCGGGGCTTCCGCGCTCTCCTCCTGGCATGATGGTGGTACTCGTCTAATGGGGCTCGCACCGTCAGGGCCTCCGCGCTCTCCTCCCGGTGATGCCATATGCCGTCGTTAAGGGCAAGTTTTCTGTATTCCAGTTGCTCCGACTGAGAAGAAAGAGTAGATGTATATCATTTATGTATGCTGGGAAAATACATTGTTCTGGTCGCCGTGAAATTTCCGCAGTGGACAGTGTGTGTATGCGTCATGGTGATGAGGTAGAGTTGGATGGCATATGTGCATTTCTGTTCTTAGTTGAGACGAGTTACTTGCATGCGGTGGGTGTTTGACGGAATGCTTCACTAGCATCCTGTAGAAACGCACACATGCGTGTACCTAGACATCACCTTATGGGATTTCTTTGTTATCTTACTCACGTGGTAGATGAGATTTGCTCCTCTAAGTGACCATCACACAAGAGATCTCGATGCCCAAATCATTTCCTGGTCCTTTGCTTTCTATTTGCGGTTCTTACAGGAAACATAATCCTGCTTATATATCAATTCGTTCCAACTAGACATGTTAGTTTGTTGGGGCTAATTAATTGGTTCCCGATGCAAATTTGGTGGGTTAGATGAGTCAACAACATGTTTGCTTCATGGGGTGGATTGGGCTGTATTGGATGGGTCACATGGGTTGAGTTTACTTCATCTGGCCACCATTGATAAACATACATGCCACTAAGTTTAGGAAAGGCTTAGGTGCCCACAGATGATACAAGCACATTGTTGCAGGGTGCTCACGAAACCGCCTTTGAGAAGTGTCGGGATCCTGGAACATCTAAGATTTCTACATGAACCTTTATACAAGTAATTTAATTTTACTCCTTTTCATGGCTGAAATGATTTCTGCCTGGACACTATACGCTATGCCAGGATTGTTGTTTGCATAGTCACACTTTGATTTTATTGTTTGTTTATACAGCACGGCTGGAAATCCAATGATTTATGGTAATAATTCTGGAGATAACTACTCTTTTGTGTCACTTGACCCCACTCTCTTACCCACCAGATGATATAAAAAGTGAGATCTTTCCATTGTTCAAATTTGGGAAACAAAAGAAAATAACTGTCTTTTTTTCGGGGTGGCACTCACATATGTCTCCTTTTCCTCAGCTCAGCCACAACAAGGCATTGCAAAGAGCCATCACATAGCTACAATGTGTGGAGTAATTATTGGTACAATAGCTTTTTTGTTGTTGTAGTTGGTACACTTCTTTGGTGGCATCACAGGCAAAACCAACATATCTTTTTTGGTGTTAATGGTAATAATCTTTTTTACTCTATTGTTGTGTGGTCATGATAACAACCACCTAGATCTAGACGTGTTGCATTAGTTAGTTTAGTTGCATGAGCCGCTAACATTTTAAGATCTTAGAGCTTTTGCTTTCTGGTCAGTCCCACAGTAAATTGTCTCAATGGAAAATTAAAACATCAAATCCTTTAGCAGATAGGCCTTTCATTTTTCAACTAATAGGAACTCTGAATGTATATTGACATCCATTCATCCCCTTGGGTCCATTTGATATATCCTCTAACTGGTTCGTGGATTTGTTGTTCAGGGCATATCTGGTACATTGGACAGAGAAGACAATTCATGTTCAAGCGAGTGTTGAGTCTGCCTGGACGCCTAGGAAACAAGGAATCACTGTTTCCCATGGCGAGCTGGAGATACCTGGACGACTGGACATGCGTAGACAACGCCTTTGAAACACTATACAATTGTTTTCTGTCTTCGCTCTCACTAATAAGGAATTAAACTTCTCCACATATGGTTCGAATGAGCCATACCTTGTAGATTCCACTGCTGGGATCCTGGGATACCCATGAACCCTTGAGTATGCAGAAACTCCATTAGGCCTTATTACCTTAATTGTGTCTAAATAAAATAGGTAGCGAGCTTTTATGTTGACAGGTGTAGGTACCATCCTTGAGACAATAGAAACCTCACCTTTGCTGAAGTATCCATAAGGTACATATTTGGTTCTCAATTGTTGATTAAACTGCATTGTTTTTCCTTCCTTAACTCCTAAAACATCATCCACCTCCGCACCTCCTTTGCCTCCTCCAATCTTCCATGTGACGCATAGATATTAGCAAGCAGGACATAGTTCCCGGTATTACTTGGCTCAATCACAAAAAAGCTTCTTGGCAACCTCCTTACCCATCTCAAGTTCCCTGCAGTTCATGCAAGCCCAAAGGAGTGCCCCAAGGACTGATGCATCTGGCTTAGGTCCCATCTGGTGAATGAATTGTTTTGCCTCAGTTAGAAGGCCTGCTCGCCCAAACATGTCAAGTTGTCAACAATGCACGCATAGTGCTCATTTTGTGGTGTGATCTTATGAACTCGAGTCATCGAATCGAAGTACCTGTGTCCTTGCTCAACAAGTCCATTGTGGCTACAGCAAGAGAGAACACTCACAAATGTGATGTGGTCCGGAGGAATGCCATTCTCTCGTATTCTCAAATACATCAATTGCCTACATGCCATGTGTGCAGTTATCATAGCCCATCACTGTATAAGAACCCTGTCTTCACGATGGAGGCATGCATGCATGCTCCTATAACCCATGCCGACATACACACTGATTCCTCCAATACAGTAGCAAAGGCTACATCATCCGACAGTGCTACCATGCTCCACCCTCCCCACGCTAAGCACCAACAAAAAATAGTGCAAAGTGAGCACTCGAACTCACACCCTTCTACTTTAGAAATTCGGGGCTAACCACAAGACCACATATACTTTAGTGTTTAGTGTTTAAAAGTAAACAATAATTATATTTGCAGTCTAGGCGCCATCTCCATGTCCTCCGCCTCGTGGCAACGCACGGGCACATACCTAGTACTAATCTAATTCCAATCTAATCGCGTGGAGTACGGCGGTCACGGTGTTGCTAGCTTCAAAGGTTACGGTTAGACCATGTTCGGAACCTTTAAAACTAATAGTTAGTGTTAGCGTCGATTGGGGTGCCAAAAACTAAAACGAACCACCTGATAATACTCTATACGAAAGCACGGATGATCCGCGGCTTGGTCGCAAAAGTGGATCATCATTTGTACGCTCATGCATGTTTTCGGGCTCGGACGGTCCGCGATGTCGCATAGGGTCTTTTTCTCCGCGAATAACCTTAGAACTCACCCTCGAGAGAGATCCCGTCGAGAGGGGAGTAGGGTCTTTTTCTCCGCGAATAACCTTAGAACTCGCTCCCGGAGAGATCCCGTCGAGAGGGGAGTTCTAAGGCGTTGCTCCCGGGGCCTGTATGCCCGCCCGATGCGTCTCTAATCGGCGTAGAGTCGAAGAGAGATTATTGTGGAAGGCTAAATTAGATCTAAACTTAAGGCTAGATTACTCGTACTCCTATGAATTGAAAGAACGATACAAAAAGGTAAAATTGATAAGTATATTTTATTGGATCGATTGTGGGATTTAATCGGCCGTAACCCTTCATCTATATAAAGGGGAGGTCTAGACCCGTTATAAAATCGGTATCTAAGTTAATCCTGTAGGTTTAGCTAACAAACCCCGCAAGAAATCTGAAACACTAACTGATTCTGCGCACACGCGGACCGCCGTGCCACGCACATCGGACCATCCGGACCGCACAACGTACGTCAGGGCCTAGCTAGGGCCAGACTGTCGTCCTTCCATTTCTGATGTTCAACAGGTAGCTACTAAAAATTAGTTGTTCAGTTCCAAACACCATTAGCTAATACCAAAGCTAATTGTTAGCTACCTCACTACTAACAATTAACTCATTAGCTCAATCCAGTTAATAATTTATTAACTAATAATTAACTATTAGCTCTGGCATTCTAAAAGAGGACCTTACCTTACTCCACTAAACAAATTAACAAAGGAGATTAAGACGAGACGGGGAAAGGGTGCGCGTGCCCGTCCGCATCTGCAGCTGCAGGCATCCCGTCTCTCTCCGCAAGCGCACTGACGACGGGGAAAAGCGGCGTGCTCGCCGTGGATGGCGCGCTCCCATCGCCGCCTGCCTCGCTTTCCGATCTAGAGTAGTACGTTGCTTCGGTTCTCTGCTACTACCGAGTGGCGCTGCGCTGCCAAGTGCCAACATGTGAAAAAAAAGACACTGTCTTTTCACGTAGAGCCTGTTTTTTTACAATTATATAATTTAGAGCCACTCCGTCGCATGTGTATAGTCTTTTTAACTGTCTCTTTCGCTTGAAAATCGATGGATCTAGAGGTCACCACTCACCACCAATGGAGCATTTTCTTGGTCCGGAATTCAGCCCGTGGATCTGGGATCCCTGCAAGCGAGCCAGCGGGATTCATGCGACGCCTTGTCGTAGCGGGTACGTACGAGTCCGTGTGGGGTCTGTTCGTATCAAGTCCAGCGTTCAAAGCCCTCTGACGATGATTATGAGTAAACTTGCATATATATAACGAGTAAACTTGCATATATATAAAAAAACGCAACTTTCTTGTCGTCATCATGGATTATCCGTTTCCACCGGCCTGACCTGATGTACGGTCAAAGACTCGATGTGGTGCCAACGACTCCTCCCAAAGTTAAGCAGCTAGTACATCAAATGGCCAATTTCTTTCTAAGAAAATATATAGTACCATATCCTAATGCCAAGTGAGAAGGATACTAAGGTGAGCGGAGCAAAGATAACATATATAGAACACAGCACCTTTCAGAGAGAGAGAGAGAGGGGCAGGACATGGACCGGTTGAATAAAGGGCAAAATGATGCTGCGCCCTGTGCTTTTGTGGAGGAGGAGAATATAATCTAATCCTTACAAGTATGTTTACTTGACTTTAGTCCGTACCAGTTTATACTGTATCTACAATATTTTTGTTTGTATAGATTACAGTTACAACGGTTCAAACAATCAGCTTTAATAAGAATCGATCAGCGTCTTTTTGAGTGGAGTCCTATGCCTCCCTCCGCCGTTTGCTGGCCACTCTACATGCTGCTGCCCTTTCCGAACGAGCGAGCTTTTTTGGCTCCCTTTTTCTTCTCTCCTTTTTTTTCCTTCGTAGCCTATAATAATTTGTACTAGGAGGAGCAGGCCCAGCGTCGTAGTTGTAGGGGAATCCACATCAGAATTTGTGCAGAAAAGACGGTAGCCTATCTTGTCCACGCGCCAAAAGGAAAACTGGCTACTCCCTCCCTAGTTGTCGGAGGAGCAGCATCCATCGTAGTCGTAGGTCGTTGTCGCAGTAGCATTGGTTCGCCCGGCGCCCACTGTTGTTGAACAGGTCCATCGGGGAAGCATTGACGGGACGGAAATGAAGCCCACCCGTGTGCCGTGGTGTTGGTAATTTGGCGCGGCGGCGTGTGGTGCGAGCCACGTTGCCGTTGGGCGTTGGCCTTGCAGTCATTCACGCCTTGATGGACCTAGTGCTTCTACTGCTTTACGTACTGTAGTGTAGTGCCTGATGGTGCGTGAGACTGCGACTCGTCATGCTTAGCTTAGCTACCTGTGTTGTGTGTGTGTCTGTCTATCTTTCTATCTGACTTTGAACGCAACTTCATCTATCTCCATTTGCTCCATCGTTAAATTCATTCTATTAGATTCTGTGGTAACTAGGACCAATTTCTACGTTCGTAGAATAACAACCAGTGTTACAAATACCTCGATAATGAGTAGATTTAATCTATCGAGAGATTTAGTTAAACATACTTTTGATGTTGTTGTTGTTTATGGTTGTGGGTGCAATAGCGGCGATGTCTTTTTTTGAGTGGAATGCTATGCCTCCCTCCTTCGTGGCCATCTCTTCCTCCCGCCGTGTTCTGCCGCGTTGGTGGTGGCGGATCCTCATGGCTATAGATGTCTAAATGGGCAGGACGGCCCGTGCACAGCTAGCGACGACACGGATTGGCCCGTATTAGGTAGCGGGCCATGACGTGCCAAACCATTTGCCCCGATCGAGGTTTAGGCTCGGTTCGCTAGGTTAATAACCATGTCGGCCCGGGCTACGACCCGACAGGCCTAACGGGCCCATAACAGCATATGACATTTAAATGATACAAATATGCTAAAATATGTATATGTGAGGGTTTCAACCATAATTGTTAGCTACAAACATCTATTCACACCCACGTAACCAACACAAACACATGTTTCTAGTGTTTTGTACTCTATATTCAAGTATAATATATGTATATGTATGAAAAATGGGGAAAAATTAAACCGGGCTATGTCGAGTCTAACCCGTCGTGCCACGCTTAGGCCTAGGCACTACCCGGTGATCGGGCCAGGCCGACATTGGCTTGCGTGTTGTGCAGGGTTCGGACCGAGCCAAATCTGTGCCGACCAGCAAGTCCGACCCATCTGGACATGTATACTCATAGCTGCTGGCGCCACCACTGCCCTGCAGAGGAGGGGGATTGGGCCCGTGCCCGTTGGGGTGCGACCGTGGAGTCCGTCGCGTCCGCCATCTTCAAGTTGCAGATCTTCTAGTGCGAGTCACTACGCACGTCTATTCGTTGGGGGCTCTTTGGGGGCTCTGTGAGAATGTGGATTAGGGTTTATGGTCAAAGGATTAGCGTGGGCTAAACCCGCCGCTCCCGTAATCTCGTATATATGGCGGCGTGTGACTTCCAGCGATTAGGATAGCCCCGGCTAAGGACGCGGATTAATCAAACGGTTAGGATTAACACTACACTGATTCCTTATTAATTAACTGGCTTGCGTAGAGAATACACCTTAACACATTCCTCTCATGGAGCCATGTAGATAGCCGGCCATCATATTATACACGCACTCTGCCTGCTTGGCAGAAATAAAGCTACTGGTGTGCATGTGGGGGCGAGGTCCGGATGCCGGGAGCAGGATTAGAGCTACTGGCATGCAAGCATCCGGGCATTTGCTGGATAACAAGCCAGCCCTCGTGCTCACCCCTTTCTTTTATCTCATTCTCCAATTTTTTTTTACCCCCATGTGCAACACAGCATCCCCTCGTCTTTGACTCCCCCGAATGAGGACGGACGGCTCATCGTTGGCTTTGGGAGTTTGTGTGTGTGTGTGCCGGGGGAGGAAGGAGGGAGGGAAGCACATGCGAGGTGACGAGGTGAGCGTGCGCGTGATGGGGAGCGAGCGAGAGCTGGCAGTTCTAGAATTCGATCCGGTGGCCGGCACATGAACCGATCCAGGTGACAGCCACCATCGCAGCTGGCAGCACATGAGGAGGGAGTGACTGATGAACGGGACCAGGAGCATCAGATCAGCACGGTCGATCGACTTGTTTTGTTTCACGCTGTTGCTTTCTGCTCCTAGACGGGGTTACGCCCACGGGAACGAAGGAAAGGAAAGGAAAGGAACTCTTCAACCCGCGCGGCTTAACTGGGCTTGGCCCATCTGCTATGGTCCTTCTGGATTCAACTCAAAATCCGGCCCAACCCAGAGCAACAAGCTCTAACGGACGCTCGATCGACCTGCATGGTGCGTTACCACCAAGCGGACGACAGCTTCCACAGACTTGAACGGTCCAGCAGATTCAGAAGACTCAGGGCCCGTTTGCCTACTTCACTCGACATTTTGGATCCGAGCGAGGGGAAGAAAGACGATCGAGGAAGCACCGAAGCAGAATATATAAAAAGCGTTGGACATGCTCCTGTCTGTCATGCTACGCACATTGATCCTTAAAACTAGGCTGCAGCCTGCACTGAGTATATTTTTCTTCTTCTCAAAATACATTTTCTTCAATCAAGAACAATTTTTTCTCATCAAAGTCGAGCGTTCTCAGCAAAAGAAATATCCCAAAATCACTAAAAACCTGCTCTAGCTTGAGGTACGTGTGAGACTGCTATATTTACACATGCAGTGACTATTTACAGCAACCATCAATTCCGAATTCCCAATCGTAATCGACAACATGGCCTAGCCTAGCCCGGGACAAGCTCCCGTCCCGTCTCTCCAAAACTTCATTCGGGAGATATGGCAAAGCCGAAGCCGAAGAGGCCCGCGCCCCCGCCCCGGCGTTGGGCAGCATGCGGTCTCTGGCGACGACCCGCCTTCGCGTCGGGCGGCCTGCCGCTGGCCGCCGCCGCGTACGTGGGCGTCGACTACATGCAGCACCTGTCCCCCGTCTGGCACGGGCGGCTGCGGCCGGCGCTCTGGGCGGCGCTGGCGCTCGCCACCGCCGCGCGCGCGCCGTTCTACCGGCGCTGGGGCGCCGAGGTCCGCGCCGCCCCGCGGTTCTTCGCCGCCATGGCGTTCATGCTCGCCGCGCTGCTCTGCGAGGCCATCTCCGTCCGCTTCGTCAGCACCGTCCTCGGCCTGCAGTGGCACCGGTCAGCTCCTTTCCTTTCTCGTGACTGATGCGCGCGATGCGAAACCGATCGACCAAATATTTGAACATTTCAGAATTTTCCCTACGCAAATGCGTGATTACATTACATCCATCCATGGTGGATTGGCGACGTTGACGTTGTCTTTTAACCGCGGACTGTATTTGTCACTACTCACTACGTGTATATAATCATAGTTATTTTTATCGAAAATTTCAAAGGAGTATGGCTTGGGAAATAGTCCTAGCAAGTGAAAACTTGTCATTTTGGACGTTGGTTGTTATGGCAATGAAATCCACTGCCTTATACATAGTAGGTGCTATGGCAGCATTCGGTGCATGCCTGTATAAATACATACTCGTAGGTGCATACTTAGGTCTAGTTTATTAATCGTCCCGTGTCTTCAAATTTTATTACTTGTGCCTTGTGGTAAAGTATAGTCTAAGTAATAAGTGGTACATGTCTGTATTTAATGATTGTACTCATTCATTCGTGGATGTTCTAGGTTGAAGTTTTATATTCCTTTAAAAAACATAGGTGCAGACAAGAACTACTCCTCAACCTATAGTGATGGAGCCAGAAACAGACCATTTTTTTTGTCTTTTTTTATCATCATCTTCCCCTGTATAGTCTACATATTTCAGCGCAATAAAATAGTATGCTCATCTGAAACACTGGACTGTTCAATATATATCAGAAAAAGCTACTGACAGAGATCCACTGCTATCAACAGATCTACCGCTCCTCTTCCTGACACTGGCCAGTGGATGCTCCTAGCATTGAGCGGGAAACTTCCTCGAACAGTGGTCGATCTACTGAAAGCTCGCATCATCACCCTTCATCATTACCTGATGATGTTCATCATGTTGGCGTTTTCGGCACTGTTCGACTGCATCAGAGGTCCTGGACTCGGAATAGGCTCGAGGTATATGTTCACTATGGCAGTCGGACGTTTGCTCCGGACAGCAACATTTCTTGCCACGATCCTTCCGTCTGCTCGACCTTGGTGCGCCGAAGCTCGGTATCAGATACCTGACCATCCACACCCGTGGGCACAGAAATATTACGCTCCTTATGCTTCAGATCCAGACATGATCTCGAGGGTCATGGAGGAGGATATGCCATACGGTCAGTACATTCAGACTGTGAACTGTTGTTGTGCAATAATAGAGCTGCTGCTTTGATAGACCACTGTGAGCTCATTTTGCTTTTTCATCCTTCCTGATCATAATAGCTACTCTTCAAGATTACCCCGACGAGTACAGACCTGACTGGGGACTGATGAGTTTCTTAGTAGACATTTTGAGGCCAAGCACCGGAGAGGGGCCCTCATGGTATCATCTGCTGAGGAAATCAAGCGGTGGCTGTAATGATCTTATGTACAGTGGACATATGTTTGTTGCCGTTCTAACTGCTATGGCATGGGCGGTATGCGATGTTTTCTTCTTCTCGGCTGATTGAATTGCTCATGTCACACTCACACCTTCAAATTGCCCTTCCAATGTCACGCCCTCCTTCTGCAGCTGAAATCAGTTTTAACTGGCCAAAACAAAATTGATAGGCCTGTCAGGCTATATATAAAGTTCTATTTTATTCCTTGCAAGCTATATTAATGTGTACTGCAATGCCATATATGCTCCGAGATAATTTATAATTCATTACCTCAAAAACAAATCAATACAGTGGTGTGGTAACTGATATGCACAACAAATGCCAAGTTGCGTCGAAGACTTGACAAGAGCCTGATATTTTTTTTATTGCCTAGCTTAATTTATGTGTTCATATGTTGCTCTTGAACAAATACCATTTTAAACACATTATTCGTCTACATTTCCTCACAGGAAGCGTATGGGGGATGGAGCTCCGTTGTGATATGGTTCCTCGTCATCCACAGCGCTCAGCGGGAGGTACGGGAGCGCCACCATTACAGCGTTGACTGCGTTGTAGCAATCTACATCGGGATCCTCTTGTGGAGGATGACTGCGTTCCTGTGGTCCACGATGGAAAGCAACCGATCCAGAAGGCTTTCCAAGCTGGATGAGGTTCAGAAGAGGCTATTCCGCGCTGCAAAGGATTCCGACGTCTTGGAGATAAGGAGCCTGCTAAATGAAGTTGAGCTGGCTGGTCAAGAAAAGAAGGGCTTTTCGCAGCATGTCATCTTCTCCTTCGCTGCAGCTCTGATTGTTTTTACCTTCTTGTTTGTTCTCCTGGCATTCACTCTAACCAACGACGGATGATCTCTCGATGTCCCGGCGATTTTGATATTCAGATTCAGCTTAGAAGACCTCAGTGAGTTGAAAGTAATGGATTTTTAGATTGAAAGGCGGCTGTTGATCAGTGTGGGGAGGGAGTGGAAGGACCGATGGGGCACGGCAACAGAGGGAAAGGGGCATGGCGCTCCCTGGTATGAGGAAAATATTTCGCATAGAATCACCCGACTGAGTACAAGACCTTTTGAGTTTTGACAGAGAAAGCTGCTTACACTAAACATGTTATTAGCTGAATTATGTAGATGAACTCTTTTTTCGATGGAAATAGCTACTCCATGATAAATATTGTCAGCTGAGCTGTAGATGCATACGCAGCTCTTATTTTCAGAATCGTTCTATCAGTCGACATGTAGGGTAACTGCCGCATATTTTCATTTTGTGAGCACATCAGGTGTCATCATGTTTTACATGTAGTTCTCGTTGTCCTACATGGAAATGGTTTGCAATTCAGTATGGTTTAGTGCTCTCCAACTCCAGTTACCGTAGAGATGATTGTGCAAGCTGTTCTGCCGCGTAGCATCAGTTCTACATTTTCACTTGCTAGTTTGGCTTTTCTAGAATTTCCACGTGTTCGATCTGAGGCGGTTTTTATACAGCCCAGCCTTATGCTGCCAACTCCGGTACAAACTTATCATATGCTTATAGTGATCATTGCAACACTTTTTCTCTCTTGGAAAATACATGTTCCAATATTGGAAATTCAGTTCTTGAGCACGTCCAATCTAATTCGCCTCTTATAATATAATAATGCATCTTACAGATGCTATATGTCCTATGAGTGATTTTGTCAGAGTTAATGAAGGACCGCATATACGATCAGAGAGTGAATAGAAGACTCGCCACTTGCGAGCGACCAAGAAGCCGCATATCAAGCTACGCGCGCCGCTCGTCGGAGGACGACCCGCCGCCCGCGCCGCTACTGCCGGCCTCCATGTCGGCCGGAAGAGGTTTCGAGCTGGTCCTCCTCGGATGAGGGAAGCCTCGGTGCCCCGACATCGTTTCCGGTGGACGGAGGCCATTCGAAGCTCGCGTGTGAGGCAGATCGCAATTTGCATAGAAGAAAAACTAGCAAAGGAGCTTCTTTTCGCCAAGAAAGGTGAGGAATTTTTCTCAAAGTTACATAGACGGCTGGTGACTCCGCAGCCGTCATCGGCCTCCGTTTGCTGGGAGGATCTTCGAGCGTCTTTCCTGGCGGCCGGCGACCCTGAGGCCGAATGGGCGTTCTTCCGACAGACACACAAATCTAATTCTCATTCAAAGGTAAGAAAGTTTTCTCCAGACGGTTCATCTTCGTCTTTGGCTAGGAAGCCGTGGCATGGCCTCTCCCTAAACCTCGGATCTCGCCGAGTCTCACAATTGGCGACATCATTGAGAGGGCCGGAGATATGGTGAATCGGTCATGCAAGGCGACGGTTCTTCCTTCTTCACAGTCGGATCCTACACTTCCGCCTTTTCCAAAATTTACTCAGTTTGAATTGACACAATTACGGAAGGGGCTTAACCGGAATGGGCCGGGCTATCATTCTATGGGCCCTCTTTCTAAAACATGGCCTGCTCGTAACCCGGGGATGTACACGCTTCGTCTGCGTGATCCTCTGTTCATTCCTCCCAGCTACACCAGCACCGGCCGCCATTCCAGATTTTTACGTCTCCCAGCAGGAGCTACGCCCAAGCTCTCATGGATGGTAGAGGTGCAGTGAGAGATGGCAAGGCCATGGCTTGGAAGGAGGTTGATCGCCGCCGACATCCCAGAATCGAGGTGAAGACAGAGCAGCAACATCTCGGAGGTCATCGCCTATCTCGTGGTCGTGGTCCAAGTGAGGATCGCGGTCGCAGGACATGGCACAGCCGGGGTGGTCGATACGGAGGAAGGCCATTCCATGGAGCATTCAGAGCTCCACAGGACTTCGCTGAATCCAGTGAAGGGGGCGGATCCCGGGTTAGAGAGGAAGCAGAGAAGAAGCGTGCGGCTGTTGATGGTCCTGCTGCTGATGATCAAGGAAATAAACGCAAAGAAAAGTTGTGCTGCGAACTTTGTGAAATGGATCACACTCCACAGGTTTGTCCGACATTCAATGGCCCTAAACCACACGCACTTCTATGTGGTTTTGCAGGAGGTGATTCGGGTTTCTTCCAAATCCCCACAAGTGGAGCCAAGGGCATGGCACCCAAAAAGGATAATGCAACCACTTTTATTACTGCAATGGAAGGAAACATTACCACAGATTTGGTGAAAGCAGAATTGGCACGTCTTATTCCTGTGAATTGGACTTGGTCTGTCCAGCAGCATGCCGATGGATTTGAGGTACCTTTCCCCTGCAATGTTGAGCTTCAACGTATGATTGCTATGAAATATGTGCACACTGCTGGAGGCGAAGGGATTATGGTTATTCAAGAGTTGGATCAAAAAATTGAGCCTGTCCAATACCTGCAGAAAGTGTGGGTTAATGTATATGGAGTACCCTATGAGATCAGATCTTTTCTTCCACTTTGGGTGGTTGGCACTATTATAGGTGCTACTCAAAAGGTCGATTTGCGATACACTAGAAAGATGGGTGTTGTCAGGATTCTAGTGGGAGTAATTGACGTTGACAGTATTCCAGAATCGTCAGATATTGTGGTGGGAGAAGGGTTGTATGAAATTTATTTTAAAGTCGATAAAGTATGCAAAGATGGTGTTTGGATGGGTTATAAGCAAGAGGTAACGAAAGACAAAGGAGATGATGATGAGCAAGATGAGGAGTTTGATGGCCTCGATGAGTATATTCACAAGACTGACGCTGCCTTTCAAGATACTGAGATGGAAGATAAATCTACAAATAATAATGGTAACCCCAAGACAACAATGATGGCGGTATGCAACATAAACACCACGATGCGCAACATGATCCCCAAAATCGTCAGGCTGTGCATCATGACTATGAAGCTTCTGCAGTCTTAGGGGATGCAGTTTTACCTCATTTGGTCAATACACAAGAAGGACAAAATATCCTAGGGGTTTACTCCAATACAGACCCAGATGCTTTGTCCTGCACAGCATCAGTAAAACCAGACGTTTTACTTCAAGGTTTTGGGACCATTTCAGCGTCTAACTTGGGGATTGTTTCTGCTAGTGTGGGCTGTCCTGGTAGCACAAGTCTATTAAATATATGTCTGCCACATGAAATTCAGCAGCATGGACCAGATGCTTTTCTCCATCGATTTCCTGGCATTGTTGGGTTCCATGAACAATTGACAGCAGGGGGTGTCGCTCCCTCTAAGTTACTAAATAAAGTGACCTCTCCTAAGGCAACAACTGGTATTTCTTTTACTACTTTAGATATGCCAACCGATGATAATTTTACTTCTCTTCTTCATACAAAAAGAAATGATTCCTCTGATCTTTTGTCTGTTCCAGCACGTGTCAAAGCACAGGAGTCAAGCTGTTCTGATCATACTCAGGAATTGGGGCCCTCTAGTGTTGTTCCTTTTGTCGACCCTGGTGCAGGTGTACCTTTTGTTGGCTCCCTGCATGTTTCTCCTGGTGGTAAACATCCAGCATGTCAGGTGGTTTTGGCTCCGAAGGATGTTTTCTCTTGCCAGTCTGATGCAGCTGTCTTGGATGGGAACTTGGCTATTTCAGATTCTTTTACTGAGGAGGCAGTCGATTCTTTCTCTCTTACTCAGAGAGTAAAGAAAAATATTGTTGACCTTGCCGAGCAGAAGATTAGTGCCAGGAGAACCGATAAGGATGAAGATACCATGAGCAAAGCACAACTCTTGGCTGGCAAGCGCAACTTGGAAATAAACTATCTTCAAGGGCACACACTATCTTCAAACTTTTGTGGTCTGTATAGATATGACAGACATTTCCCAGCAGATAATGACGCCAGATTTTTAGGGCATGAACCACTGCAGCTAACTCCAAGTCATGAGTTGGATAATGCTCCTTATGCTTGCGTAACTGCCTTGAAGCATACACAATTACTCGGCCTTCTTGCATTAATACACAGCCGAGACCACTGCCTGATGCGTCACAATATACATCAAACGGGTTTTCAATATCCGGCTGAGCCAATACCGGTGCAGTGGTTAATAATACCTTCAATTGTTCGAAAGCTTCATTACATTTTGAAGACCAATTGAATTTAGTATCATTCTTCAATAGACTTGTGATTGGCTTCACAAGTTTGGAAAAATCCGGAATAAATCGGCGGTAATAACCAGCCAGTCCAAGGAAACTTCGGACTTGGTGTACAGTGGTTGGGGGTTTCCACTCCAAGATATCCTTGACTTTGCTGGGATCTACCGCAATCCCTTTGGCAGATAATATATGTCCCAGAAATTGAATTTCCTCCAGCCAAAATGCACACTTACTGAACTTAGCATATAACTGATGTTCTCTTAAGCGCGTCAATATGATCCGTAAGTGTTGAGCATGCTCCTCTTCATTCTTGGAGTATATCAAGATATCATCTATGAAGACCACCACGAACTTGTCCATCTCGGGCATAAATACCAAGTTCATCAGATAAGTGAAGTGGGCAGGAGCATTCGTCAATCCGAAAGACATAACCAGGTATTCAAATAATCCATACCGCATAGTGAATGCGGTCTTTGGTATATCCTCGGGCCTAATACAGATCTGATGATAGCCCGATCTGAGGTCAATCTTGGAGAATACCCTCGCTCCAGTCAGTTGATCAAACAAAATATCAATCCGAGGAAGAGGATACTTGTTTTTGATAGTGACCTCATTAAGGGGTCGATAATCCACGCACATCTTCAAGGTTTGATCCTTCTTTTTGACGAAGATGGCCGGACAACCCCATGGTGACGAGCTTGGCTGGATGAATCCTTTTTCAAGTAGATCTTGCAATTGAATCTTGAGTTCTGCCAGCTCGTTTGGAGGCATTCGATACGATCTTCTAGAAATGGGAGCCGTACCGGGCTTCAACTCAATTACAAACTCTATATCTCTTTCGGGAGGCAATCCAGGCAAATCCTTTGGAAAGACATCTGGGAACTCACACACTACTACTACTATACTATTCTACTCTTGCTTTTTGTCACTCTCGGTAGCCTCGCTGTCAGGCGTAGGAGTCCACTGATCGACCAATCTCATTGAAGGAGGGGGCCTAAAAAGGTCCAGTTCTCCTCCAAAGGCTTCTCCTGCTGCTCCAGACGGTCCAGCTCCCATCCCGACAGGATCCGCAAGGACATTGGGGTGCAGTTTCGAGTACAATACATGAACCTCTTCATGTAGAGTATTGCAATAAACCTGCAAGTTATCAATAGCTGAGCTAAGCTCTTCTACTCGGGCTCGAGATTTTGCCTCCTTAGCCCAAGCCAGCGAACGAGAGTTAACCGCCCAGTCGAGCGCTAGATCTCGATCCGCGAGCTAATCTTGCAGTTGACGAATGTTTCTTCTTAATTCATTGATTCTTTCGCCATCCGCCACCCATATGTCATTCCTGCGTCGGAGTTCTGTTCGAAGCTGATTAACTTGTGCTTCGAGATCCCCGATCGGATCATTACTACCGCTACTGCTGCCTTCGTGTCTTGGGGCAAGCTGATGACGTGGCACGCCAATCGGCCCGGTTGACTTGCGTGCAGTCTTCCTTGTGCGTGGCGGCATTTTTCTAAGGGGGAAATTTTATCAGCATAATTCTTAGCATGATGCATGTGTAATTACAGAACCAACCTTAGTTGATTCACACCTTCTATACATTGCACTCTTCCTATCTGGTCTTTAAAATAAACTCTTCAAAAATACCTAGGTAAGAAGGGAAGAAATTTTCTAGATAAGTCTTAGAAAATTCTTTTTGAAGATGTCTCATAACATCTGCAGAGATGGGCTTCGCTCCGATACCAGCTGTGACAGAACCTCCCAAGTTATTAGGCCCACCTACAGTTGTCCTTGTCCAACGGACCTCAGACAACCCTGCAGGTGTTCCTGAATCACTTGACAAGTTCGGTATCTGCTTTCCTTACCTTCCCAAGAGCGTTTTACCCGTCACGCAGACATTACAAATCATCGGAGATACAGAAATGCGGAAGCGATTACATAAACTTACCTTTATTTAAAAAGTAAGACAAAGTTATATATTACAGACCAGGATATAATTAAACGAGTGCAGAGTATTATTATTACAGAACCAAGGGAGGCAAAAACCCCTCCCGATAAGTTTCAAACAAAAAGTTTTTGTGGAGGATCCTCTTCTCCCGCAGCTTCACTCTTGATTTTCTTCCTTTGGAACCACCTTAGAAAAGAAACAACAAAAGTTTGTCGCTTCTTCACCTAAAAACAATAGGGAATAAAACCCTGAGTATGGAATTACTCAGCAAGTCTTACCCGACTAAAGAAAAGACTCTCAAGGGTATGCTGGTTATCAGGGGGTCAAGGTAAGGTTTCTCAATAATCAATGACTCTGTTTGCAGAAATGCTTACTAACAGTGGATCCTTAAAAATCCAGTTTTATTTTCAAGTTAAGTAAAATTACCTGTACTAGAGTTCTTTCTACCCTAGTTCAATCACTTGACCTGCACTAGCCAATTTCTTAACAACCCTTCATCTTTACTGGAGTTCTACGTATAGGTCAGTGACCAAGTCTTCATAACCGCGAAGGTACGGCGATCCGAATCGATTATACTCAGCTGAGGATCTCCGATCACACGACATATGTAGCACTTAACCCTTGCATATGTCAACCCGCGACCGGGGTTCTTAAGACCAGATCAGGTTCACGCCAACCGAGAGCATAGATACACCACCGTCCAGCCTCTTGCCACGGAGGGTACACGCTACTCTCGCCATCTCTCCACTCCCATTGCGTGGTATCTTATTCTGGCCTTAGTCTGCCCGAGGCAAAGCTTACCCATGACGAGGCATGTGACCAGTTAAAGGGTCCTCGGTCATCAAGCCTACATCGAGACGGTCCTTAATCGACTCAGACGGATACACTACACCGAGACTCTCTTCTCGTGCAAGTCACCCGCACGGTCTCAGCTTGATTATTTCCAACCCAAAAACTTGGTACCTGACAGAGGTACATCTTTTCCGATGTTGAACCCATCATGGCCATGATGGATTCACCATCAAGTTTTATTTTCAAAAACATCCCTCCCACTTTGCCATCACATCTTTTGTAAAAACAAAACCTTTTGTTTGGCTAGAGCAAGACTAAGCATAGTAAAAACCTTTTGTAAAACAGGGATTCAAGGAAGGTAATCAAATTCAAGGAAGGTAACGCAGGAATTGTTTTAGCATTCAACTCCTATCACCTAATGCACCAAGCAAGTGAGAAAGATTTTAAAAGAATCAAGGAGGTGGCAAATGCACCGGGGCTTGCCTTCGTTTACAGGTGATTTAGGCTCAGATCCGCAGATGTCAAAATAAAAGCAACTGCCTGCCTGATGTTCCACAGGTGGTGTAGTCTTCTCTTCTTCTACCTCAACTTCTTCTTTGTTTTCTAAATATAACCACATATATAAGAATGAATGCCCATGTAATGCTCATGAAGATGCAAAGATAGTATAAGTTGGTTATCTAAAGTCTTGAGTACAACTTTCCTTCACGGTTCTCCAAGAAACTAAGGTTTCCGGAGTCAGTAAAGGAATTCAAAGGGCAGGGGTGGGGTTTTAGGCTCTAGGTATCAAACAAGGTCCAAATCAAACCAAACTCTACCCAAGGCTTCTAAATAATGCTTAGAGTTTAAATAAGAAGTTTGGGGATTTTTGGAATGATTATTGATTTTCTAAAAATCCAGAAACAATGTTGTAGACTATTTTAAATGCTCCAAAATTCCCCATTTGATCTAAAAATCATGAAACTATTTTTATTAAATACTATGAAAAATTAGAAACCTAACAAAATTGGTCTGGTGTTTTTACCATTTTTCTATAATTTTCTATAAATTTCTAAAGTCCAGAAGAAAAAGAAAAGAGAAAAGGTGCTACAGAACTGGGCTCAAACTGGCCTGTGTCGGCCCAGTTAGGGCAGAAGTGCGCCCACGCGCGCCCGCACTGGCAGACTTGCATAGAGCCCCCTGCGGTTTTGAATATCTTGAACCGAGTTCTCTGCACTATTGCAATGAGTCGCTGACACCTTACAAGAAACCCCCCCGGACTTCTAATTCTTCACCGGCTGAGATCCACGACGGCGGACAGAGCACGGCCGAGCTCCGACGAACCAGTATACCGGCCGACTCACGCAGTGACTGGCGCCATACTTCGGCCGAGACCGATTTCAAGGTCTAATGAATGTTTCCCCCCACTTAATTTCATCAACGACTACCAGGTTTGCTCTGGCCACGGTGACCGTGGGTGTCGCGGACAGACAATCGTGTTCCCGACGACCAGTGGGTTTCTAGTTCGATTGGGCGGGTCGGTGAGTATCAAGGGCAAGTGAAAGGGAAATGTGCCCTCGGGCCATTTCTAAGTATTTTGGTGATTGAGTGCAAACACAAGTGCTTAAATGTGAATCTATGCTCATGGATGAACAAAGTGCAAATCACAAGCAAAGGTATGTTTCTATGTCTTAGTACATTGTTTTTGTGTACTAATATACTTGTCTAAGTATTGGAAACAGGAAGAAAAAGAAAAGGAATGAGGTGGCTGTGTACAGCCAAGGGGCTGTTTCGGTCTGGGGCACCGGACTGTCCGGTGCGCCAGGCTGCCTCGGCCGAAGTGGCCGCTCTCGGGAATTCGCCGACGGCGTACGGCTAAAATTCACCGGACTGTCCGGTGTGCACCGGACTGTCCGGTGAGCCAACGGTCGGCTAGGGCCAACGGTCGGCCGCGGATTCCGCGCGCGACACGTGGCCAAGCCAATGGTCGGAAGGGGGCACCGGACTGTCCGGTGTGCACCGGACATGTCCGGTGCGCCAACGGCTCCCAGATCAGCAACGGTCGACTGCGCTGTTTAAGGAAGGAAATCGGGCACCGGACAGTGTCCGGTGTGCACCGGACTGTCCGGTGCGCCCGATGACAGAAGGCAAGATCAGCCTTCCAGAATTGCTCTCAACGGCTCCTAGCTGCCTTGGGGCTATAAAAGGGACCCCTAGGCGCATGGAGGATAACAACAAGCAACCTTAGAGCATTCTTGATCATCCACACTCAGTCTTTGCGCATTCGTTTGTCATTTTAAGTGATTCGAGCTCCGTTCTAGTGAGAACTTTGCGATAGTCTTTTGAGCTCGATTCTTGGCCGTGTGTGTGCGCATTTTGCTGTGGATTTCTGTGTGTTGCTTCCCTCCCTTACTCCGTATTTCTTTGTGAATCTCAAGTGTAAGGGCGAGAGACTCCAAGTTGTGGAGATTCCTCGCAAACGGGACATTGAAAGGAAAAGCATAACACTATGGTATTCAAGTTGATCATTGGATCACTTGAGAGGAGTTGAGTGCAACTCTCGTCCGTTGGGACGCCACAACGTGGAGTAGGCAAGTTTGTACTTGGCCGAACCACAGGATAAATCACTGTGTCTTCTCTGTGTTGAACTCCTTGTGATTATCATATTGTGCAAGATCTTCTCTCTAGCCACTTGGCATTAACTGTGCTAACACTTAACCAAAGTTTTGTGGCTTAAGTTTTTGAAGTTTACAGGATCACCTATTCACCCCCCTCTAGGTGCTCTCAATTGGTATCGGAGCCGTTCTCTTCAAGAAGGGACTAATCGCCCGAAGAGATGGATCCTAAGGGGAAGGGAATCGTGATCAACGACAAGGAGAAGGAGTCCTTCGTCAACGAGCCGAAGGATGACAAGCCTACTGACTCGGGCTCGGGCCACAAGCGTAAAGATGGGAAGAAGAAGAAGACAAGGCGCATCAAGGAGATCGTCTACTACGACGATAGCGATGAGTCGACTTCTTCCCAAAAGGACAACGACAACGACTACAGGAAGACGGTCAATTCGAACTTTTCATTTGATTATTCTCGTATTCCACATAGTTCGAATTCGCATTTGCTTTCCATTCCTCTTGGCAAACCTCCACACTTCGATGGGGAAGACTACGGATTTTGGAGTCACAAAATGCGTAGTCACTTATTCTCTCTCCATCCAAGCATATGGGAGATTGTAGAGAATGGAATGAAATTTGATAGCTCGGATAGCCCTATGCTTATTAATGAACAAATTCATAAAAATGCACAAGCTACTACTGTGTTGCTAGCCTCTTTGTGCAGGGACGAGTACAATAAGGTGAGTGGCTTGGACAATGCCAAGCAGATATGGGACACCCTCAAGATTTCTCACGAGGGGAACGACATCACCATGCTCACTAAAATGGAGTTGGTGGAGGGCGAGCTTGGAAGGTTTGCAATGATAAGGGGCGAGGAGCCAACCCAAACATACAACCGGCTCAAGACCCTTATCAACAAAATAAGGAGCTACGGAAGCACACGATGGATGGATCACGACGTCGTCCGCCTAATGCTAAGGTCATTTACCATTCTTGATCCTCATCTCGTGAACAATGTTCGTGAGAATCCCAGGTACACGAAGATGACGCCCGAGGAGGTACTCGGAAAATTCGTAAGCGGGCGGATGATGATCAAGGAGGCAAGATACGTGGACGACGCCTTGAATGGACCAATCAACGAGCATCAACCCCTTGCTCTCAAGGCAACAAGAAGCAAGGAGGCGCTACCTAGCAAGGTGGCACAAATTGAGGCGGCCGGACTTAATGATGAAGAGATGGCTCTCATCATCAAACGCTTCAAGATGGTGCTAAAAGGTCACAAGGGGCAGCCAAGCAAGACCAAGACAAAGGGGAAGCGCTCATGCTTCAAGTGCGGTAAGATTGGTCATTTTATCGCTAACTGCCCCGATAACGATAGTGACCAGGAACAGGGGAACAAGAGGGAAAAGAAGAAGAATTACAAGAAGGCCAAGGGCGAGGCACACATCGGAAAGGAGTGGGATTTGGATTGCTCCTCCGACTCCGACAATGAAGGACTCGCCGCCACCGCCTTCAACAAGTCATCCCTCTTCCCCAACGAGCGTCACACATGCCTTATGGCAAGGGAGAAGAAGGTGAGTACTCGAGACTCCACTTATGCGTCTTCTAGTGATAATGAGTCTAGTGATGATGATGACATAGACTATTCATGCTTATTCAAGGGCTTAGATAGATCTAAGATAGACAAAATCAATGAATTGATTGATGCCTTGAATGATAAGAATGTGCTTTTAGAAAAGCAAGAAGATTTGTTGTATGAAGAACATGACAAGTTTGTAGAAGCACAAAAATCACTTGCATTAGAGATTAAGAGAAATGAAATGCTTTCTTATGAGTTGTCTACATGTCATGATTCAATTGCTAGTTTAAAGAGCATAAATGATGATTTAAATGCTAAACTAGAAAAATCTAGTAAATCAACATCTTGTGTAGAACATGTTAAGATTTGCACTAGGTGTAAAGATTTCGATGTTGATGCTTGTAGCGATCATTTAGTTTCAATATCCAAATTAACTGAGGAATTGGCTAGTCTTAACGCCCAACTTAAGACTAGCAAGAATGAATTTGATAAACTAAAATTTGCAAGGGATGCCTACACGATCGGTAGACACCCCTCAATTAAGGATGGACTTGGTTTCAAAAGGGAAGCCAAGAACTTAACAAGCCATAAGGCTCCCATTCCCGCTAAGGAGAAAGGGAAGGCCCCTATGGCTACTAGTGCTAAAAAGAACCATGCCTTTTTGTATCATGATAGGAAAAATTATAGAAATGCTTTTAGAAGTTATGATGCTTTTGATTCACATGCTTATGATTCTTATGCCATGACTGCTTCTAGTTCTTCCTATATGCATGGTAGAAGTATGACTAGGAGAAATGCTATTCATCACGTGCCTAGAAAGAATACTATTCATGCTCCTAGGAAAGTAGTAAATGAACCTTCTACAATTTATTGTGCTTTAAATGCTTCCTTTGCTATTTGTAGAAAGGATAGGAAGATAGTTGCTAGGAAGTTAGGGGCAAAATGCAAGGGAGACAAAACTTGCATTTGGGTCCCTAAGGATATTTGCACTAACCTTGTAGGACCCAACAAGAGTTGGGTACCTAAGTCCCAAGCCTAAATTTGCCTTGCAGGTTTATGCATCCGGGGGTTCAAGCTGGATTATCGACAGCGGATGCACAAACCATATGACGGGGGAGAAGAAAATGTTCACCTCCTACGTCAAGAATAAGGATTCCCAAGATTCAATTATATTCGGTGATGGGAATCAAGGCAAGGTAAAATGGTTAGGTAAAATTGCAATTTCTAATGAGCACTCTATCTCTAATGTGTTTTTAGTTGAGTCTCTTGGTTATAATTTGCTATCTGTTAGTCAATTATGCAACATGGGGTATAACTGTCTATTTACAAATGTAGATGTGTCTATCTTTAGAAGAAGTGATGGTTCACTAGCTTTTAAGGGTGTATTAGACGACAAACTTTATTTAGTTGATTTTGCAAAAGAAGAGGCCGGTCTAGATGCATGCTTAATAGCTAAGACTAGCATGGGCTGGCTATGGCATCGCCGCTTAGCACATGTGGGGATGAAGAACCTTCACAAGCTTCTAAAGGGAGAACACGTAATAGGTTTGACTAACGTGCAATTCGAAAAAGATAGACCTTGTGCAGCTTGTCAAGCAGGTAAACAAGTGGGAGGAGCACATCACAGCAAGAATGTGATGACCACTTCAAGACCACTGGAGCTGCTGCATATGGACCTCTTCGGACCGTCGCCTATCTGAGCATAGGAGGGAGTAAGTATGGTTTAGTTATTGTTGATGACTTTTCCCGCTTCACTTGGGTGTTCTTTTTGCAGGATAAGTCTGAAACCCAAGGGACCCTCAAGCGCTTCCTCAGGAGAGCTCAAAATGAGTTTGAGCTCAAGGTGAAGAAGATAAGAAGCGACAACGGGTCCGAGTTCAAGAACCTTCAAGTGGAGGAGTTCCTTGAGGAGGAAGGGATCAAGCATGAGTTCTCCGCTCCCTACACACCACAGCAAAATGGTGTGGTAGAGAGGAAGAACAGGACGCTAATCGACATGGCGAGGACTATGCTTGGAGAATTCAAGACCCCCGAGCGTTTTTGATCGGAAGCCGTGAACACGGCTTGCCACGCCATCAACAGGGTCTACCTTCATCGCCTCCTCAAGAAGACGTCGTATGAGCTTCTAACCGGTAACAAACCCAATGTATCTTACTTTCGTGTATTTGGGAGCAAATGCTACATTCTAGTGAAGAAGGGTAGAAATTCTAAGTTTGCTCCCAAAGCTGTAGAAGGGTTTTTGTTAGGTTATGACTCAAATACAAAGGCATATAGAGTCTTCAACAAATCATCGGGTTTGGTTGAAGTCTCTAGCGACGTTGTATTTGATGAGACTAATGGCTCTCCAAGAGAGCAAGTTGTTGATTGTGATGATGTAGATGAAGAAGATGTTCCGACGGCCGCTATACGAACCATGGCGATTGGAGAAGTACGGCCACAGGAACAAGATGAACGTGATCAACCTTCTTCCTCAACAACGGTGCATCCCCCAACTCAAGACGATGAACAGGTTCATCAACAGGAGGCGTGTGATCAAGGGGGAGCACAAGATGATCATGTGATGGAGGAAGAAGCGCAACCGGCACCTCCAACCCAAGTTCGAGCGATGATTCAAAGGGATCATCCCGTCGACCAAATTCTGGGTGACATTAGCAAGGGAGTAACTACTCGATCTCGATTAGTTAACTTTTGTGAGCATTACTCCTTTGTCTCTTCTATGGAGCCTTTCAGGGTAGAGGAGGCCTTGCTAGATCCGGACTGGGTATTGGCCATGCAGGAAGAACTCAACAATTTCAAGAGAAATGAAGTTTGGACACTGGTGCCTCGTCCCAAGCAAAATGTTGTGGGAACCAAGTGGGTGTTCCGCAACAAACAAGACGAGCACGGGGTGGTGACAAGGAACAAGGCTAGACTTGTGGCAAAAGGTTATGCCCAAGTCGCAGGTTTGGACTTTGAGGAGACATTTGCTCCTGTGGCTAGGCTAGAATCAATTCGTATCTTGCTAGCATATGCCGCTCACCATTCTTTCAGGTTGTTCCAAATGGATGTGAAGAGCGCTTTCCTCAACGGGCCAATCAAGGAGGAGGTGTACGTGGAGCAACCCCCTGGCTTCGAGGATGAACGGTACCCCGACCACGTGTGTAAGCTCTCTAAGGCGCTCTATGGACTTAAGCAAGCCCCAAGAGCATGGTATGAATGCCTTAGAGACTTTTTACTTGCTAATGCTTTCAAGGTTGGGAAAGCCGATCTAACTCTGTTCACTAAGACATGTAATGGTGATTTGTTTGTGTGCCAAATTTATGTCGACGACATAATATTTGGTTCTACTAACCAAAAGTCTTGTGAAGAGTTTAGCAGGGTAATGACGCAGAAATTCGAGATGTCAATGATGGGCGAGTTGAACTACTTCCTTGGGTTCCAAGTGAAGCAACTCAAGGATGGCACCTTCATCTCCCAAACGAAGTACACACAAGATCTGCTAAAGCGGTTTGGGATGAAGGACGCCAAGCCCGCAAAGACGCCGATGGGAACCGACGGACACACAGACCTCAACAAAGGAGGTAAGTCCGTTGATCAAAAAGCATACCGGTCAATGATAGGGTCTTTACTTTATTTATGTGCTAGTAGACCGGATATTATGCTTAGCGTATGCATGTGTGCTAGATTTCAATCCAATCCTAAGGAGTGTCACTTAGTGGCGGTGAAGCGAATTCTTAGATATTTGGTTGCTACGCCTTGCTTCGGGCTCTGGTATCCAAAGGGGTCTACCTTTGACTTGGTTGGATACTCAGACTCCGACTATGCTGGATGTAAGGTCGATAGGAAGAGTACATCAGGGACGTGCCAATTCTTAGGAAGGTCCCTGGTGTCGTGGAACTCTAAGAAACAAACCTCCGTTGCCCTATCCACCGCTGAGGCCGAGTACGTTGCCGCAGGACAGTGTTGCGCGCAACTGCTTTGGATGAGGCAAACCCTCCGGGACTTTGGCTACAATCTGAGCAAAGTCCCACTCCTATGTGATAATGAGAGTGCTATCCGCATGGCGGAAAATCCTGTTGAGCACAGCCGCACAAAGCACATAGACATCCGGCATCACTTTCTGAGAGATCACCAGCAAAAGGGAGATATCGAAGTGTTTCATGTTAGCACCGAGAACCAGCTAGCCGATATCTTTACCAAGCCTCTAGATGAGAAGACCTTTTGCAGGTTGCGTAGTGAGCTAAATGTCTTAGATTCGCGGAACTTGGATTGAATTGTAGCATACATGTGTTTATGCCCTTGATCAGGTTCATTCTGCTTTGTTGCTTATTGAGGTGCTCAAGCTGTACAAACACTCCCTGGACCTCACAAGTCCGTTGCAAAGTGATGCACATGTTTAGGGGGAGATGTGTTACAACTTGACCCTTTGAGACTAACCATTTGCTTGAGTTTGCTTGATTTAGTCTCGAAGGTGGATTGAAAGGGAAAGGTGAACTTGGACCATGCAAGACTTCCACTGCACTCCGATGAGAGGGTAACTTATTCCAAGTTCATCTCTATGATCTTATTGCCTTTGTACTCTTAATTGAAGATTTTGGTGAGGCAATGGGGTTAAAAGGCCAAGATTGATCCCGTTTTGGTGCTTGATGCCAAAGGGGGAGAAAATAAAGGCCAAAGCGATAAATGGATCAGCTACCACTTGAGAGATTTTGAAAATAGTAGAATAGAGTTTTTGTTTTGTTAAACTCTTTTATTGTCTCTTATTGTCTCTCTTGTCAAAAGTTGGCTTCTTGTGGGGAGAAGTGTTGATTATGGGAAATAGGGGGAGTTTTTGAAATCTTTGATCAATCTCTTTTGGAATGACTCTCTTTATGCTTCAACGTGTGTGTTTAACTTAGAGATAGAGATTTGGGTTTGATTTGCAAAAACAAACCAAGTGGTGGCAAAGGATGATCCATATATGCCAAAAATGAATCAAAATAGATTTGAGTTCTATTTGAAGTGATTTTGCACTTGTTCTAGTTGCTTTATGTTGTGTTGGCATAAATCACCAAAAAGGGGGAGATTGAAAGGGAAATGTGCCCTCGGGCCATTTCTAAGTATTTTGGTGATTGAGTGCAAACACAAGTGCTTAAATGTGAATCTATGCTCATGGATGAACAAAGTGCAAATCACAAGCAAAGGTATGTTTCTATGTCTTAGTACATTGTTTTTGTGTACTAATATACTTGTCTAAGTATTGGAAACAGGAAGAAAAAGAAAAGGAATGAGGTGGCTGTGTACAGCCAAGGGGCTGTTTCGGTCTGGGGCACCGGACTGTCCGGTGGTGCACCGGACAGTGTCCGGTGCGCCAGGCTGCCTCGGCCGAAGTGGCCGCTCTCGGGAATTCGCCGACGGCGTACGGCTAAAATTCACCGGACTGTCCGGTGAGCCAACGGTCGGCTAGGGCCAACGGTCGGCCGCGGATTCCGCGCGCGACACGTGGCCAAGCCAACGGTCGGAAGGGGGCACCGGACTGTCCGGTGTGCACCGGACATGTCCGGTGCGCCAACGGCTCCCAGATCAGCAACGGTCGACTGCGCTGTTTAAGGAAGGAAATCGGGCACCGGACAGTGTCCGGTGTGCACCGGACTGTCCGGTGCGCCCGATGACAGAAGGCAAGATCAGCCTTCCAGAATTGCTCTCAACGGCTCCTAGCTGCCTTGGGGCTATAAAAGGGACCCCTAGGCGCATGGAGGATAACAACAAGCAACCTTAGAGCATTCTTGATCATCCACACTCAGTCTTTGCGCATTCGTTTGTCATTTTAAGTGATTCGAGCTCCGTTCTAGTGAGAACTTTGCGATAGTCTTTTGAGCTCAATTCTTGGCCGTGTGTGTGCGCATTTTGCTGTGGATTTCTGTGTGTTGCTTCCCTCCCTTACTCCGTATTTCTTTGTGAATCTCAAGTGTAAGGGCGAGAGACTCCAAGTTGTGGAGATTCCTCGCAAACGGGATATTGAAAGGAAAAGCATAACACTGTGGTATTCAAGTTGATCATTGGATCACTTGAGAGGAGTTGAGTGCAACTCTCGTCCGTTGGGACGCCACAACGTGGAGTAGGCAAGTTTGTACTTGGCCGAACCACGGGATAAATCACTGTGTCTTCTCTGTGTTGAACTCCTTGTGATTATCATATTGTGCAAGATCTTCTCTCTAGCCACTTGGCATTAACTGTGCTAACACTTAACCAAAGTTTTGTGGCTTAAGTTTTTGAAGTTTACAGGATCACCTATTCACCCCCCTCTAGGTGCTCTCAGCAAGCATGGGTACTGAAACAAGAACACAATTGGCAAAATCGGACCTGATTTGAGCGGACCACGGCGAGGTCAAAACACGCGGTGTTCTTGAGCAGATTGGGGGAAATGCGAAATTGAAGCTCTCTGATGGAGTATTTGAGATACGGGTGGGTGCGCTAGATGCGTGATTACATAACGAAGTCGATGGTGCACTCAATTTATAAACTCTGAGGTCGGTAGCTCTCAATTGGACTGCGATGTGCTGGCGGCCGGAGATAGGGAAGAACACTGTGGCTGTAACCGTGGCAGTCACCGGTGTAACGGCGCAAGGATAATACTCCTAAGGGTGCCACGATTACTACCGCGTAGTAACAAGCTTCGGCGTGGCGCAACCGAGGTCACCGGCGCTTCCATGGCGACCCCGGTAGTCCGGCCACGTCGCAGCGACTATAATCACGGCAATAAACTTCACTTCGCGATCCTATCCATTCCCCGCCGTGAGATCTTTACTTGTTTGTAGGAATCTTTTGCGCACAAGGCACAAATCCCGGCGACCAGCACGAATCCAAACGCGGATCGCCGACGACGAACTGATCGAGCTGGCAACCTCATCTGGATACTGTACCATCACAAAGTTGCTTCAGTTGGTCTGACCGAGCGGATGGCAGGGAGAATTACTCCAAATTTTATGCAGTAACTCGATCACATCCCCACATCAAAGTTATAGTCTAACCAAGCAGCTATAAACTTGTCACAATGCTCACCATAAAATAGTCACATGATCTAACTTAAAATCGGGCTCAAAGTTTACCCTAATTTTACTGCAACTGTAAGTTCAGTCATAGGGTTGCCTGACAGCCCGACTTTGGGTGTATTTTTCTTTATATTTTTCATGACAACAATGTTGCATCCCTTAAACAAAGTTGTTCTCTAAATATAGCTCTATAGATTTGATGTGGTGACCCTAGGCAAATTAACAATAGTTTTGGATCTACAGAGCCCTAAAGTCAGCCCTTCAACACTGTTTTCAGACTTAACCATATGGTCACACAAGTGGTGTTTTTGCAAATTAGTCCAAAACTCAAGGTTTAACTTGCAAATCTTCATAAATGTGAACCATATGACTCAAGATACCTTATTACCATGGTTTTTGCACTTTAATCCAAAGGTGCACTGATTTTGCACTTAACCCCCTAGGGTTTAGGTTTAGGGTTTTCCAGGGTTCCAATTAGGGTTTTTGGTATCTCAGGGGTGTAGATGTAATGTAGGTCCATTCTTAGGAACATTTTATGACTATTTTACCTAAGCTTTAGGGTTTTCTTTATTTGGGTCTGGTTTTACCCTTCAAATCCCCATTTAGGGTTAAGTACCCTACACTAGGGTCTTATTTGCAAAATGCCATAACAATACAACTTGTTTGAGATTTTTGCCTAGTGAATGCATTCTAGGTGTATCAAACATATGAAATGCTCATGCTTATGATGTTATGCTCAAGTTTTAGTAACAGTAACACCAGGGGTGTTACATCCTTCCCCCCATAAAAGAATCTCGTCCCGAGATTAAAAGTCCTAGGGTAAGCAATGGAAAAGGAAACGCGACATACTTTTATTTCCTTATTTTTGGTACAAGGCAGGGGTGGTTTGGGGCTCACTCCTCTATTACAACCATTTTATACACTTTACAAATTACAGGAGGCTAAAAAGCCTGGGGAATTTTTGTCTAAGAAGTCTTGAGTTTCCCAAGTAGCCTCATCTTCGGAATGTTGGTTCCACTGTACCTTGTAAAACTTGAGAGTCTTTCTCCGGGTAACCCTGTCCTTTTGATCCAAGACTCGAATAGGATGTTCTGAATATGTCAAGTCTGGCTCCAGGACAACATCTGTTACTTCGATGGTTCGATCTGGAACCCGAAGACATTTCTTCAACTGAGACACGTGGAACACATTATGTACAGCAGACAAGGTTTCAGGTAGCTGAAGTCGGTATGCTACTGGCCCATATCTTTCAAGGATAGGAAAAGGGCCAATATACCGAGGTGCAAGCTTCCCTTTAACCCCAAAACGTGATACGCCCTTCATTGGTGAAACTTTCAGGTAGACGTAATCTCCCACTAGAAAGTACAAGGGTTGACGTCGCTTGTCTGCATAACTCTTCTGACGAGCTTGAGCTTTCTTCAAATTATGAATTATTCTTTGAACTTTTTTCTTCTGTCTCTTTTACCATATCAGGCCTGAATAAATTCCTTTCACTAGGTTCAGACCAGTTTAACGGAGTGCGACATCGCCTTCCATACAAAGCTTCAAAGGGTGCCATCTTGATACTTTCCTGATAGCTATTATTGTATGAGAACTCCGCTAATGGTAAACAATCATCCCATTTCTGTGGGAACTCCAGAACACATGCTCGTAACATATCTTCGAGTATCTGATTTACCCTCTCAGTCTGCCCACTGGTTTGAGGATGATATGCCGAACTATGGAGCAACTTAGTACCCAAGGTCTTGTGAAGTTCTTCCTAGAATTTGGATACGAATTGAGGTCCACGATCCGACACTATAGTTTTCGGAACACCGTGCAAACTGAGAATGCGAGCAATGTATAATTCCGCATAGGTGAGAACCGGGTAATATGTCTTGACTGGCAGAAAATGAGCAATTTTCGTAAGCCGATCAACAATAACCCAGATAGAATCATACCCCTTCGCGGTTCTGGGCAGTCCCACAATAAAGTCCATACTAATATCTTCCCATTTCCATGTTGGGATTGGTAATGATTGTAATGGACCAGCAACTTTCAGGTGTATGGCCTTGACACGTTTACAAGTGTCACACCTTGCCACATAGCGTGCATTTTCAATTTTCATCTTTGTCCACCAATAATGTTGTTTCAAATCTTGATACATCTTAGTGCTTCCAGGGTGAATAGAATAGCGACTAAGATGTGCTTCATCCAAAATTTGTTGGCGGATTTCTTCATTCTTTGGCACCACTATGCGGTTGTTGAACCATACAACACCTTGATCGTCTCTTCAGAAGCAGTTGGCTTTTCCAGCATCTATCTTCTCATGGATATGCTTCATACCCTCATCATTCCTTTGGGCATCAATTATTCTTTGTAAAAGGACTGACTCAAGCTGTATTTGATTTAAGGTTCCTTGTGGAATCATTCCCAGGTTCAACTTCTCCATCTCCTGGCATAATGTAACGTCAGAAGTCTTCATTGTCAAACAATGACAGAAAGCCTTGCAACTGAGTGCATCTGCCACTACATTGGCTTTACCCGGGTGATAGTGAATCTCTAGTTCATAATCCTTGATCAGCTCAAGCCATCTCCTTTGTCTCATATTGAGTTCTGACTGGGTAAAGATATATTTCAAACTTTTGTGGTCTGTATAGATATCACAGACATTTCCTAGCAGATAATGACGCCAGATTTTTAGGGCATGAACCACTGCAGCTAACTCCAGGTCATGAGTTGGATAATGCTCCTCATGCTGGCATAACTGCCTTGAAGCATACGCAATTACTCGGCCTTCTTGCATTAATACACAACCGAGACCACTGCCTGATGCGTCACAATATACATCAAACGGTTTTTCAATATCCGGCTGAGCCAATACCGGAGCAGTGGTTAATAATACCTTCAATTGTTCGAAAGCTTCATTACATTTTGAAGACCAATTGAATTTAGTATCATTCTTCAATAGACTTGTGATTGGCTTCACAAGTTTGGAAAAATCCGGAATAAATCGGCGGTAATAACCAGCCAGTCCAAGGAAACTTCGGACTTGGTGTACAGTGGTTGGGGGTTTCCACTCCAAGATATCCTTGACTTTGCTGGGATCTACCGCAATCCCTTTGGCAGATAATACATGTCCCAGAAATTGAATTTCCTCCAGCCAAAATGCGCACTTACTGAACTTAGCATATAACTGATGTTCTCTTAAGCGCGTTAATATGATCCGTAAGTGTTGAGCATGCTCCTCTTCATTCTTGGAGTATATCAAGATATCATCTATGAAGACCAACACAAACTTGTCCAACTCGGGCATAAATACCGAGTTCATCAGATAAGTGAAGTGGGCAGGAGCATTCGTCAATCCGAAAGACATAACTAGGTATTCAAATAATCCATACCGCGTAGTGAATGCGGTCTTTGGTATATCCTCGGGCCTGATACGGATCTGATGATAGCCCGATCTGAGGTCAATCTTGGAGAATACCCTCACTCCAGTCAGTTGATCAAACAAAATATCAATCCGAGGAAGAGGATACTTGTTTTTGATAGTGACCTCATTAAGGGGTCGATAATCCACGCACATCCGCAAGGTTTGATCCTTCTTTTTGACGAAGATGGCCGGACAACCCCATGGTGACGAGCTTGGCCAGATGAATCCTTTTTCAAGTAGATCTTGCAATTGAATCTTGAGTTCTGCCAGCTCGTTTGGAGGCATTCGGTACGATCTTCTAGAAATGGGAGCCGTACCAGGCTTCAACTCAATTACAAACTCTACATCTCTTTCAGGAGGCAATCCAGGCAAATCCTCTGGAAAGACATCTGGGAACTCACACACACTACTACTATACTATTCTACTCTTGCTTTTTGTCACTCTCGGTAGCCTTGCTGTCAGGCGTAGGAGTCCACTGATCGACCAATCTCATTGAAGGAGGGGGCCTAAAAAGGTCAAGTTCTCCTCCAAAGGCTTCTCCTGCTACTCCAGACGGTCCAGCTCCCATCCCGACAGGATCTGCAGGGACATTGGGGTGCAGTTTCGAGTACAATACATGAACCTCTTCATGTAGAGTATTGCAATAAACCTGCAAGTTATCAATAGCTGAGCTAAGCTCTTCTACTCGGGCTCGAGATTTTGCCTCCTTAGCCCAAGCCAGCGAACGAGAGTTAACCGCCCAGTCGAGCGCTAGATCTCGATCCGCGAGCTGATCTTGCAGTTGACAGATGTTTCTTCTTAATTCATTGATTCTTTCGCCATCCGCCACCCATATGTCATTCCTGCGTCGGAGTTCTGTTCGAAGCTGATTAACTTGTGCTTCGAGATCCCCGATCGAATCATTACTATCGCTACTGCTGCCTTCGTGTCTTGGGGCAAGCTGATGACATGGCACACCAATCGGCCCGGTTGACTTGCGTGCAGTCTTCCTTGTGCGCGGCGACATTTTTCTAAGGGGGAAATTTTATTAGCATAATTCTTAGCATGATGCATGTGTAATTACAGAACCAACCTTAGTTGATTCACACCTTCTATACATTGCACTCTTCCTATCTGGTCTTTAAAATAAACTCTTCAGAAATACTTAGGTAAGAAGGGAAGAAATTTTCTAGATAAGTCTTAGAAAATTCTTTTTGAAGATGTCTCATAACATCTGCAGAGATGGGCTTCGCTCCGATACCAGCTGTGACAGAACCTCCCAAGTCATTAGGCCCACCTACAGTTGTCCTTGTCCAACGGAACTCAGACAACCCTGCAGGTGTTCCTGAATCACTTGACAAGTTCGGTATCTGCTTTCCTAACCTTCCCAAGAGCATTTTACCCGTCACACAGACATTACAAATCATCGGAGATACAGAAATGCGGAAGCGATTACATAAACTTACCTTTATTTAAAAAGTAAGACAAAGTTATATATTACAGATTAGGATATAATTAAATGAGTGCAGAGTATTATTATTACAGAACCAAGGGAGGCAAAAACCCCTCCCGATAAGTTTCAAACAAAAAGTTTTTGTGGAGGATCCTCTCCTCCCACAGCTTCACTCTTGGTTTTCTTCCTTTGGAACCACCTTAGAACAGAAACAACAAAAGTTTGTCGCTTCTTCACCTAAAAACAATAGGGAATAAAACCCTGAGTATGGAATTACTCAGCAAGTCTTACCCGACTAAAGAAAAGACTCTCAAGGGTATGCTGGTTATCAGGGAGTCAAGGTAAGGTTTCTCAATAATCAATGACTCTGTTTGCAGAAATGCTTACTAACAGTGGATCCTTAAAATCCAGTTTTATTTTCAATTTAAGTAAAATTACCTGTACTAGAGTTCTTTCTACCCAAGTTCAATCACTTGACCTGCACTAGCCAATTTCTTAACAACCCTTCATCTTTACTGGAGTTCTACGTATAGGTCAGTGACCAAGTCTTCATAACCGTGAAGGTACGGCGATCCAAATCGATTATACTCAGCTGAGGATCTCCGATCACACGACATATGTAGCACTTAACCCTTGCATATGTCAACCCGCCACCGGGGTTCTTAAGACCAGATCAGGTTCACGCCAACCGAGAGCACAGATACACCACCGTCTAGCCTCTTGCCACGGAGGGTACACGCTACTCTCGCCATCTCTCCACTCCCATTGCGTGGTATCTTATTCTGGCCTTAGTCTGCCCGAGGCAAAGCTTACCCATGACGAGGCATGTGACCAGTTAAAGGGTCCTCGGTCATCAAGCCTACATCGAGACGGTCCTTAATCGACTCAGACGGAGACACTACACCGAGACTCTCTTCTCGTGCAAGTCACCCACACGGTCTCAGCTTGATTATTTCCCACCCAAAAACTTGGTACCTGACAGAGGTACATCTTTTCCGATGTTGAACCCATCATGGCCATGATGGATTCACCATCAAGTTTTATTTTCAAAAACATCCCTCCCACTTTGCCATCACATCTTTTGTAAAAACAAAACCTTTTGTTTTGCTAGAGCAAGACTAAGCATAGTAAAAACCTTTTGTAAAACAGGGATTCAAGGAAGGTAATCAAATTCAAGGAAGGTAATGCAGGAATTGTTTTAGCATTCAACTCCTATCACCTAATGCACCAAGCAAGTGAGAAAGATTTTAAAAGAATCAAGGAGGTGGCAAATGCACCGGGGCTTGCCTTCGTTTACTGGTGATTTGGGCTCGGATCCGCAGATGTCAAAATAAAAGCAACTGCCTGCCTGATGTTCCACAGGTGGTGTAGTCTTCTCTTCTTCTACCTCAACTTCTTCTTCATTTTCTAAATATAACCACATATATAAGAATGAATGCCCATGTAATGCTCATGAAGATGCAAAGATAGTATAAGTTGGTTATCTAAAGTCTTGAGTACAACTTTCCTTCACGGTTCTCCAAGAAACTAAGGTTTCCGGAGTCAGTAAAGGAATTCAAAGGGCAGGGGTGGGGTTTTAGGCTCTAGGTATCAAACAAGGTCCAAATCAAACCAAACTCTACCCAAGGCTTCTAAATAATGCTTAGAGTTCAAATAAAAAGTTTGGGGATTTTTGGAATGATTATTGATTTTCTAAAAATCCAGAAACAATGTTGTAGACTATTTTAAATGCTCCAAAATTCCCCATTTGATCTAAAAATCATGAAACTATTTTTATTAAATACTATGAAAAATTAGAAACCTAACAAAATTGGTCTGGTGTTTTTACCATTTTTCTATAATTTTCTATAAATTTCTAAAGTCCAGAAGAAAAAGAAAAGAGAAAAGGTGCTACAGAACTGGGCTCAAACTGGCCTGTGTCGGCCCAGTTAGGGCAGAAGTGCGCCCACGTGCGCCCGCGCTGGCAGACTTGCACAGAGGCCCCTGCGGTTTTGAATATCTTGAACCGAGTTCTCTGCACTATTGCAATGAGTCGCTGGCACCTTACAAGAAACCCCCCGGACTTCTAATTCTTCACCGGCTGAGATCCACGACGGCGGACAGAGCACGACCGAGCTCCGACGAACCAGTATACCGGCCGACTCACGCAGTGACTGGCGCCATACTTCGGCCAAGACCGAATTCAAGGTCTAATGAATGTTTCCCCCCACTTAATTTCATCAACGACTACCAGGTTTGCTCTGGCCACGGTGACCGTGGGTGTCGCGGACAGACAATCGTGTTCCCGACGACCAGTGGGTTTCTAGTTTGATTGGGCGGGTCGGTGAGTATCAAGGGCAAGCATGGGTACTGAAACAAGAACACAATTGGCAAAATCGGACCTGATTTGAGCGGACCACGGCGAGGTCAAAACACGCGGTGTTCTTGAGCAGATTGGGGGAAATGCGAAATTGAAGCTCTCTGGTGGAGTATTTGAGATACGGGTGGGTGCGCTAGATGCGCGATTACATAACGAAGTCAATGGTGCACTCAATTTATAGACTCCAAGGTCGGTAGCTCTCAATTTGACCGTGATGTGCTGGCGGTCGGAGATAGGGAAGAACACGGTGGCTGTAACCGTGGCAGTCACCGGTGTAACGACGCAAGGATAATACTCCTAAGGGTGCCACGCTTACTACCACGTAGTAACAAGCTTTTGCGTGGGGCAACCGAGGTCACCGGCGCTTCCACGGCGACTCCGGTAGTCCGGCCACGTCGTAGCGACTATAATCACGGCGATAAACTTCATTTTGTGATCCTATCCATTCCCCTCCGTGAGATCTTTACTTGTTTGTAGGAATCTTTTGCGCACAAGGCACAAATCCTGGTGACCAGCACAAATCTGGACGCGGATCACCGGTGACGAACTGATCGAGCTGGCAACCTCATCTGAATACTGTACCATCACAAAGTTGCTTCAGTTGGTCTGACCGAGCGGATGGCAGGGAGAATTACTCCAAATTTTATGCAGTAACTCGACCACATCCCCACATCAAAGTTATAGTCTAACCAACCAGCTATAAACTTGTCACAATGCTCACCATAAAATAGTCACAAGATCTAACTTAAAATCGGGCTCAAAGTTTACCCTAATTTTACTGCAACTGTAAGTTCAGTCATAGGGTTGCCTGACAGCCCGACTTTGGGTGTATTTTTCTTTATATTTTTCATGACAACAATGTTGCATCCCTTAAACAATGTTGTTCTCTAAATATAGCTCTATAGATTTGATGTGGTGACCCTAGGCAAATTCACAATAGTTTTGGATCTACAGAGCCCTAAAGTCAGCCCTTCAACACTGTTTTCAGACTTAACCATATGGTCACACAAGTGGTGTTTTTGCAAATTAGTCCAAAACTCAAGGTTTAACTTGCAAATCTTCATAAATGTGAACCATATGACTCAAGATACCTTATTACCATGGTTTTTGCACTTTAATCCAAAGGTGCACTGATTTTGCACTTAACCCCCTAGGGTTTAGGTTTAGGGTTTTCTAAGGTTCCAATTAGGGTTTTTGGTATCTCAGGGGTGTAGATGTAATGTAGGTCCATTCTTAGGAACATTTTATGACTATTTTACCTAAGCTTTAGGGTTTTCTTTATTTGGGTCTGGTTTTACCCTTCAAATCCCCATTTAGGGTTAAGTACCCTACACTAGGGTCTTATTTGCAAAATGCCATAACAATACAACTTGTTTGAGATTTTTGCCTAGTGAATGCATTCTAGGTGCATCAAACATATGAAATGCCCATGCTTATGATGTTATGCTTAAGTTTTAGTAACAGTAACACCAGGGGTGTTACAGTATGCATGCAAAATGGCCGGAACGATGTTTCCATTTCCAAAAAAAATTATTTCTTTCTTTCAATTTTTGTTACTGTCCCAACACTACCCAACAAAACGCTCGCAAACCAACTCTCCAAAGTAAGTTCACACTAACAGACCAACTGATGACGAGATGCACTCAAGAAACCTTAGAGAAAGCAACGAAGAAGGTACGGAATTTATACGAGCAAGAACTAATGAAAAACCCAATTTCATAGTTTACACCGCACTTGTCCGATGTGCATAAAGAACATATCTTTATGGACCTAATAGCAATTTTCAATGCGAGCATTTTGAGAGAAAAGGTAAAAGCCTTATTGTTGGTGAAAATAGAACAAGTGTAAGGGTCTCCTTGTAAAAGTGGTGAAGTATAATGTGAGTGAGAAGGGGTTGTGTGTGAGTTGAAAGTCGCCTAGAGGGGGGTGGATAGGCGAAACCTGAAAATTATAACTTTACACCCCAACTAGAACCCTTAATTAGTGGTTAGAACAAGATGCACAATTATCGGAGAATAAAAACTAAGTCCTTGCTTGTAAAGAGTATAGCTTTCAAATAATGCGGAAGTGATAAATCAATACAACTAATAAGTCTATAATAATAAAGCAAGAGGGCTTAGATAAGAAGAGAAATAACACAAGTTCTTTCTTGCAAGGTGTTGCTTTACTAAATGAGAATTTAACTTGAAGCAACACCAAATAAGATTAGCAAAGAATAATGCAAGAGAACTTAGAGTGAGGGAAAACAAACAAATCACAAGCAATAAACACAATGGACACGGGTGATTTGTTTTACCGAGGTTCGGCCCTCGAAGGCCTAGTCCCCGTTGAGGAGTCCACTAAGGACGAGTCTCTTTCAACCCTTTCCCTCTCTCCACCGATCACCAAAGACCGACGAGCTCTTCTTCTTCTCAAGGATCACTTAAGACCCTGCAAGGATCACCACACACTTTGGCGTCTCTTGCTAGCTTTACAAGCCTCCAAAACTTTGGAGGAAGTTCAATGGGAGTCAAAACTCCACGCGCAAATGAACACAAAGATGTAGCACACACTATCTCTCAATGAATCTCACAAGGCACTAGTGCTAAACTCAAATGAGTAGCTCTCTATTGCTTGCTCTCTCTTTTGTGGCACTTGTGTTGGTTGTAGTGGTCTAAATCTTGTGTATAGGATGTATCAATGAATAGAAGTGGTTGGGAGGGCTTGAGTATGTCAACTATATGACTTGGAATGTTGCTTGGACTCCCACACCTTGAAGTGGCCGGTTGGGGTGGTATTTATAGCCACCAACCAAATTGTAGCCGTTGGAGAAGGCTGCTGGCGATGGGCGCACCGGACAGTCCGGTGCGCCACCGGACAGTGTCTGGTGCCCTGCCACGTCATCCTTCCGTTAGGGTTTGGAGCTGGTCGATCGTTGGAGGCTTTGTCCTTATGCGGCACCGGACAGTCCGGTGCCACACCGGACAGTCCGGTGCGCCTCTGACTTGCTGCGATGACATCTGAATTCCACTGTTGACTTTGCAGAGTCGACTGTTGCGCGCAGATAGCCGTTGCTCCGCTGGCACACTAGACAGTCCGGTGAATTATAGCGGAGCTGCGCCTGAGAAACCCGAAGGTGAAGAGTTTGAGGTTGATCTTCCCTGGTGCATCGGACACTGTCCGGTGGCACACCGGACAGTCCGGTGCGCCAGACCAGGGAGCACTTCGGTTTTTCTTTTGCTCCTTTCTTTTGAACCCTAGCTTGTTCTTTTTATTGGTTTGTGTTGAACCTTTGGCACCTGTAGAATGTATAATCTAGAGCAAACTAGTTAGTCCAATTATTTGTGTTGGGCATTCAACCACCAAAATCATTTAGGAAAAGGTTTAAAGCCTATTTCCCTTTCAATCTCCCCCTTTTTGGTGATTGATGCCAACACAAACCAAAGCAAATATATAAATGAATAATTGAACTAGTTTGCATAAGATAAGTGCAAAGATTGCTTGGAATTAAACCAATATTTTTCTTTTATTAGATATGCATGGATGTTTTGCTTTATTTAATATTTTGGACCACGCATGCACCACTTGTTTTGTTTTGTGCAAATTCTTTTGGAAAGTCTTTTCAAAGTCTTTTGCAAATAGTCAAAGATATATGAATAAAATTATAAGAAGCATTTACATGATTTGAAATTTCTCCCCCTGTCTCAAATGCTTTTTCGTTGACTTAACCAAAACTCCCCTTTAATGAAATTCTCCTCTTAGTGTTCAAGAGGGTTTTAGTTATACCAATTTTGAAATATGATCAATATTTTATATCAAATGAAAACTTCTTCAAAAACTTTTGAAAATTGGTGGTGGTGCGGTCCTTTTGCTTTTGGGCTAATACTTTCTCCCCCTTTGGCATGAATCGCCAAAAACGGATACTTGTGAGTGAAATATAAGCCCTTCTTTACTTTCTCCCCAATGGCAAACACATAAACATGAGTGAAGTTTATACCAAAGTGGAGAGTACTATGTGGAGTGATGGCGAAGAATAAGTGATACCGATGGAGTTGAGTGGAAGCCTTGTCTTCGCCGAAGACTCTATTTCCCTTTCAATTCTACGACTTGGCACAAAATACACTTGAAAGCACATTAGTCGTAGAGATAAAGAGATATGATCAATAGATATGTCAATTAAGCTTAATCATGGTTCTATATTATATAGATTGCTCCCCCTAAATATGTGCGTTGAGAGGAATACGAATTTTGGCCTTAAATGCCAAGTGCACATAGTTAGGTTAATGAGATAATATCTATATCATAGAGAATGTGAAGTGCATTGTGTCATAATATAAGTGTGATGCTCATGACAGATTATGCACTTATGAAAGCATGTTATAAACATCTTGAGCATTTACCCTTAAGGATTTCAAAGAGGCTTAAGGACCATCCACCTTTGGAACAAAGGTAGCTTATCCTCGTTACAAGGTTAAGCTTTAAGCTCTTTGACAACAAAATTACTTCACCCAGTTTTAACAAAGATGCATAAATGCAGGAATGAAATGTTTGAGAAGTTAAACTAGGTATGAAGCAGGGTTAATGCATGAACATGCTTTCTCTTCCTTTTATACTTGAAAGTATAGAAAAGGAAGATTTAGGTACAAGTTTGAATGAAAGGAAGTAGTTTTACCCTTTTGTACCTTCACATAGAGACGCTCTCTTCATTGTGCTTTGTCCTTAGTCTTAGTTGCTTAAGACTTGTACTCAAGACAATATATGGAAATATTTTGCACAAGAGAGAGTTCTACAACTAGTGATCCTTCTCCAAGTTATTGTTAGATTAAATCAAATGGATCACAAATTGTATAAAGGTAACATGAATTCTCCTTTTAACTTAGTGCATATCAAGAGATATTGATTGATATTATATGAGGCACTAAGAAACATAAGTGTTAATTGAAGTTATTCAATGATCAAACAAATAACAGATGTGATCAAAAGAACAACATGAGCATTAGATTATCAAATAAGCTTAATATAGGAGAATCTAGTAAACATGCTACTTTAGCAATGGAATCAACAATCCTTGATAAAAGCGACATTATTTTAACAAGTTGGATTGATGTGTAGTAGCATACTTCATGAGAAACCTTATTCTCATGCAAGAGACTATATGAAATTACTAAGATAAAGCAATAGTCTCAACATAATCAAGATATAGAAATAGTCTCCCCCTAAAGATATGCATCGAGTATTTGAAAGAATTGATTAGATGCATTCACTTTTGAGGACATATAGGGAGGAGCATTATACATCTTGATCAAGGCTTATAAGATTTACAATAAATAACTTAAGCCTGGAATTCTCATAATGAAACAAATTTAGAATACTCACAACTACACCATTGATTGTTTTGAAGACCTTACTGTCCAAGTAGGTGTTGTTGTTCTTGATGTCTTTCTCTTTCATATGAGTGTCCTCTCTTTGTAGTTGTCTCTTTTTCTTCCAAACTTATTGAAAAATACTCAAGAGAGATGTTAATAGCACAAGGGAGTATAAGGTGAAGGATGATCTCTTTAGATAGGAAATATAAACAATTCACCATCCACAAGTTACATAGACATGAAGTAAAATCCTTATCATTAGTGCACATCATTAGAAAAGAGGAATATGCACCTTTTAAACATTTTGACCAATCATAGGAAGTTTACTCCTTCATATTGAATTTTAACATCATAACTTAGAAGCATATCAATATGAAAAGAAATATAGCAAAGGCATGAATTAGATTCTAATGGACAAGTGCATTTATGAGAATGTGATTGAATGCACATCTAGATAAATTTAGTCCAATAAAGAATCTATTCTTCAAGAATGATAATTTAGAGTAAATAACCATTGAAGGGAACTATATTTGATTAAGAAGATGAGTTCCCATACCTTTGCTTTTACCTTTCTTCCTTTGGGCGAAGAGTAACCCTTGAGGCTTGTGACTTGCACTTATTCTCTTGTAGATTTTCATACGTAAGCTCAAGAGATATGTTATTAGTAACACAAGCACTAGTTTCCCTTTTTGTAATCTTTTTGACATGGAATGAAAAGTGGATTACTAAAGCATGGAAACTTTATAATATGAACTAGATTATTCCATGAAGTTTGCTTAGTTTTAACTCATAAAACCAGCATAGATAATTCCTTAAGATTATGGAAATAAATCTAATTCATAACATGGAGAGCGATAAATGTAGAAGAATCATGTCCAATTTAAGCAAGAAGAAATACATCATAAATCATTGGATTGATTTTCTTTTTCATGATGGGTTACGCATTTCCATAGAGAAACTTATTCTCTATATGTGAGACTACTTAGGTTACTTAGATAAAAACATTAGTCTCACTATTCTAGTTATAGAGAGAATTTTCCTTTTATAAGTGTCTTAAGGATTTGAATTCCTTACATGACACCTTATTCTTTCAAGAACTTGGAATATCTCTCTATATCTAGAATCATGGCAATAATAAGATAATTAGTGTAAAACATGCCATGAGGTACTTCCAACAATTTAAAGCATGCAGATTGTCATAATATAGAAATGATGAATACACAATCTACCATATAAGAGGAATTTCTTCAAAGAATGGTGACATAATTTAAAAACATTTTAAGCGCTTCCTTTTTCTATGTGACTACACAAGACACATAAGAAATGATAATTTAAGATACTTGCACTTAAAAGCATAAGTGTTACCATCCTTTGGCATTCCTCCATGTTGTAGGCCTTGATTTTCCGCACATGATAATTCTTTATTTCCTACAACATCAATATCTCCCTCGAGATGATATGAGTTTTAGACATAATAATTCAAAATAACTTTGGGTCAATCTTGGATATATAGATTATTGAAGATTGATAGCTTGAGTTGATAAGAATTGAATTAACTCTCTCAATCACCCCAAAGCTTCATATCATCTCCTTTTCCTGCAAAGCTTGTCAAGCATATTTTGGTACCCATCTCTTGATGGGTCCATCAAGGTTAGTCAACAAAGATCTAGGAACCCAAACGTCCTTTGTGTTAGCACTAGGTAAACTCATTACCTTTCTAGCACAAGTTGCAATTTTGGGTTGCCTAGTTTCATGAGAATTAATTGACAAGCTAGGAGTGGGAGATTTACCAATGGGACAATCCTTGCATTGATGTCCCTTCTTTCGGCATATGTAGCAAAGGCGATCTTCAAGTTTTGAAGATTTCTTCTTTCCTTGTCTCTTGCTTGCTACATGGTTAGTGAGTGTTTTCTTTTCTAACCCTATGCCTTTTTGTTTTAAATAGGGACAAGACTTAATTAAGTGTCCCTTCTTTGAGCATTTAAAACAAAGTTTATCATCCTTGTTAATAATCAAGTCATTTTTAATATAGGGACATGACCTAATCGAGTGTCCCTTTTCAAAGCATTCACTACACTTCTTACTTCTCTTAGTGTGAAGTGTGGCTTGATTATTACCTTGGATGTTACCTTTCATGGAGGCATGGTTGAGGCTTTTCGAGGAGGTGTTGATTTTCATCTTTTGTTCCTTCCTCTTGGCAATCCTCAAGTCCTTGACATTTCCTTCATGGGGTTTAATGCATGCCACGGTTGTTCCCGTCTCAAGCTTCTTCACCATGTGATCACGGTTATCTTGAGAAGGTTGGGCAATGCATTTCCCTTTTAGTTGTGTCAAGCTCATCTTTAGCCTCTCATTTTCTTCTTTGAGCTTTTGATATGTATCATCTTTTGTTCCTGCAAATTCTAGCTCAAAGGAGGGTTTGCTTGTCGACGGACAACAAGCATTAGCACATGGTAATATAGTTTCAATTTGAATACATGTGCATGAGTGAGGCTGTTGGAATTTTAAGTTTTCTATCACAACCTCATGTGTTATGTCTAACATGATATGATCATTCATAAGATTTTCATGAGAACATAGAAGCATATCATGTCTTTCTTGAAAAGCTAGGTTTTCAACTTTTAGCTTTTCTACTTGGTCCTTAAGCAAGGCATTCCTATTTACTAATTGAGCGATACAATGTAAAGCGTTATCTTGCTCAATTGAAATAGTTTCATACCTTTGGACCAAATCAACATAAGAGCACTTTAGCTCCTTATGTTCTTTAGTCAACTCATCAAAGCTTTGCATTTTCATGGAGAGAACATTTTCTAGCATTTGATGAGCTTTGCTTCGCTCTCTCGCTCTTGTTAGAAGTTTGAGCATGACCGCCTTATCTTCTTGTCTTAGACGAGCGTAGAGTTGCACGAAGCTTCTTTCTTCCTCCTCATCCTCATTTGTGCTTCCACTATCATTTTCATTAGCCACACAACATATGTGGGAATCGAAATGGGAAGACAAACCTTTTGGAGAGGTGGATTCATCGTTTGGTCTCCATCGTTCATTGTCTTCTTCTTCCTTCAAAGGGTTAGTATCACAAGAACTAAAGGAAGTAGAAGTATCAAATGAACCATCTTTTTTGGACTCATTAAATTTGGTTTTAATTCTAGTCCAAATATCATGCGCATCACGAATAGGTTCATCATATCTCATAATGAAGGCATGATAATCTTCTTTGCTAAGAGATTGACTTAAGATGTCATAAGCTAGATAGTTTAAGCGTATACATCTTTGATCTTCCTCGGAGGTATTTTTCTTATCATAACTAGGAGGTATAATACTCTTGTCCAAAATTTGTTCTAATCATGAATCTATGATTCTAAAAGCATTTATCACACTACTAGACCATGAAACATAATTAGAACAATCCGAAAGTAATATTTCAAGAGTTACCTCCTTCCGAGTTGTCTTCTTGTTCTTTTGGGATCTTCTTTGAGCCATCACTTCGAGTTGTTAGACTATAATGAAGTATCGGGCTCTGATACCAATTGAAAGTCACCTAGAGGGGGGTGGATAGGCGAAACCTGAAAATTATAACTTTACACCCCAACTAGAACCCTTAATTAGTGGTTAGAACAAGATGCACAATTATCGGAGAATAAAAACTAAGTCCTTGCTTGTAAAGAGTATAGCTTTCAAATAATGCGGAAGTGATAAATCAATACAACTAATAAGTCTATGATAATAAAGCAAGAGGGCTTAGATAAGAAGAGAAATAACACAAGTTCTTTCTTGCAAGGTGTTGCTTTACTAAATGAGAATTTAACTTGAAGCAACACCAAATAAGATTAGCAAAGAATAATGCAAGAGAACTTAGAGTGAGGGAAGACAAACAAATCACAAGCAATAAACACAATGGACACGGGTGATTTGTTTTACCGAGGGTCGGCCCTCGAAGGCCTAGTCCCCGTTGAGGAGTCCACTAAGGACAGGTCTCTTTCAACCCTTTCCCTCTCTCCACCGATCACCAAAGACCGGCGAGCTCTTCTTCTTCTCAAGGATCACTTAAGACTCCGCAAGGATCACCACACACTTTGGCGTCTCTTGCTAGCTTTACAAGCCTCCAAAACTTTGGAGGAAGTTCAATGGGAGTCAAAACTCCACGCGCAAATGAACACAAAGATGTAGCACACACTATCTCTCAATGAATCTCACAAGGCACTAGTGCTAAACTCAAATGAGTAGCTCTCTATTGCTTGCTCTCTCTTTTGTGGCACTTGTGTTGGTTGTAGTGGTCTAAATCTTGTGTATAGGATGTATCAATGAATAGAAGTGGTTGGGAGGGCTTGAGTATGTCAACTATATGACTTGGAACGTTGCTTGGACTCCCACACCTTGAAGTGGCCGGTTGGGGTGGTATTTATAGCCACCAACCAAATTGTAGCCGTTGGAGAAGGCTGCTGGCGATGGGCGCACCGGACAGTCTGGTGCGCCACCGGACAGTGTCCGGTGCCCTGCCACGTCATCCTGCCGTTAGTGTTTGGTGCTGGTCGACCGTTGGAGGCTTTGTCCTCATGCGGCACCGGACAGTCCAGTGCCACACCGGACAGTTCGGTGCGCCTCTGACTTGCTGCTCTGACATCTGAATTCCACTATTGACTTTGCAGAGTCGACCGTTGCGCGCAGATAGCCGTTGCTCCGCTGGCACACCGGACAGTCCGGTGGCACACCGGACAGTCCGGTGAATTATAGCGGAGCTGCGCCTGAGAAACCCGAAGGTGAAGAGTTTGAGGTCGATCTTCCCTGGTGCATCGGAAAGTCCGGTGCGCCAGACCAGGGAGCACTTCGGTTTTCTTTTGCTCCTTTCTTTTGAACCCTAGCTTGTTCTTTTTATTGGTTTGTGTTGAACCTTTGGCACCTGTAGAATGTATAATCTAGAGCAAACTAGTTAGTCCAATTATTTGTGTTGGACATTCAACCACCAAAATCATTTAGGAAAAGGTTTAAAGCCTATTTCCCTTTCATGAGTAACACACCAAAAACAACATGGTATACAGAGCTAGGGTTGGCCTCTCGTGTCGCCGCCGCCGTCACTGCGTGTGAGGGAGAACGCTGCCTGGCGCCGCTGTCGGGGACCTACGTACGACATATGGTGCCTGGTTGACCGCCGCCTTGGCCCCCAGGATCTCGAGTAGAGCCGCCGCGCGTCAGCCGACACGGCTGCCTTCTGCAGCGTGGCCCGCAGCTGCGCCCGCGCCGGCTGCTGCTCGGCCGCATCCGCCCAGCCGCCGCCAATCCCTTCCTGCTGCTCCTCGGCTGCTGCCTGCGCCCGCGCCGGCTGCTGGCAGGTCGTGCTGGAAGGAGAGGGCGAGCAACATCTATTCTTTTGCTGAGAGAAGAAATTACAGCCGTCCTGGCAGGCATATTAATCCCAGCTGCAAGGATTTCTGGACTTGTGCCTCTTCTGTGTGAGCCCAGTGGCCAAGCTTCTGTTTGTGGTTCGCGTCTGGTGGAGAAGCTAGAGGCTCAGTGACTGCTGGTTGGTGTGCTTCCGTGAAAATGAGTATAGAAGAGGCTGCAAAGAAGACAGAAATTGATGGTAATGGTTCAGGAGGGATTACAAAGAGTGAGATGATGAGCAAAATGAGAAGTATGATCCAGGAGCTCATGGGGTTAGGGCTGATTGGTGCTAAGGCCAATACAGGTACATCTAAGTTGAAGTTGGAACTTGTGCCTAATGATGTGAAGTTAGAAGGTAGTAAGAATTATCTAAGCTAGTCCAGAAGAGTGCGTGTACTCCTAGGAGGTAAGGGAGTGGAGCATTATTTGGAGGAGACATGTGTTGAGCCGATCGATAAGCTCGGCACAGAATGGAGAATATGGCATGCGACAAACTCTGTGATAGTTGCATGGTTATTGGCATCCATGTCTCCCACTGTTAGCAAGAGGGTGGAAGCCATGCGCACTGCATCGCAAATATGGAAGACCTTGAGTAATATATACTCTCGAAAGGGGAATGTGATGATGATGATGGAAATTCAGAGCAAGGCAGATGCAGTGAAGCAGATGGGGAGACCAGTGGAACAATATGCTTGTGAGCTCCAGTACTTATGGGGAGAGTTGGATCATTATGCTCCTCTCCAAATGGTGTGCCCACAAGATGCACAGATGGCTCATAAGTGGGTAGAGGATAGGAGAGTGACCCACTTTCTAAAGAATCTGGATTCTGAGTTTGAGAGCAGGAGAGCGGCCTTTTGTCACCAGGAGAGTCTTCCTACCATGGATGAGGCCGTGTCTGCCATGATAGATGAAGAGAGCAGACTTTGAGTGATGAATAGTGATAACCATGTGAAGCCAGCATACGTTGCAATTGAGGATAGGGAGTGCTACAATTATGGGGAAAGGGGACATCTGAGTTACAATTGTCCAAACCCTAGAGGAAATGGTGGCCAGGGAGGATCTCGTGGAGGACGAGGGGGTACTCATGGGAGCTATGGAAGAGGTCGAGGAGGTCGTGGTGGAGGTCGTGGTAGAGGCCGTGGTGGCTCCAGGGCCAACATAGCTACCACTGAAGAGAGTCTCTCTGTTACTCTGTCTGGGGAACAAGCTAAGCAATGGGAGCAGTGGCAGAAGGGCAAGTCTTTCGAGTGCCTCACTTCACCTGATGGGCAAGCCACCAACTCCTTCGGTAACTTTGCCAACTACGCCCACATGGGAGAAGGTACTCAGGCACAAGTCTTTGCATCCTCATATAGGCATCACATAGATTGGGTCATAGATTCAGGAGCATCAAAGCATGTGACTGGCATGTCCACCCCTTTCAAAACATACATTCCTTATACACATTCTGAGTCAGTTCAAATTGCTGATGGTACATCTCAACAAATCCGTGGTATAGGATCTATTGAGTGTACACCATCCCTTACCTTGTCATCAGTTCTGCATGTTCCATCTTTTCCAGTCAATCTTCTTTCTGTAAGTTCAATCATTGACCAATTCAAGTGCACAATAATATTTGATGAAAATTCTTGTATCTTTCAGGAGAAGAGTACTGGGAGAAAGATTGGGACTGGAGTCAGGCATAATGGGTTGTGGTTCATCAGTCATGAGGAGTTAGCATTGAAAGCAGCTGTTGAGGGGGATGGCAAGGAGATTCTACTACATCATCATCGGTTAGGACATATATCTTTTGAGAACTTAAGTTGGTTGTACCCCATGATGTTTAAGGGAGTGGACAAAAGTATACTTGTATGTGATGCATGTGAACTTGGCAAGCATACTAGATCTACCTACCCTAGTGTTGGTCTTCGTAGTTGTGAACCATTTATTCTAATACATTCAGATGTTTGGGGTCCTTGTTCAATCACTTCTGTGAATGGTGCAAAGTGGTACGTCACCTTTATTGATTGTTACACTCGTATGACTTGGATCTATATACTTAAGCATAAAAATGAGGTGTTACAGTGCTTTCAAGACTTCCATAAACTGGTTGCAAATCAGTTTAATGCAAGAATTCGAGTTATCAGGACTGATAATGGAACAGAGTATGTGAATAATGAATTTAGATCATATCTGTTAGGTCAAGGAATTATTCACCAAACAACTTGTCCTGGAACTCCACCTCAGAATGGTGTAGCAGAGAGAAAAAATCGTCATTTGTTAGAAGTAGCAAGATCTCTCATGTTTCAGATGAATGTGCCTAAGTATCTATGGAGTGAGGCAGTAATGACGGCCACATACCTCATCAACCGGATGCCCTCAAAAATACTTAATATGAAATCACCTGCAGAACTTCTATTGGGAAAGTGTGACTTTCGTGTTCCACCCAAGGTCTTTGGTTGTGTCTGTTTTGTAAAAGATCATCGACCTATGGTGAGCAAGTTGGATCCTCAAGCAGTCAAGTGCATCTTTGTGGGTTATACATCTACTCAGAAAGGATACAAGTGTTGGGACCCTATTGGTAAGAGACTGTTAGTGAGTATGGATGTAACATTTCGAGAGGAAGACCCATACTATAGAAAGAAAGTTGATCCAGATCAAATCCTAGAGGACTTCTCTCCGGTCGATGGAGGAGACCGTAGAGAGGGGGAGGATGACAGTGGTCGAGCTGGTGATGAGGCTAGTGGTGATGAGGCTAGTGGAGCTTCAGGAGGGGTGATTGTTGGAGGTATGATTCCACCAGAAGTGGAGAAAGGGATAACTACGCAGGTATTGAGTAATGATGAAAGTAGTGGGGATCATGGTGATCCAACTATTAATATTCAGGAGGAGACAGATGATGATGAGGCAGTGATTGTTGGATCAATCCCATGTCCTACTACAGGGAATTTGAATGAGAAACAGAGGGAGCAACATGATTGTTCCATTAGGGTAAAGGTGAATGACAAATAGGGGGAGCAACCTATAGTATACTATCGAAAGCGGACGAAGAAGCAGGGGGAGCAACCACAACCTGAACGTGTTGAAGCTCCAGTCCCATATCTCTCCTCAGACTTCTCTCCAGATCCAACTGGTAATGTCTCTCCAATCCCTGTTTCTTCGATTTCTAAACATGAAGAATTACCTCTTGCACAAAGAAGAGTTCCTAGAGTAAATGCTGGAAAACCTCCATCTCGTTATTGTTATGAACATGATATTGCTAAGTATGTCTCATACTCTAGTGTCTCTCCTGCATATAGAACGTTCATTGCATCTCTACAAACAATATCTATTCCAAAAGATTGGAGGTATGCCAAACAGGATCCAAAGTGGAAGGATGCCATGAAGGAAGAGCTGCTTGCCCTTAAAAAGAACAAGACATGGGAACTTGTTCACCTACCAGAAGGAAAGAAGGCGGTGGGGTGCAAGTGGGTCTTCACAGTAAAGCAGACTCCTGAAGGAAAGATTGACAGGTACAAAGCAAGATTGGTGGCGAAGGGATATAGTCAGACATATGGGATTGACTATGATGAGACCTTTGCACCCGTGGCAAAAATGGGCACGGTGAGGACCTTAATCTCATGTGCGGCCAACTTTGGTTGGCCTCTTCATCAGCTTGATGTGAAGAATGCATTCCTCCATGGTGACCTGAAGGAAGAGGTCTATATGGAAATCCCACCTGGATTTGCAAATAAACAGACTATTGGGAAAGTGTGCAGACTTAAGAAGTCGCTCTATGGCCTAAAGCAGTCACCACGTGCATGGTTTGATAGATTCAGGCGAGTTGTGTGTGATATGGGCTATTATCAATGTAATGGGGATCACACAGTCTTCTACAAACATCAGGGCTCTTGTATCACTATTCTAGCGGTTTACGTTGATGATATAGTGATCACTGGAGATGATGTGAAGGAGATCAAGAAACTGAAGGAAAGGCTAAGTAGAGCCTTTGAGGTAAAGGACCTTGGACCACTCCGATACTTCCTTGGGATTGAGATAGCTGGATCATCTCAGGGAATTATTCTCTCCCAAAGAAAGTATGTCCTCGATCTTTTGTCAGAGACAGGAATGCTTAGGTGTCGCCCATGTAGCTCACCCATTGATAGGAATCACCAAACCTGTGCTGAGTCAGGTGACCCTGTGGATCGGGAAAGATATCAAAGACTAGTTGGTCGTTTGATATACCTTTGTCATACAAGGGCGGACATTGCTTATGCTGTAAGTGTGGTGAGCAGGTATATGCATGATCCTAGAACTGGGCATATGAATATAGTTTATCAAATCTTGAGATACCTGAAGGGAACCCCTGGCAAGGGAATGTGGTTTAGACCAAATCAACATATGAATTTGGAGGGGTATTGTGATGCGGACTGGGCAAGCAGTAGGGATGATCGGAGATCCACTTCTGGATACTGTGTATTTGTGGGAGGTAATATGGTTTCATGGAGAAGCAAGAAGCAAGCTGTGGTGTCTCAGTCCACTGCAGAGGCTGAACATAGAGCAATGGCTCTAGCGGTGTGTGAAATGATATGGTTGAAGGGTCTCTTGAAGGAGCTTCAAGTGTTGAAGAATGAGACAATGTTGCTCCACTGTGACAATGTGGCAGCAATCAACATAGCAAATAATCCAGTTCAGTTTGATCGCAGGAAGCATGTGGAGATTGATAAGTTCTTTATCAAAGAGAAGATTGATAGTGGGGCTTTGAAGTTGAAGTATGTCAAATCTCGTAATCAAGTAGCGGATAGTCTCACAAAAGGTTTAGGTCCTAAAGATAATGAGTTGGCATGTAACAAGATGGGAATGTTGAATATATTTAGCCCATCTTGAGGGGGAGTGTTGGTGAAAATAGAACAAGTGTAAGGGTCTCCTTGTAAAAGTGGTGAAGTATAATGTGAGTGAGAAGGGGTTGTGTGTGAGTAACACACCAAAAACAACACTTATCAAACAGTGTTAAAAAATCATGTAATTTTAACCATGGCCTCATGACACCTTAGCAACCCACAAAATTTCAGCTCCAAACTCAAAGTTTGAGTACCGTACTTATCCGGTATTTACACTGGACATATCTGGTATGGATGATCTGCTCCTGATTTCTTTTTGGAAAAAAATTCGTTGAGGGTTCAAATCAACTTCGATCAATTTAAAATTTTATAGAAATGTTCTGGAGGGTGTTGAGAGGATATTTTCAAAGTATCACACCTAGAACCCATCCAAACTCCCATGATCTAAACAATAATTAAAGAGGTTGGGGTTTTCTCAATTTTCCTCTCAAGGGTGTGAATTTTTCTTGTCCATAGGTAATTAGAGCCAAACCACTTAACCTTTGGGGTGTTATGTTATAATTCAAAATCTATAGATCTAACGGCCAGATGTTCTTCATGACTTTGCTACGCGTGGTGAAGACTAAGAGGTTACACATTCCCAACTTATTCCTAGGTAATTAAAGTCGAACCACTTAGCTGAGGAGCGTTATAGTTGAACTTAAGATCTGTAGATCTGTTGGTCATGAGCTCTCACGACTTTGCTTTGCATCAATGCAAACTTCACAAGGACGCCACATGCCGCTTCAAGTTCTTACCAGAACTCTACTCTTGTTTTGAGGCCCAAACCCAAAAATTGTGTGCTGGTGATTTTGATGCCTGAACTACCAAACCACTTTGGAGTATATGTTCACTTTGTGATCTCGACATAAGTCACCTCTGGTCCTCGACCAACTGATCACTAAGTTCTCCTGCACCTCCGCTTGATTGATCTATTGTAATCTTGACTTGGTCAACATGGTCTACTCCTCTATGTACTCTTACAACTGTTAATGGTCCTAAGTGTTAGCCACCCACAATCAGTCCTTCGGTATCTCCATAATCAGTTCTTCGGTGTCTCTAGTCCCTCAGTCCCCAAGCCTTGGCGTTCATACTTCACTGCTCCCGGATACATCATCACGAACTTGTTTGACATTCACTTTCACCATCGACCACCAGAGGTGGCCCTAAGGCCATGCAGCAGAGGCAATCGTAGGAGGCCCATGAAGGTGAGGGGCCCAATATCTAATAGAATAGTAGGGTTGCTGTCAATTTATCATCTTGTCGAATTGCATAGAAGCGGAAGAAGCGTCACACTTCTAAAGCACGTGTTGAAGGCCTCCTGCACCGCTGCACGATACCGATCTATTCACTAATTCTTATTCTTTCATACTCATACATATTCTTTAATAGCTCATTTCTTTATTTATCTAGTGTCTTAGATATTTAATTGTAATTTTCAATTCCAGTGAAACAATTACTTGCTTTTTTAATTAGGTCTTAGATGTTGTCGAAGAAATATCATTTTCACGAGAAGAAATATATGTGATTGAGTTGTATTCTTCATTAAGGTAATCATATTAGCTTTCAGGTATAAATATATTGTTATTTTGGTCAACTTTATTCCTTGATGATTATTAGAGATGTTAAATTAAATATATACCAATGTATTTGTTTTTGTTTTTACAAATAAAACTAGCGTATATTATATATATCATAAAAAATATATAATCTAGAGGCCCCTCTCGCGACGAGCTCGCTTGGAGACCCTCAAAATCACTGGTTGTGATCCACAAGTGCTTATCACAAGCCAAGAGACATGATCCACACATACTTGAACACCGTGAACAAACACGTATAGATGGCCAATAAGCACGAGGTCCGTGAGCCCGGCACGAAGCCCGCTTTTTGGGCCCGGTCCGAGCCCGGCACGGTACGAATACGCGGGCGGGCTTGGACAGAAAACTAGGCACGGCCCGTTTACCTCTAAGTCCGTTAAGCCCTTTTTTTTACACTTAAACGTGCTTACCGGCCCGTTTAGCCCGCTTTTCGGCCCGTTTTTTCGTGCTAAACGGGCCGGCCTGGCCCGTTTAGGCCCGCTGCGGGCCGGGCTTGGACAGAAAATTGAGCCCGCGGACTCAGCAGGCCCGGCCCGGTTTTCGGCCGGGCTTCACCGGGCTCGAGCCGGGCCGGGCGGCCCGTTTGGCCATCTCTACACACACGTATAAACCATGTGTTCGCATTTAAAACCCCAAAAAAAACTATGCTGTGATAAGGTGATTTGCATCCTTAGCTCCGAAGAAAACTGACGAGATGGACATCTCTGATGTGTACATTTCGTCCCCGTTCCGTCTCCATTCAGACCTGATGAAAAAAAAGGCTAACCGATATCGTACCCATTGGCAAAAACTAAGTCGGATAAAAAAGCTTCCAGATTTCCTTAAAAAAAAATCGGCAAAAACTAAGTCGCCGCCTCGTGCGTTCACAACGAAAGATCAAGACCTCGATTGATGGCGTACGTGTGTTGCAGTTTTCCAGTTTCCAATCCGCGTAGGGGCGAACAACCAATGATCTTGACTTTGCTCCTAAGGCGTTTCAGCTCTCGGTTGCTGAACTTTCGAACCCAGTATCCAAGATTTCCATAGACTTTATTTTTGATATGACTGTAGATCATGCCTCACGCGCCACTACGTATGTACGTATACAGGCTAAGAACATGTAGGTACTGCATCTGTGTAGACTGTAGACACAAATGATTTTCAGGGATGCGTCTGCATTTGAATTTTTAAAGCTTTTGGGTAACCGCTGATAGATAGTAATATCTATGCTGGACGCGCAAGCAACACGATTACGACGTCTAGTTTGTCCCTGGTCAGTCGGTGGGTGATCAAGAATAATCGCAAGTGGAGACGGCGGAATTTGACCCCGGCTGGTGGTTTTAATAAGTAGTAATTGAGAGCAGACGGAGGAGGGGGCTTCGTTTCGTCGTCTGCAGTACTGGTCATCCTGTATATAAATATACATGTGCATATCACTCGGTTCATATCAATCGCCACCCAGCAGAGAAACTAAACTTGCATCGATCGCTCGCTCGTCAGTTCTTTCTGATCATCGGTCGCCTCTCTAGCTAGCTAGCTACCTGATCGGCCATGGCTGAGGAGAAGAAGCACCACCACCTGTTCCACCGCCACAAGGACGGCGGCGAGGAGGAGGCGAGCGCCGGCGGCGAGGTGGACTACGACAAGAAGGAGAAGCACCACAAGCACCTGGGGCAGCTCGGCGGGCTCGGCGCCATCGCCGCCGGTGCATACGCAATTGTAAGCGCGCGTAGCTATATATAGCTCACCTTGTTATTACTCGAACATGCATGAATGAATGCATGCTTATACATCTATGGTATGTGTGTGTTGTGGATCGTCGAGCAGCACGAGAAGCACAAGGCGAAGAAGGACCCCGAGAACGCGCACGGCCACAAGGTGAAGGAGGAGGTGGCGGCGGTGGCGGCTCTGGGCGCGGCCGGGTTCGCGTTCCACGAGCACCACCAGAAGAAGGACGCCAAGAAGCAGGGCCAGAGCTGATCGAGCCTCTCTCTGTGTGTGTGCCGCTTATTATTGTGGCGTTTATAGATACTTACTACTTAATAAATCGCCTCGTCCATGTTGCCTGCCATTGAGTGCTGATACATGTCCGTCAGTCCGTGTGTTCGTCAAGCGGCTACGACGACGGTGCTGCCGTGCCGGCTCTGCCGGTGTCCGTGGGCGACGAGAACAGCGAGGACACAAGTGCAATTAGGAATAAAGACCGTAACAAAAAAAATCCAGAACTATCGTTTCTATAAAGACAAAATCGTTTTAAAAAATTACCAAATTTAAATTTTTGAAATTTTAAAGTCTATCAACATCGTATTATAGTCAACAGAGTAATCATTAAATCTTGTAAATTTTTAACCGAACGATAATCGTTTTCGTATAGACAATATCGTTTTCGACCGTTTCATCCTCAAGTGCAAAACCTTTGTGAACGTGGATGTCACTAGAGCCATCCAGGAGACACGTGAGCTAGACATGGTAATGTGTACCTGAAAGAGAAATATGACATTGAGCCATTTCTACCTATTTTGGCGATTAAGTGCTCAATGCATCACTTTGAACTAACTCTCTTGATATGAGCATTAGCACAAGTTCTAGCAAAATCAAATTGGAGGCAACAAGTCCAAATGAGTAGAAATGAGGGCCAAAAGTGCAACTTTGGGTAAAGCTACAAAAACATGAGGTTTAAGTACTTAAATAAGCTGCACATACTTTATACTATGTTTCTTGCACCTTTGTTTGGCTACTAACTACTTTATGCAAGAAAAGTGACATTTGGACTTAGTTTAGTGCATATTGCAAATCCTGGAGAAAACGAGTGAAAAATGTATGGTTCCAACACTTAGTCAATTGTTTTATGAGCTAATTATGTTTGTCTAAGTCGTAGAGAACCCATCAAGGAAAGTCAAAAGAAGTTGGAGGTGTTTGGCTCAAAAGAGCCAAACTTGTGCTGAACTAGGTAGCACCGGACAATCCGGTAGAGCACCGAATAATCTGGCAGTTGTACGACTGAAGTCCCCAGCCTCAGAATTTTTTGTTAAAAATCACCGGACGGTCCGAGCGTCCTCACCGGACAGTCCGGTGACCCCTCGAACAACTACTTTGGTTTCTCGCCCGATGCCTAACGGTCAACTTAGGTCACTGGACGGTCCGGTGCCCCTCAGAAAAAGAAACAACGCCAATCACGTGATCAGGGTAATTTTGGAGCGAGCTTCCAAATGAAGACTCAAATCGCTCCTAGGTCCCTTGGGGCTATAAAAGGGACACCTAGGCGCCTCCATTATGTACCTAAGCATTTCAAGAGCACATCAACACTTCGACACTCCTCGACCATACCCTCTAGTGATTTAAGAGAGATTCAAGCGCCAATTTCGAGTACTCATGCTCTTGTCTTTGATTCTTGTGCGTGTGTTGCTGTGTTGTGCTTTTGTGTGCGTGTTCTTTTTCCCTCCGTTACTCTAAGTCTTGATTGTGATCATCTTGTAAGGCTATGAGAGACTCCAATTTGTGGAGATTCCTCACAAATTGGATTTTGATATAATAAAGAAAATTATGGCACTCAAGTTGATCTTAGTGATCACTTGAGAGTGCTTGATTGTAACCCTTGTCCAAAGGAGGACACCACAACGTGGAGGTAGGCTTTGACCTAACCACGAGATAAATCGATGTTTCTTGTCTCATTTACCTTATTGCGATTTTTCCTCTTCCTAAGTTCTCCATTCTCACTTGTGATATTGCTCTAAGTCTAATTCATATCTTCATACAACAATCAAGTGAATGGAACTTGTCTCTGTTCTCTCTCTCTCTCTCTCCCAAACTTGGTTTAATTTGCACTAACTCTAAGACCAAGTTTGTGTGTTTTAGTTCATATTTTGCAGGATCACCTATTCACCCCCTCTAGGTGACCTCAGTAACCACGCACCCGATATCCAATGGTTATTTACTCAATTAAGGGATGTATATGGGCTAAATATTGTAGCTAGGAGTCTTTTATTAGGCAAAAACCTTCACCTAATGGGCATATGGATATTATAACGTTCCGCCCTCACCCATTCTCATTTACCTGTGGGTATAAAATACATAGTATAAACTTGGCCAAAAAACATGAGCTTGAGCACTTGGCATATCCCAAAACAAATGAAACAATAGCTTAATAACTATCCTAGTGTAACAATGAATCAACGACACCTGCACTTAGCAATATAAAAGGCTTAACGACTATTTGATGGAGAAGTAATAGAACATGTAATGTGTTATGTGGTACTATCCTAGTGTTGCTACTTTATCCTATTAGTTGATGTTGAATGTATGATTGAATGATGCTAGAATTTTTATAATAGTATTTAGATGAACATACTTGACATTTGTGTAATATGTTATTTAATAGATCTCTATTCTTTGTGAGTACGGATGATTCGACGAGTGATTCATACCCACATAGATATGAGCATGGAGGTAAATTATACCCACCATTAGGTTGTTCATGTCGTGCTAGCCCAAGGCATGAACCATTTAATAGTACCATGGCCTGACCTAGCACGACTAAGGTCGGACCCATGCCAGCCTTGCACGAGGGGTGTGCCGTGCTTAGGCCGCCTCTTCGGCCTGTAGTGTCGGTCCGACTTGACACAATTATATTTTTTACTTTTAGATTAATAGTATACATATATTTAGAGTATAAATTCACTAAACACAAGAGATGTAATGTCAGATTGATTTAGATGAGTGTGGTTAAGGTGTTCACTTGAGTGGTTGCCAGTTCGAACCCTATCTTAGGCACCCTTTTTGCCCATTTTCATGATTTGCTTGAATGACATGTTGTGTTATGCTTGGGCCATGACTGCGGCACGCGAGCTAACATGGCACAACCTGATTATCTAATTGTGTCTAACGGGCCCATGTCGTATCGGGCAGGACAACATGTTTGGCCAACTATAGTTTTAGGTTGTCTCATCTTCTTTCTCATCCTCTATGTTAAACTTCACCCTACAAACAATATCATCTATATTGTAAAACAATACTTTACATGGGCCATTTTCACGATTTGCTTGAATGACCTGTTGTGCTGTGCTTGGGCCACGACTGCGGCACGCGAGCTAACCCGGCACAACCTGATTATCTAATTGTGTCTAACGGGCCCATGTCGTATCGAGCCGGACAACCTGTTTGACCAACTATAGTTTTAGGTTGCCTCATCTTCTTTCTCATCTTCTATTTTAAACTTCACCCTACAAACAGTATCATCTACATTGTAAAACAATACTTTACATGGGCATATACAAGATCTGCTAGAGACAGTGCGTGACTCCTCCTGGTTTAGAGTCTACGGTGTTGTGAACCAATCTCGACATCACAACCCTGGAATTCGCTTCCTGGCCATCTCCTCTAACAATTTCTGAACTAGGATTAGAGAAGGCAATGGGCTCTGATCCTTGATTCCTCGTGGGAAATTCCTCCATTAGAGGATGGGTATGTAAATTGGGAAAAATTCTCCCCGACGGGTAAACGAGGATGGAAAAGTATTCCCCATCCTCGTTCTTTATGGAGACCTACTAAACTTTCATGTCACGATATTTTTGTGTAATAGTTAATGATAGAAATAAATAATTGCCTTTTCAAGAGATATCTCATTATATAAATGTTTTCATTTTGATATACACCTAATGATTTCTTACATCTGACGAGCCCGTGTCATGTCGGGTCGAACCGTCCGTTTGGCAACTATAGATTTAGGTTGTCTCTTCTCCTTTCTCATCCTCCATTATAAACTTCACTCTATAAATAGTATCATCTACATTGTAAAACAATACTTTACATGGGCATATAAAAGATCTATTAGAGACAGTGTGTGACTCCTACTGGTTCAGAGTCTGCGGTGTTGTGAACCAATCTCGGCATCACGACGCTGGAATTTGCTTCCTGGCCGTCTCCCCCATCAATTTCCAAGTCGGGAGTAGAGAAGGCAATGAGCTCCGATCCTTGATTCCTCACAGAGAATTCCTCCATTAGAGAACGGGGATGTAAATTGGGGAAAATTCTCACCCGATGGGTAAACGGGGACGAGGAAGTAATCCCCACCATCGTTACCTGCGGAGGCACACGACAATATTTTTGTGTAATAGTTAATGATAGAAATAAATAATTACCTTGTCATGAGATACCTCATTATATTAATGTTTTTATTTTGATGTACACCTAATGATTTCTTATATCTGATGGGTCCGTGTCTTGTCGGGCCAGACCGCCTGTTTGGACAACTATAGTTTTAGGTTGTCTCTTCTCCTTTCTCATCCTCTATTTTAAATTTCACTTTACAAACAGTATCATCTACATTGTAAAACAATACTTTACATGGGCATATACAAGTTCTACTAGAGACAGTGCGTGACTCATGTTGGTTTAGAGTCTACGGTGCTGTGAACCAATCTCGGCATCACGACCCTGGAATTTGCTTCGTGGCTGTCTCCTCCTGCAATTTCTGAGCATGGATTAAAGAAGGCGATGGGCTCCGATCCTTGATTCCTCATGGGGAATTCCTCCATTAGAGGATGGGGATGTAAATTGGGGGGAAAGTTCTCCCCTGACGGGTTAACGGGGATGGGGAAGTATTCCACATATTCGTTCCATACGGAGACCTGTTAAACTTGCGCATGACGATATTTTTGTATAATAGTTAATGATAGAAATAAATAATTACCTTGTCAAGATATACCTCATTATATAAATGTTTTTATTTTGATGTACACATAATGATTTTTTACATCTGAAGGGCCCGTGTCGTGTCGGGTTTAGGTTTAGAGTTTAGGGTCTGACCGCCCGTTTGGCCAACTATACTTTTAGGTTGTCTCTTTTTCTTTCTCATCTTCTATTTCAAACTTCACTCTACAAACAATATCATCTACATTGTAAAACAATACTTTACATGGGCATATACAAGATCTGCTAGAGACAGTGTGTGACTCCTCCTGGTTCAGAGTCTACGATGTTGTGAACTAATCTCGGCATCACGGCCCTAGAATTCGCTTCCTGGTTGTCTCCTACAGCAATTTCTTGGCTGAGATTAGAGAAGGCAATGGGCTCCGATCCTTGATTCCTCGCGGGGAACTCCTCCATTAGATGATGGGAACGTAACTTGGGGGAACAAATCTCGCTCGACGGGTAAACTAGGTGTTGGGGGCCTTCCTCTTTCGAAGGTCCTCAAAAACTTAACTAACATGTTTTTCAGTATAACAGACTGTTACAAAAGGCTTCGACTTTGAGATGAAGGTGTGCGTAATATGAAGGTGTGGTTTGAAGGAAGGGTGAACGAGCACCGAAGTTGTGGCTGAAGGACCTTCGGCTTAGCATGATAACGATGGTGAAAAATGGAACCGACCTAAAGGAGAAAAGACTACTTGGTCCTTGATAGTTGCCTTAGGGTCAACAGTAAATGTCAGGGACACGGATGTAATTTTGCCCGGGCTGCGTCCTGTGTGTATAAATAGATGAACAGTAACATCGTATTGTTCACGATGCATTGTAATTGCTCCCGCGTCTCTTACATTACCACCTTTTGTCAAGCCGAATGTATCAATGAAATATAAATATTATGAGCATTTGTTCATGTTTATAAAATGAAATAAGAATGTAAATAATCTATTCCTATGTTGCCATTATTTACATTCTTGTATGTTTTATGTTTCTTTATTTATTTGTATTCATTTACCGAAATCATGAAGGTACGCCCTTCATGACCTTCGTCCAAAAATCATTATATCCGAAGGGAAATAATGTTTCGGAGGACGAAGGTCCTTATCTATTAACAATTGTGTTGCCTTGTTCTTGGTGTATAGCATTCGAGAGCAAGGACCAACATTGGCGCCCACCTCCGGTGAACTCATTCACCACCTTTGGCAAGCATCGACCTTCGTCATGCTCCAAAGAAGACAACAGTGCCAGGGGCTACACTGCAGCCACTGGATACTAATTAGGAGACGCTACACGAAGCTAGGAGCCAGAAGAGGAAGGCTACCAGCCCAACACCTCAGGAGGAGGAACTTGATCAAGAGATCAGGGACCTGAAAGCTATCCATCAACAGGTGCAAAAGAAGAGAGAAAAGATGCTTCGGCTCGCCGACCTCCAGAGGAAGATCGATGAAGCCGCTGAAGAAATGTGTCACCTCACTCAGGATGACCATGACCGAAGGCCTCAGCACAGGGAGCTTCGCCAGGAAATTCCATACAATGATGATGAATGGTACGGTGATTTTCATCATGGCAATTTTGCTTTTGATGATGCTTCTCCCTTGGTAGCAGAATTGTAGGCTACCCCGTGGCCACCATCATACAAGCCACCTCAGCTTCCTATGTATGATGGACACTCAGACCCGAAGCAATTCCTGATGAGCTACGAAGCAACCATATCTTCATATGGGGGCAATACTACAGTCATGGCGAAATCCTTCGTCATGGCAGTCAAAATCGTAGCTCAAACTTGGTACTCTTCTCTTCGGTCAGGGACAATTACGTCGTGGCAGAAGCTAAAAGACATGATGGTCACTAGCTTTCAGGGTTTACAAACGAAGCCAGTCACTGCTCAAGCTCTATTCTAGTGCACACAGGACCAGGAAGAGTACCTCCAGACATATGTCCGAAGGTTCCTCGGTTGAGAGCCCAGGAGCCTACAGTGCCCAATGAGATTGTCATTGAGACCATGATCAAGGGGCTCAGACTAGGACCAACGACACAATATTTTGCAAGGAAGCCGCCGTAAACCTTAGAGAAGCTTCTCCAGGAAATGGATGAATACATCAGAGCTGATAATGATTTCCGGCAAAGAAGAGAAGAAGCTTACAGATACTCTGAGATAGCCAGGGGCTTCGGAGGAAGATTCCACCCCAGGCATGTCAGGTCAATCCATAATGCCAACCCAAGTGATGACAGGGGAGGCCAAAACCAAAGGCAACAACATAGCTCCCAATCATCGGGGGCGCAACAAAGTTCCTTCAGGCCACCAGCTCCAAGAGGCAGAGGGGGCAGAAGTTTCGGAGGAAGATATGGAGATCAGCCCAGGAGACTGTTTTGTTTGTTCTGTGGCGAAGAAAAAGGCCACACCACAAGAACGTGCCAAGTCACGATTTAGAAGCAGAAGGAGATTTCCGAAGCTAAAGCACGACAGAATCAACCGAAGTGAGTTCTACATACTGCTTCATGCTATTCTCCCTATGTCCCAGAGTACGTAGGCAATCAACAGCCTACGACCTCTGTCGCTTCGGCAAGCCATTCTCAAGCCTCCTAGGCCCAGCTTCCACCACCACCACCGCTAGCACCTACCCTGGTCCAGAGCTAGCAGCCAGAAGGGCATCAACACGTTCAGCAGCAACGAGATTTTCGGGAGGAGTCCAAAGCTCGCACAGTCAATAACACTGTGCCCGAGTCCAAGCATATTTACTAAAGAATATCCTACCCCTGGCGCATCTTTGTTTTTATCACCATTTTATTTTCTTGTATGAAAAACAATTTACGAAGGATTAAATTCCAATTTGATGTAATAATATTGTAGTCACATCATCGAGTCAGATGCATCCCATTAACAAGATTCCAAAGTTAAAAAAGTCGTTCCTAAGGGAGCGCAGAGTAAGTTCCGGAGCTACAAAATTCATTCCTAAGGGAGCGCAGAGTAAGTTCTGAAGCTACAAAAGTCGTTCCTAAGAGAGCACAGAGTAAGTTCCGAAGCTCCAAAGTCGTTCCTAAGGAAATGCAGGGCTAAAATGCCACCAAAATAGAAGGTGAAGAAGCTCCAAAGTCGTTCCTAAGGGGATGCAGAGCTTAAATGCCACCGAAATAGAAGGCGGAGAAGCTACAAAGTCGTTCCTAAGGGAATGCAGAGCTTAAATGCCACCGAAATATAAGGTGAAGAGACTCAAAAGACGTCCCTAAGGCGATACAGAGTCAGACTGTTTCCGTGTGGACATGTGTCTTTGGCATAATCATCATGCTGCATCATATCATCGCATCATTCCGCATACCATTACTGAGAGCACCTAGAGGGGGGGAGGTGAATAGGTGATTCTATAAAATTCAACACTAAATTCCAACAAGCTTGATTAAAAGGATATTAGCGCAAGTTAATCAAGTATATGAGGCGAGCTCTTGCAAACACAAATAATCACAGAGAGGATCAACACAAGAGACACGTGGTTTTTATCCCGTGGTTCGGCCAAGTAACACTGGCCTACTTCCACGTTGTGGCATCCCAATGGACGAGGGTTGCACTCAACCCCTTTCAAGTGATCTAATGATCAACTTGAGTACCACGGATTTCTTCCTTATAGTTTTCTTCCCGTTTGCGAGGAATCTCCACAAGTTGGAGCCTCTCGCCCTTACAATATTGATCACAAAGAATGCACAGAGTAAGGTCGGGAGAAGCAACGCACACACAACACAAATCCGCAGCACACACACGCACACAAGCCAAGACTTGAGCTCGAAACGTAGCACAAAGAGTTCACAACTAGAACGGAGCTCAAATGACTAACACAAATGATCAAGTGCGCGGAGACGGAGTGTGGGAGTCTTAGAATGCTTTTTTTGAATGCTTGGTTGACTCCTCCATGCGCCTGGGGGTCCCTTTTATAGCCCCAAGGCAGCTAGGAGCCGTTGAAGACCAACTTGGAAGGCCAATCTTACCTACTGTCGAGTGGTGCACCGGACAGTCCGGTGCACCACCGGACAGCTACTGTTCATGTCCGGTGCTCGATTTCTTTCCATATGAAGAGCAGCCGACCGTTGGTCCTCGGGATCGGTTGGCGCACCGGACACTGTCCGGTGCACACCGGACAGTCCAGTGTGCCCAACCGACCGTTGGTGCGACCACGTGTCGCGCGAAGATTGTGTGGCCAACCGTTGGCGCTGGAGGCCGTTGGCTCACCGGACAGTCCGATGCACCACCGGATAGTCCGGTGAATTATAGCCGTACGCCGCCGTCGATACCCGAGAGCGGCGAGTTCACCGCGGACCAGCCTGGCGCACCGGACACTGTCACCACCGGACAGTGCAGTGTGCCAGGCCGAGCTGGAGTTTGCTGCACATAGCCAACTCTTTTTCCAATTCTTTTCTCACTGTTTCTAGCACTTAGACAAAACACATTAGTACTAAAAACAATGTACTAAGTCTAGAAACATACCTTTTTCTTTGATTTGCACTTCTCACTTTACTTGGCACATAAGAACTTAATTAACTGTGTTGGGCACTTAATCACCAAAACATTATTGAAATTGCCCAAGGGCACATTTCCCTTTCAATCTCCCCCTTTTTGGTGATTTATGCCAACACATCCAAAAGGAAAAGAAGTGCAACATTCATGCAATTAAGGACCAAATTGTTTTTGCACAAGATTTGACATATTTGGATCATTCTTTGCCACCACTTGGTTTGTTTTTGCAAATCAAATTCATTTTTCTATCTCTAAGTCAAACACACTTATTTGGGCACATAGATAGTTATCCTAAGAGTAAAATTGATCAAGTGCCAAAAACTCACCCTTTTCCCATAATCAAAACTTCTCCCCCACAAGAGACCAAGTTTTGCAATAAGAGTATTTTGGACAAATCAAAAGTTCTAACTCTATTGTTTTCAAAATTCACAAGTGGTTTTCAAAATTGACAAGTGGTAGCTGATCCATTTGCTTTGGCCTTAATTTCTCCCCCTTTGGCATGAAGCACCAAAACGGGATCATTCTTGGCCCTCTAACCCCATTGCCGCACCAAAAATGCCAATTAAGAGCAAAAAGGCAATGAGAGCATAAGTATGAACTTGGAAGTGAGTACACTAATACCGGAGTGCAGTGGAAGTCTTTGCATCGTCCAAGTTCACCTTTCCCTTTCAATGCACCTTTGAGACTACATCATGTATACTCAAACACAAAGGTTAGTCTCAAAGGGTCAAGTTGTAGCATATCTCCCCCTAAATATGTGCACCATTTGCATATGGACTTGTGAGGTCCCGGGAGGCTTTGTACAACTTGAGCACCACAAATATATAACAAATAATGTAAATGCTTCAAAGTAACATGATCAAAGGTATAGAACACATGTAAGCTATAGACCAATCCAAGTTACGTGAAACTAAGACATTTAGCTCACTACGCAACCTGTAAAAGGTTTTCTCATCCAACGGCTTGGTAAAGATATCGGCTAGCTCGTTCTCGGTGCTAATATGGTACACCTCGATATCTCCCTTTTGCTGGTGGTCTCTCAGAAAGTGATGCCGGATGTCTATGTGCTTAGTGCGGCTGTGTTCAACAGGATTATCCGCCATGCGGATTGCACTCTCATTGTCACATAGGAGTGGGACTTTGCTCAGATTGTAGCCAAAGTCCCAGAGGGTTTGCCTCATCCAAAGTAGTTGTGCACAACACTGCATGTCCTGCGGCAACATACTCGGCCTCAGCGGTGGATAGGGCAACGAATGTTTGTTTCTTCGAACTCCAGGACACCAGGGACCTTCCTAGAAACTAGCATGTCCCCGATGTGCTCTTCCTATCTACCTTGCACCAGGCATAATCGGAGTCTGAGTATCCAATCAAGTCAAAGGTAGACCCCTCTGGATACCAGATTCTGAAGCAAGGCATAGAAACTAAATATCTAAGAATTCGCTTAATGGCCACAAGGTGACATTCCTTGGGGTCGGATTGATATCTAGCACACATGCATACACTAAGCATAATGTCCGGTCTACTAGCACATAAATAAAGTAATGACCCTATCATAGACCGGTATGCCTTTTGATCAACGGACTTACCTCCTTTGTTGAGGTCAACATGCCCGTCGGTTCCCATCGGTGTCTTCGCGGGCTTGGCGTCCTTCATCCCAAACCGCTTGAGAAGATCTTGTGTGTACTTCATTTGGGAGATGAAGGTGCCGTCCTTGACTTGCTTCACTTGGAACCCAAGGAAGTAGGTCAACTCGCCCATCATCGACATCTCGAACTTTTGTGTCATCACCCTGCTAAACTCCTCACAAGACTTTTGATTAGTAGAACCAAATATTATTTCATCGACATAAATTTGGCACACAAAAAGATCACCATCACAAGTCTTTGTAAAAAGAGTGGGACCGGCTTTCCCAACCTTGAAGGCATTAGCAATTAAGAAATCTCTAAGGCATTCATACCATGCTCTTGGGGCTTGCTTAAGTCCATAGAGTGCCTTAGAGAGCTTGAACACATGATCGGGGTACATGTCATCCTCAAAGCCAAGGGGTTGTTCCACTTATACCTCCTCCTTGATTGGCCCGTTGAGAAAAGCGCTCTTTACGTCCATTTGAAACAACCTGAAAGAGTGGTGAGCGGCATAGGCTAATAGAATTCGAATAGACTCTAGCCTAGCCACAGGAGCAAAAGTCTCCTCGAAATCCAAACCTGTGACTTGGGCATAACCTTTTGCCACAAGTTGAGCCTTGTTTCTTGTCACCACCCTGTGCTCGTCTTGCTTGTTGCGGAACACCCACTTGGTTCCCACAACATTTTGCTTTGGACGTGGCACCAGGCTCCAAACTTCATTCCTCTTGAAATTGTTAAGCTCTTCCTGCATGGCCAACACCTAGTCCGGATCCTGCAAGGCCTCTTCTATCCTGAAAGGCTCAATAGAAGAGACAAACGAGTAATGCTCACAAAAATTAGCTAAACGTGAGTGAGTTGTTACTCCCTTGCTTATGTCACCCAGAATCTGATCGACGGGGTGATTTCTTTGGATCGTCGCTCGGACTTGAGTTGGGGGGACCCGTGGTGCTTCTTCCTCCATCACTTGTTCTTCCTGTGCTCCCCCTTGATCCTGTCCCTCTTCTTGAGGTACCTATTCACCGTCTTGAGTTGGAGGATGCACCATTGTGGAGGAAGATGGCTCATCGTGCTCTTGTTGTTCCCGTGGTCGCACATCACCTATCGCCATCGTGCGCATTGCGACCGTCAGAACATCATCTTCATGTATGTCATCAAGATCAACTTGCTCTCTTGGAGAGCCATTAGTCTCATCAAATACAACGTCGCTGGAGACTTCAACCAAACCCGATGATTTGTTGAAGACTCTATACGCCTTTGTATTTGAGTCATACCCTAGTAAAAACCCTTCTACTGCCTTGGGAGCAAATTTAGAATGTCTACCTTTCTTCACCAGAATGTAACATTTGCTCCCAAATACACGAAAGTAAGAAACGTTGGGTTTGTTACCGATAAGGAGTTCATACGAGGTCTTCTTCAGAAGGCGATGTAGGTAGAGCCGGTTTATGGCGTGGCAAGCTGTCTTCACAGCTTCCGACCAAAACGTCTCGGGCGTCTTGAATTCTCCAAGCATAGTTCTCGTCATGTCGATAAGCGTCCTATTCTTCCTCTCTACCACACTGTTTTGCTGTGGTGTGTAGGGAGCGGAGAATTCGTGCTTGACGCCTTCTTCCTCAAGATACTCCTCCACTTGCAGATTCTTGAACTCGGACCCGTTGTCGCTTCTTATCTTTTTCACCTTGAGGTCAAATTCTTTTTGATCCCTCCTTAGAAAGCGCTTTAGGGTCCCTTGGGTTTCTGATTTATCCTTCAAAAAGAACACCCAAATGAAGCGGAAAAAATCATCAACAATTACAAGACCATACTTACTTCCCCCGATGCTAAGGTAGGCAACGGGTCTGAAGAGGTCCATGTGAAGAAGCTCCAGCGGTCTTGATGTTGTCATCAAATTCTTGCTGTGATGAGTGCTTCCCACTTGTTTCCCTGCCTGACAAGCTGCACAAGGTCTATCTTTCTCGAAACAAACATTGGTTAGTCCTAACACATGTTCTCCCTTTAGAAGTTTATGAAGGTTCTTCATAACAACATGTGCTAGACGGCGATGCCACAGCCAGCCCATACTAGTCTTAGCTATTAAGCATGCATCTAGATCGGCCTCCTCTTTCGAAAAATCAACTAAGTAGAGTTTGTCGTCTAATACACCCTTAAAAGCTAATGAACCATCACTCCTTCTAAAGACAGATACATCAACATTTGTAAAAAGACAATTGTAACCCATATGACACAATTGACTTACAGACAGAAGGTTGTAACCAAGCGACTCTAATAGAAATACATTTGATATGGAGTGCTCGTTGGTGATGGCTATCTTTCCCAAACCCTTGATCTTGCCTAGATTCCCATCTCCAAAGATAATCATATCCTGGGAATCCTTGTTCTTGACGTAGGAGGTGAACATCTTCTTCTCCCCCGTCATGTGGTTTGTGCATCCGCTATCGATAATCCAGCTTGAGCCCCCGGATGCATAAACCTACAAGGAATTTAAACTTGGGTTTTAGGTACCCAACTCTTGTTGGGTCCTACAAGGTTAGTCACAATAATTTTTGGAACCCAAATACAAGTTTTGTCTCCCTTGCATTTGGATCCCAATTTCCTAGCAACCACCTTTTCATTCTTACATGAAAGTACAAAAGAAGTGTTGCAAGCATAAAAAACAGTAGTAGATTCATTACACATTTTCTTAGGCACATGATGCACAACATGATTTTTCCTAGGCCTATTTCTACCATGCACAAAATTAGAGCTAGAGGCAAACATAGCATGTGAATCATTGTAAGCAGTATGAACATAACTCTTATTATAATTGGAACTACTAGCAATTTTCCTATTATAAATGAAAGCATGGTTTCTTTGAGGACTACTTGCCATAGGGGCCTTCCCTTTCTCTTTGTTGAGAATGGGAGCCTTTTGGCTTGTTAAGTTCTTGGTTTCCCTTCGAAAACCAAGTTCATCCTTAATTGAGGGGTGTCTACCAACAGTGTAGGTATCCCTAGCAAACTTTAATTTATCAAAATCACTTTTGCAAGTCTTAAGTTGAGCATTAAGACTTGCCACCTCGTCATTTAATTTGGTAATAGAAATAATGTGTTCATCACAAGCATCAACATCAAAATCCTTACATCTATTACATATAACAACATGCTCTACACATGAACTAGTATTGTTGACTTCCTCTAGCTTAACATTTAGTTCATCATTTAAGTTCTTTAAAATAGAGACGGATTTATGGCAAACAGACAATTCAGAGGATAATATTTCATTTCTCTTAATTTCTAAAGCAAGGGATTTTTGCACACTAACAAATTTGTCATGTTCCTCATATAAAATATCCTCTTGTTTTTCTAACAATCTATACTTTTCATTTAGAGCATCAATTAATTCATTAATTTTTCTATTTTAGCTCTATCTAAACTTTTAAATAAACCAGAGTAATCTACTTCATCATCGGAAGAATCATCATCGCTAGAAGTAGTGTACTTAGGGGTATCTCGAACATGTACCTTCTTTTCCTTGGCCATAAGACATGTATGGCGTTCGTTGGGGAAGAGAGAAGACTTGTTGAAGGTCGAGGCAGCGAGTCCTTCGTCGTCGGAGTCGGAAGAGGAGCAGTCTGAGTCCCATTCCTTTCCAAGGTGCGCCTCACCCTTTGCCTTCCTGTAGCTCTTTTGTTTCTCCTTCTTCCCGCTCTTTTCTTGTCCCTGGTCACTATCTTTATCAAGACAATTTGCAATAAAGTGACCAGTCTTACCGCATTTGAAGCAGGAGCGCTTTCCCTTTGTTTTGTTCTTGTTGGGGTACTCCTTACGTCCTTTAAGTGCGGTCTTGAAGCACTTGATGATAAGCGCCATCTCATCTTCGTTGAGGCCGACATCCTCCACTTGAGGTACTTTGCTTGGTAGTGCCTCCTTGCTGCTAGTTGCCTTGAGCGCAACGGGCTGCGGCTCGTAGACGGGCAGAGGGCCGTTTAAGGCATCATCTACATATCTTGCCTCCTTAACCATCATGCGCCCTCTTACAAATTTTCCGAGTATCTCCTCGGGCGTCATCTTTGTGTACCTGTGATTTTCACGGATAAGGCTTACAAGATGGGGGTCAATAACTGTAAAGGACCTGAGCATGAGTCGAACGATGTCGTGGTCCGTCCATCTTGTGCTTCCATAGCTTCTAATCTTGTTGACCAGGGTCTTGAGCCTGTTGTAGGTTTGTGTTGGCTCTTATCCCCTGATCATGGCGAATCTCCCTAGCTCGCCTTCCACCGGTTCCATTTTGGTGATCATTGTAGCATCATTTCCCTCATGTGAGATCTTGAGGGTGTCCCAGATTTGCTTGGCGTTGTACAAGCCACTTACTTTATTATACTCGTCCCTGCAAAGAGATGCTAACAACACAGTAGTAGCTTGGGCATTCTTATTGATTTGCTCATTAATAATCATAGGGTTATCCGTACTATCGAAATGCATTCCATTTTCCACTATTTCCCAAATGCTAGGATGGAGAGAAAATAGATGACTACGCATTTTATGACTCCAAAATGAGTAGTCCTCTCCATCAAAGTGTGGAGGTTTTCCTAGAGGAATAGAAAGTAAATGTGCAATCGTATTGTATGGCATGCGAGAATTGTTGGGGACTTGTTCTCAAATGCTATGAGTTAAGAACAAGGCAACACAAAATATTAAATGTTAATGTCCTTCGTCCTTCGAAGCATTATTTCCCTTAGGATATAATGATCTTCAGACGAAGGTTATGAAGGACGTACCTTCATCAACGCGATATATGTTAATAAAAGAAGAAGCATATGAAATATAAGAGGCAAGATAAACAATCGTGTAACATTATTAATTCATTGTATTATTCTAGAAAGACAGAAACAATATTGAATTACAAATATACCTTCGGCTTGATAGAAGGCAAAAAGTACAAGCGTGACGCAAAAGCAAGTACAGGTCAGCGTGAACAGTACGGGGGTACTGTTCATCTATTTATAGGCACAGGACGCAGCCTCTGAGAAATTACATTCATGCCCTTTACATTTATTATTAACTTATAGACAATTCTATGAGGACTAGATAGCCTTTTTATCTTTAAGTCGGTTCCTTTTTCCGCCATTTAGCCGAAGCTCCCCTGCACGTAGCTTCGGAGCAATTCCAACCTTCGTCACGATCATGCTTTTTACATCGTACATGCTTTTAGCCCGAGTCCGAAGGTACCTATTCATATGTCACACTTGGAAGATATTGTTAAATCACGTTTTTGAGGACCTTCGGAGGACGAAGGCCCCCAACAGTAGCCCTTCGCAGTATTAATTTGTTTAAGATAACGAATTCAGACTGCGACATGGACGAAGGCCTTAAGCCGAAGGTCCGAAAAACACCTTCCCTTTGCTAGAATAGCAACAGTCAATGACGGACGGGGCCCCCCAATTTGGAGCGTGCCGAGCGTACAAATAAGAACTCGCACCAACCACATTTGGTACGCTGCTTGTGCCATTTGCTTTATTTTCTCAATTTTATAGCTCTTGCTCATTAACGCTTGCTAGTTTCTCAAGCTTCCCGAGCTTCGGTTAGAAAGACACATTTTCGTCATTTCTGAAGGAAAAAATGTCTCAAGACAAGAAGGTTGCTGCTAAGACGAAGCTAACTGAAGAGGAGAAACTCTTTGAGGAGAAGAAGGCTGTGAATCCTTACATAGCTGGGTTTATCGAGTTAATGGCAAAATCAAATACAGAGAAGATTACTAAGGAGATACTGGAGGGTCTGTCTGAAGATACTAGTGACAATGACATTTATGATGCAGAAAGTGGAGGCGAAGATTCCGAGGGTCGACCCTGGAGACCAAGTCATGCAATTTTTGGAAAATCGATCATCAAGCAAAGTCACCTCGAAAACATGAGGGGAAGGTACTTTCGGGATATGCCTATTATGAGGGCTGGCGGAGACAACAACGTTCCTGCGCCTGAGGAGAACGAAGTTGTGATTTTCCGAAGCTTCTTCAAAGCTGGGCTTCGGTTCCCATTGAGCAGGTTTGTAGTTGAAGTGTTGAAAACCTTCCAAATTTTCCTTCGTCAATTGACCCCCGAAGCCATATTGAGGATGGGAGTCTTCGTCTGGGCAGTAAGAAGCTAAGGGATAGAGCCAAGTGCAAAATGTTTCTGTAGCATGCACAAACTTCTGTATGAGACGAAGGCCTCAGGGAAAGAACAATATCACAACAACTTCGGTTGTTATGGATTTATCGCCTGTCCCAACGCAAGCCACCCAGTGCCAACATTTCGGAAGAGATGACCGGGAAATTGGATGGAAGAATGGTTTTATGTGAAGAACGACTTGATAGCGAGGGAGGACATCAAGGAGGTTATTATGCGCCCCATATGGTCCCGCTTCGGCCTTCGAAAGCCGAAGGTTGAAATTGATGAAGCCGTCGAAGCATGTCAGAAGGCATTTGGTACTGTCTGCTTCTTTATTGGTACGAGAGATTTAATTCAAGAGCACATAGCATTCAAAGTATGGTCGCTTGTAGAGAGCTAGGAAATGCCGAAGGCACTACCGAAAACAAGTGCTTTGCCGAGTGCCTGAAGCACTCGGCAAAGCCTTAAAAACACTCGGCAAAGGCTTTGCCGAGTGTGACACTCGGCAAAGAAGGCTCGGTAAACAGTACATCGGCAAAGCCTTCTTTGCCGAGTACTTTTTCTCGGGCACTCGGCAAAGAGATTTGCCGAGTTCCAGGGAGCACTCAGCAAAGAAAAGCAGCCGTTATGACGACGGGTGACGGAGACGGCGTCTTTGCCGAGTGTCACGGATGACACTCGGCAAAGGAGTTACCTTTGCCGAGTGTCTTTCCAGAAGCACTCGACAAAGAATACATCTTTGCCGAGTGCCCTCTGGGACACTCGACAAAGAGCCGCCAGGGAGGGTCCCCATGTCAGGCTCTTTGCCGAGTGCTCTGTGCGGCACTCGGCAAAGCCGGCCTCTTTGCCGAGTGCCAGCGACATAACACTCGGCAAAGTCCCTAAACCGGTGCCCAGGTTTTTGCTCTTTGCCGAGTGTTATGACCCTGACACTCGACAAAGCGCCTCTTTGCCGAGTGTTACACTCGGCAAAGTGACCAGTATATACCTTTTTTATTTGTTTTTTGTATTCCATCCACACAAACAAAAGATATCACATATATACATCACAGATATCATCACAAACATAAATAGCCAACACAAACATAAAACCGTCACCACAAACATAAATATCCATCACAAACATAAGTGTTCAACACAAGTATCAAACACAAACATAAGTCTCAAACGTCGCAAGCTCTCACATAAGTATCAAACACAGACATAAGTATTATACATAAGTTCTGAAGTCTAAAACAGTGAAAACACAACACTCATGGAGGTGGGCGGTTTGACCGGGGCTGGGTTGGGCTGAACCCTTCCGGAGGGTTGTTGGATGCCGCCCCAGATTGGCCCTGCACAGAGAAGAGATTGCATGTGTTATACCAGATGCATTACAAACATCTAACTACAATTTTGATACTCACAGGAGTGTGGAAGAGAGCAGGGTCAACTGGATGGAACAATGGAGGTGGCGGAGCGATGCCCTGTGCGGCGCCAAGGCTCTGCATGTACTGGAACATCTCCGCCATCCTCTGATGATCTGCCCGGCGCTCCGCCTCCCGCTCCGCCATCATCCTCGCCTCCATCTCGTGACGTTCGCTCCTCTCTTCTTCTAGTTGGGTCTATAATATTACAAGCCAACGTTATAGTAACTCAAAGAGTAGGTATATAACTCAAGGAAGGACGAGTTACAGAAGCACTAACCTCAAGTTGCTGTATGCGATGCTGTGAGCTGTCGTGCCGAGGTCGTATGGCTGGACTCGAGCCCGTGCTCCTTGCTCTCACCTGAGACAGAGTGGGAGTGGAGGACGAGTCGATTGCCTCGTCGGCAATCCAGTACCGCCCATGTCTCTTGCCTCCTCCGACCCTCATGAGCACATCGGGGTCGATCGGCTCGGTGCTCGGATCATAGTCTGGGCCATGGACCTCCTGCGCCATGGCGGTGTAGTCATGGAGGCGGCTGTAGACGGCGGGTTTGGTGTAGGCCTCGGGCCTGTCATCCGGGTTGTAGGTGACGTCGGACGTCACCTTACCCTTATGGGCCATAGCATAGACCGAGAAGGTGGAGCAAGGCCGGCCACCATGTGACGCCGACTGCAACGAAAACCAACGAGATAGTTAGAAACAATATCTAACTTAGTGCTATATATCTAAATAAAAAAGATGGCGTACCCATGCTTCGGCATATTGGCCTAGGCTCCGGCTGCCTTGGTGGTGGGAGGGGCCTTGCATCATCAAACGTCGTTCCCGGCTAGCGGTGTGCGCCTCGTCCCATTCAGCCGAACACCACCTATCCACCATCTGCTCCCAACACAGAGGATGTGCGGCGCACCAATGTGGAATCATCTACAAAGTAAACACGTAAAGTGCATATCAGAAGATAAAATAAAATTCATGCATGGAGTACTGGTACCAAACATGCATGACTTTACCTGCAGGTACTGCTCCCTGGTCAACGACATGGTTCGGGCTTGAGGTTTGGTCACCCTCTCCCCAAGGACAGAGCCGTGGTAGGTGATGATGGCCTGGATTCGGGCCTCATAGTGCATGTCCATGACGAGCTTCTTACAGCTCGTGGTGGCCACCACATCCGCCCTAGCCTCGTATCCAGCATCGCATCTGAAGAAATCCTGCATACAAAAACGATGTATTCATACATTATTTCAAGAATTTACAACGAATGCGACATATTTTACATTATACTAAGACTTACCCACAACTCTTGCTTCACCCGCTCCGCCTTGTTATTGAATTCTCGGCCGTCCCGGTATACTGCATCGGGGGCGACGGCGTAGTGGTCGAAGGTGAAGGCTGGGCCCATCACTCCAGCGTACTCCACAAGTCCAGGGAAGTGTTCCCTGCACAGCAGGCCGAGGATGCCATTGGGGGGGCGATGATGACCCCTAGCATAATCCAAAACCGTCCAAGACCTGTCCAAGTGATAAATAAAAAGTATTAGTTTATATTATGATTTTGAACACATAATATGAACAAGAATGAAGAACATAAAGTTACATACCTCTCCCCTTCCGGCTGAATCAGCGGCCGCCTGTCCCGAAGTATGGGACGCTGAGGGAGACTCGCGGGGCCTCGCAGGTAGATGCTCCTCGAACTTGAGCCGCATGAACCTGAGGCGTCCTGCTGCTGGTCGTTATCGTCCTGCTGCTGGTCGTCGTCGTCCTGAGGCGCCGCCTGCTCTGCCTCGTCCTGCTGTGCTTCCTGCTCTGCCTCGTCCGCCGTCCTCCTCCTCCTCCCCCTCCTCCTAGTCAGCCAACCGCCCACCATATTTGCCCAACAACCTGCAATTAAGAGTAAACAAATAAGCACATATAACAAGATGTATTTAAAAATAGGTGCGAAATAAAAAGTCATATAGCATTACATCGATTAAAAATAATCTTCATATGTGTCGTGGTTAGCCGGATCATAACTCTCATCATCACTATCAAGCATTTCAATCTCAACACCATCGGAAGACGCAACCTCATCATTAATGTCATTGCCTTCAAGGATTACTAAGTCATTATCATTTTGCACCTCATCCTCCTCCTCATCAACAACCATTTCAATATCTACGTCCATTCCGATAGCTTCAGTTAAGTCTATCTCAAATCGCCCTTCTAGCCCATCTTCTTGGAAGAACTCTCCATCATATGTGTCCGAGTCTAAGTTGTAATCTTCATCATTAGGAACAGGTAACCTCCCGTGTGGCGATACCTTATACAAAACATCCCAACCCTTATGATGTTCTTTCGTTTGACACACATATGGGAGATAATACACTTGTGTGGCCTGTTGGGCCACGATATAGACATCGTCTCCTGCTAAGGTGGAATCTTGTCGAATTTCGACTATCCCAAGATTAGAATGTGTCTGTCTCGTCACTTGAGGGTCAAACCAATGACATTTGAATATCACTGGAGTAAGAGGTTTGGAACCATAAAAATTGAGCTCATATATTTCTTCGATTCAACCAAAATAATCGACATTGTCAAGGCCGGGCGTAAAGACTCCAGAACACATTGTTTTTCGATTGGGCCGACTTTTGTCGTAGTGTGTTGTGCGAAAACGGTATCCATTGACGTCATACCCAGAATATTTCTTGACCCTATAAGCAAAGCCGTTGGCTACTTGTCTCAACTCTGCACTCATAGACGGATCTCTTTGGCCCTGCAAGTATTCACAAGTTAAAAGACGCAAAATTGAGTTCAAAGACGTATCTCTTTTACAAACTAAGCACGTACCTTACGTTTGAACCAGGAAATGAAATCAGGCAACCCATTTCTCGCACCCTTTCTAAGAAGAGCGTCATATTCCTATGGAGTGGGGTCCCTTGATCGATGCCAGAATTCATGAAGAAATTGTTCCATGTATGGCGTCACCTCTTCAAGGTTGGTCAATATGTATAGCATGATATGCCGCCACTCTTCATGTGTCAGGGTCTTGGTGGTCGAGCCACTTGCGCTTCCGAGTTAGCCTCGAAATATGCTAAGGTTCGATTCATTGTCGCCATCATTGTAACGAGGGGGTGGATTATGCACGCTCAGCAGTTTGTCACCATAATAAGTTGTTGTGAAGTTTGAGACCTCCTCTAGAATGTATGCCTCTGCAATGGAAGCCTCGATTTTGCATTTATTTCTACATTTCTTTCGAATAGTCTTTAGACATCTCTCGATTGGATAGCACCAACGTCCCTGCACGGCCCCCCCATTCGTGCCTCATAGGGGAGATGAAGAATCAAATGCTGCATTGGATTGAAGAAGCCGGGTGGAAATATCTTCTCAAGCTTACACAGTGACACGGGTGCCAATCTTTCCAAGTCTGCAACCACGGTCCGAGATAACTCTTTTGCACAAAGCTGACGGAAGAAATAGCTCAACTCTGAAAGCGCTAGCCAGACATGCTCAGGGACATAGCCTCGAACCATCGCAGGAAGAATCCGTTCAATCCATATGTGGAAGTCATGACTCTTCATCCCTAAGACTCGCATAGTAGATATGTTCACCCCCCTACTCAGGTTAGCATCATACCCATCAGGGAACATCAACATCTTGATCCACTGAAGTACTTCCTTCCTCTGGGCCCTGCTTAGGACGAAATCGGCCTTAGGCCTTCTCCACGTCTTTCCGCCACTTGGCGGCTTCATCTATAGTTTTGGTCTATCACATAACGCTGCCAGATCCACTCTTGCCTTCACATTATCCTTTGACTTATCAGGAATGTCCATAATTGTTGCCCACAGTGCCTCGACAACATTCTTTTCAGTGTGCATTACGTCAATGTTGTGTGGAAGGAGCAGGTCGTCATAATAGGGGAGCCGAGTCAAGCCAGACTTATGTGTCCACATATGCTGCTCACCATATCCCACAAAACCACCTTCTGTATTGGCCACGAGCCCATCTATCTGTTGACGAATTTCGGCACCAGTCATCGTTGCAGGTGTGCGGTCTGTCACTATGACACCTTTCATAAAGTTCTTGATGTCTAGGCAGAATGGATGGTCAGCAGGAAGAAATTGTCGATGTTTATCGAAGGACGAATATTTGCCACCCTTTTTCAACCAAATGAACCTGAGAGCTTCCTTGCAAACTGGGCATGGGAACTTACCGTGAACACACCAGGCACAGAATAGCCCATAGGCCGGTAAGTCATGCATGGAGTACTGGTACCAAACATGCATTCTGAAGTTTGTCTTCGTAGCTCGGTCATACGTCCATACCCCTTCCTCCCAGGCACGTACCAAATCATCGATCAAAGGCTCCATGTACATGCCCATTTTATTCCCCGGGTGTCCGGGAATTATCAACGACACAAATATATTCTGCCTTTGAAAGCACACACCAGGGGGGAGATTGATTGGGATAACAAACTCAGGCCAACATGTGTACGGGGCATCGCTCATTCCATAGGGATTAAACCCATCTGTGGCCAACGCAACACGTACATTACGAGCCTCTTCGGCTTCTCATGGTGAATGACATCAAAGTGTTTCCATGCTTCACCATCGAATGTGTGCACCATCTTGTCAGGATTGTATCGTTTTCCATTTTTGTGCGATGTCATCTGTTTCGCGGATTCCTCTGTCATGTACAGATGCTGGATCCTCGGTATGAACGAAAGGTGTCGTAGGATTGTCAAGGGGATGTCGAGCTGCCTCTTCTGTCCATCACCAGAGTCTACCTCCATGAACCTAGACGATGTACACTTGGGACAGTACTTTGCCTCCGCGTATTCTTTCCTAAATAGCACGCAGCCCTTCGGACAAGCATGAATCTGCTCATACGTCATCTTGAGTGCACGAAGGAGTTTCTGTGCCTCGTACATGCTCTTTGGCAGAACGTGATCATCCAGAAGCAGGCTCCCAATAACCGTCAACAAGCCATCGAATGCGTCTCTACTCATCCTGTACTGCGACTTGAACGCCATTACACGCCCAATGGCATCTAGTTGAGAAACCTTTGTCTGGCCGTGAAGGGGCTTCTGTGCTGCGTCGAACATGTCGTAGAACGCCTTTGCAGTCGGCTCTGGCTCGTCATCCATACATCATCTCGTGTACTGTGCCTCCTGATAGTCGTTCAACATATCTGCTACCCCCGCATCCGCGTCATAATCCTCGACACGTTGTCTCAACACCTCCTCTCTCGTACGATGCGCTTCACCATGAAATATCCACCGAGTATAGCCCTGCGTAAATCCATTCTTTCAAATATGTTCTACCATGGCCTTCTTTGGTTTTCTTTTCCGGTTGGCACATTTGCTGCACGGGCATGGGACTAGACTCGCTCCTTTAGCAGCTTCGCCATATGCCCGTTCCACGAAATCATCGGTCTTTCTAATCCATTCAGTGGTGACATCGTTTCTTCCTCTACGGCCCGTGTACATCCACTCATGATCCTCCATCCTCTAACAGAAGCCTAGCAACAGAAAATTTCGGCAGCACCTCCCCTGCACGGGGAGGTTTCGAAATCCTGCAAATAAAAGTATCAGCACGATGGCTGTCTTCCACGCATAATTCAATGGCACGATGGCCGGCAATCCATGCATAAAATGATAAGGACATTCAACCAACGCACAAATACCCTCATTCTCCTTCTCATTAAAAATGTGACTGTGTCTATTTTGATTACATTAATATAAACATGTCTACTTTGATTACATTAATATAAACATATGTTTGTTCAAATTAAATCATGGTAAAATCATGAACACACATATAAACACGCATATAAATAATATTGTTTATTAACTAATAAACACGCAACATATAAACATGCATAAAATCATGAACACGCATATAAACACGCATATAAATAATATAAAAACGCATAATTTATACCTTGCGATGGTGCGGCGAGGCGATGGCGCGACGAGCGAGCGGGTGCGGCGGGCACGGCCGCGGGGAGGGGGTGGGCGCGCCGAGGGGCCCGGCGCGGCGAGTGGCCGCCGCGGCGAGCAGGCGGGCGGGCGCCTGAGTGGGGGGGGGGGGGGGGCGGCGTGCCGGCGTGGGGAGGGGCGAGCACTCGCGGCGGCGGGCAGACGGCGCGGCGGCGGGTAGCAGGCGCGGCGGCGGGCAGAGAAGAGAAAGAAGAGAGCGTGAGAGAAGAGAAAGGAGAACGGTCGGTTAGTTTATTTCCTGACTTTGCCGAGTGCCCGCGATCTGGCACTCGGCAAAGTTTTTTTTTAATTTTAAAATATTCTTTGCCGAGTGTCTCAATTGCGACACTTGGCAAAGATTCTTTAATTACTCTTTGCCGAGGGCCCACCAGCTGCTTTACCGAGTGTCATTTGTGGACACTCGACGAATAACTTTTTTATTTTTTTTATTTTCCCAACCAAAATTTTTGTGGTGTGTTCCTACACTATATAGACCTACATGTACCATTTTTAGACAATTATAAAAGTGTTTTCAATCGTTAGTAGATTTAGTTCGTTTATTTGATTTTTTCGGAAAATTCAGATTTGAACTGCAGGTCACTCGAAACTTGAAAAACCGTGCATGCAAAAATGATATTCATGTTACTTAGCATAAGTTACGACCGACTCCAAGAGCGGACCGGAAACTTCGAGCAACATGCTCACTAAACATGGCCATGAACTTGCCATCCACATGTTTAAAAATTGTATAAAACACAAACAAAGTCAGAAAATCATGAAACTTGTCCACGTGTCATGATATCATATGTACAGGCTGTGATAAAAATTTTAGAATGTTTGGAGAAAGTTGTGAGACACAATGTGTAGAAACCTAAGAGAACTACACATGAAATCATAGAGTTTAAATGTGGATCTCTTAGGTTTGTACACATAACACGTCATAGTTTTTTCAAAAAAAATTCAAATTTTTATCACAGCTTGTACATATGATATCATGACATGTGGACAAGTTTCATGATTTTCTGACTTTGTTTGTGTTTTATGCAATTTTTAAACATGTGGATGGCAAGTTCACGACCATGTTTAGTGAGCATGTTGCTCGAAGTTTCCGGTCCGCTCCTGGAATCTGTCGTAACTTATGGTAAGTAACATGAATATTATTTTTGCATGCACGGTTTTTCAAGTTTCGAGTGACCTGCAGTTCAAATCTGAATTTTCCGAAGAAATTCAAATAAACGAACTAAATCTACTAACGATTGAAAACTCTGTTATAATTGTCCACAAATGATACATGTAGGTCTACATAGTGTAGGAACATACCACAAAAAGTTTGGGAGACAAAATCAAAAAAATAAAAATATACTTTGCCGAGTGTCTAGAGAAGACACTCGACAAAGCGTCCTTTGCTGAGTGCCCAGTACCTGGCACTCGGCAAAGAAGACTCTTTATCGAGTGCCAACCCTCAGCTCTCGGCAAAGACTGATGACCGTCAGCTTTGGGACGGCTGTTGATGGCCCTTTGTCGAGCGCCACCTTTGCCAAGTGTTTCACACTCGGCAAACCTGTCTTTGCCGAGTGTCGTCCTGTGCCGAGTGTCCTACACTCGGTAAAGAGGCTCGTTGCCGAGAGCCTAACTTTACCGAGTGCGGCTCTCGGCAAAGAGGCCGACACTCGGCAAAGCCTCAGATTCCGGTAGTGAGGAGACCATCACCAAGTCTAGCGAAGGTGAACTGGTCCGGCTGAAGTATACATTCAGATACGGGGATAAATTCGATGAACCAAATGATGGCTGGCTAAAATGCATCAAAGTTACAAGTGATGAACTGCTTGGATCATATTCCAAGGCAGAAGATAATGCATTATCCACAGCCTTCAGAAGTCGAGAAAAGAAGAGATTGAACAGAGTTTTTGATGCTATTGGCTTCGTCTACCCTGACTATCGCTACCCGCTGCGAGGGCAAGGGAAGAAGAGGAAAGCTGCTGCTCTGGCCGCCTCGACTGAACCTATGCCGAAGGCTGCGGGCAAAAAGATGAAGGTACTTACCCATCGGCCACATTATATTGAACCGGTCGTGGTGCCTGAGTTTGGCGGGGAGGCGTCTTCAGCTGCTGAATCAAGAGAAACCGCTCCTACGATGTAGAGGGCTGAAGAACCACCTATAATGCCGAAGGCACCTCCGGTTGAGCTAGTTGAAACGAAGGTTGACAAAGATAAGGCTGAAAGGTCAACAACTGAAGAGGTAACAAAGATGCCAAGAACTTTAAGTCCTTCAACAGAAGCAACAGCGCTGAGGGCACAAAAGAGTTCTGCCATAACTCCTAGGAGAAGGAGGATGGTAAATGTATTAGATGTACTGGAAACAACCGACTCCATAAGTCTCACTCCCAAAGGGAAGGTTGCCGAAGCTGACAAAACGCAACCCAAAGCTGATACTAAGCAAATAGATGTTGAAGCTACAACAACCCAGGCTGAAACTGAAAGGGAAATAGGCTTACACCTTTTCCTAATTGATTTTGGTGGTTGAATTGCCCAACACAAATAATTGGACTAACTAGTTTGCTCTAGACTATAAGATTTACAGGTGCCAAAGGTTCACAATAAACCAATAAAAAGACCAAGAAAGGGTTCAAACAAAGAGAGCAAAAGACAAACGAAGTGTGCCCTGGTCTGGCGCACCGGACAGTGTCCGGTGCACCAGGGAACCCAACTCTGAACTTGCCACCTTCGGGAATTCTGGGAGCCACTCCGCTATAATTCACCGGACTGTCCGGTGTAGCACCGGACTGTCCGGTGTGCCAGCGGAGTAACGGCTACACAGCGCCAACGTCGTCTGCAACGAGGAGTTAATGCGCTACAGTGCGCGCAGAAGTCAGAGCAGAGCCAGAAGGCGCACCGGACAGTGAACAGTGACTGTCCGGTGCACCACCGGACTGTCTGGTGGCCCAGCAGTCAGAAGCTCCAACGGTCAAACCGTAACGGTCGGGTGACGTGGGTGGCGCACCAGACAGTGTCCGGTGGCGCACCGGACTGTCTGTTGCGCCATGCAACAGCAGCCTCCACCAACGGCTCCTTTGGTGGTTGGGGCTATAAATACCCCAACCACCCACCATTCATTGCATCCAAGTTTTCAGCCTTCACACCTCATACAAGAGCTATAACATTCAATACAAGACACAAACAAAAGAGATCAAATCCTCTCCCAAGTCTGGAATCACTCCAAACAAATTAGTGACTAGAGAGAGAGACATTTGTGTTCATTTGAGCTCTTGCGCTTGGATTGCTTTTCTTCTTCCTTCTTTCTTGTGTTCAACTCACTTGTAATCAAAACAAGAGACACCAAGTTGTGGTGGTCCTTGTAGTGGACTTAGTGTCCCATTTGATTGAAGGGAAAGGCTCACTCGGTCTAGGTGACCGTTTGAGAGAGGGAAAGGGTTGAAAGAGACCCGGTCTTTGTGACCACCTCAACGGGGAGTAGGTTTGCAAGAACCGAACCTCGGTAAAACAAATCACCGTGTCATCCACTCTTATTCGCTTGTGATTTGTTTTCACCCTCTCTTTCGGACTCGTTTATATTTCTAACGCTAACCCCGACTTGTAGTGTGTGCTTAAGTTTGTAAATTTCAGATTTGCCTATTCACCCCCTCTAGGTGACTTTCAATTGGTATCGGAGCCAGGTTCTTCATTAGAGCTTAACCACTCGAAGTGATGTCAGGACATCACGCTAAGAAGGAGATGGTGACCGGCGAGAAGCCCGCCACAAGCCATGGGAAGGCTCCATCAAGGGAGTCCGGCAACAAAAAGAAGGAGGGATCCCCTTCATGCATTAGGACGCACAAGAGTGGCGAGAAGAAGAAGAAAATGAAGAAAGTGGTGTACTACGAGACCGACTCTTCATCGCCCTCTACATCGGGATCCGACGCCGCGTCCATCACTTCTAAGTGCCAACAGCGCAAGAAGTATAGTAAGATACCCCTACACTATCCTCGCATTCCTAAACATACTCCATTACTTTCGGTCCCATTAGGCAAACCACCGATGTTTGATGGTGAAGATTATTCTAGGTGGAGTGATATGATGAGATATCACCTAACCTCACTCCACAAAAGCATATGGGATGTTGTTGAGTTTGGAGTACAGGTACCATCCATAGGGGATGAAGATTATGATGAGGACGAGGTGGCCCAAATCGAGCACTTCAACTCCCAAGCAACTACTATACTCCTCACCTCTCTAAGTCGAGAGGAGTATAATAAGGTGCAAGGGTTGAAGAGCGCCAAAGAGATTTGGGACATACTCAAGACCGCACACGAAGGAGATGAGGTGACCAAAATCACCAAGCGGGAAACGATCAAGGGGGAGCTCGGTCGCTTTATGCTCAACCAAGGAGAAGGCCCACAAGCCATGTACAACCGGCTAAAAACCTTGGTGAACCAAGTGCGCAACCTCGGGAGCTCCAAGTGGGATGACCATGAAATGGTCAAGGTTATTCTTAGATCACTCGTTTTTCTTAACCCCACTCAAGTTCATATAATTCGTGGTGATCCAAGATATAAACTAATGTCTCTCGAGGAAGTGATAGGAAAATTTGTGAGCTTTGAGTTGATGATCAAAGGCTCCAAGAAAATCATCGAGCAAGGCGCCTCCTCGACACCCGATGTGCAACCTGTTGCATTCAAGGCAACAGAGGAGAAGAAAGAAGACTCTACACCTAGTAGGGTCCCCATCGACGCCTCCAAGCTCGACAATGAGGAGATGGCGCTCATCATCAAGAGCTTCCGCCAAATCCTCAAGCAAAGGAGGGGGAAAGACTACAAGCCCCGCTCCAAGAAGGTTTGCTACAAATGTGGTAAGCCCGGTCATTTTATCGCTAAATGCCCTTTGTCTAGTGATAGTGACAGGGATAACGACAAGAAGGGAAAGAGGAAAGAAAAGAAGAGGTACTACAAGAAGAAGGGCGGCGATGCCCATGTTTGCCGGGAGTGGGACTCCGACGAGAGCTCCACCGACTCCTCCTCCGATGAGGACGCCGCCAACATCGCCGTTACCAAAGGACTCCTCTTCCCCAACGTCGTCCACAAGTGCCTCATGGCAAAGGACGGCAAAAGGAAGAAGGTAAAATCTAGAGCTTCCACTAAATATGCAACTTCTAGTGATGACGCTAGCTCTAGTGATGATGAGGATAATTTGCTCACCCTTTTTGCAACCTTAAACATGCAACAAAAAGAAAAATTAAATGAATTGATTAGTGCTATTCATGAGAAGGATGAACTCTTGGATAGCCAAGAGGAATTCCTAATTAAAGAAAACAAAAAGCATGTTAAGGTTAAAAATGCTTATGCTCTAGAGGTAGAAAAATGTGAAAAATTATCTAGTGAGCTAAGCACTTGCCATGATGTTATTTCCAACCTTAGAAATGAAAATGCCAAATTAATTGCTAAGGTTGAGAAATCAAATGTTTGTAATGATTCAATTGACAATCTTAGAAATGATAATGCTAGTTCAATTGCTAAGATTGAAAAATTGAATGCCTCTCTTGCTAGCCTTAGAAATCAAAATGAAAAATTAATTGCTAAGGCTAAGGAATTAAATGTTTGCAATATTTCCATTTCCAATCTTAGAGATGAAAATGCCATATTACATGCTAAGATTGTTGAATTAAATTCTTGCAAACCCTCTACATCTACCTTTGAGCATGTTGCCATTTGCACTAGATGTAGAGACATTAATGTTGATGCTATTCATGATCACCTAGCTTTAATTAAGAAACAAAATGATCACATAGCTCAACTTAGTGCTAAGATTGATGAGCATGACTTAGAAAATGAAAAATTTAAATTTGCTAGAAGCATGCTCTATAGTGGGAGATGCCCTGGCATTAAGGATGACATTGGCTTCCAACAAGGAGACAATGTCAAGCTTAATGCCCCTCCTAAAGGATTATCTAACTTTGTTAAGGGCAAGGCTCCCATGCCTCAGGATAACGAGGGTTATATTTTATACCCTGCTAGTTATCCTGAGGATAAAATTAGGAGAATTCATTCTAGGAAGCCTCACTCTGGCTCTCATCATGCTTTTATGTATAAGAGTGAGGCATCTAGTTCTAGGCAATCAATCCGTGCTAAATTGCCTAAGAAGAAAACTCCTATTGCATCAAATGAACCTAACATTTCATTTAAGACTTTTGATGCATCTTATGTGCTAACTAACAAATCAGGCAAAGTAGTTGCCAAATATGTTGGGGGCAAACACAAGGGCTCCAAGACTTGTGTTTGGGTACCCAAGGTGCTTGTTTCTAATGTAAAAGGACCCAAGACCGTTTGGGTACCTAAGAACAAGGCCTAAACTTGTTTTGTAGGTTTATGCATCTGGGGGCTCAAGTTGGATCATCGATAGCGGGTGCACAAACCACATGACAGGGGAGAAAAGGATGTTCTCCTCCTATGAGAAAAACCAAGATCCCCAACGAGCTATCACATTCGGGGATGGAAATCAAGGTTTGGTCAAAGGATTGGGTAAAATTGCTATATCTCCTGACCACTCTATTTCCAATGTTTTTCTTGTAGATTCTTTAGATTACAATTTGCTTTATGTTTCTCAATTATGCAAAATGGGTTACAACTGTCTTTTTACGGATATATGTGTTACTATCTTTAGAAGAAGTGATGATTCAGTAACATTTAAGGGAGTGTTAGAGGGTCAGCTATACTTAGTAGATTTTAATAGAGCTGAACTCGACACTTGCTTAATTGCTAAGACTAACATGGGTTGGCTCTGGCACCGCCGACTAGCCCATGTTGGGATGAAGAATCTTCATAAGCTTCTAAAGGGAGAGCACATTTTGGGACTAACCAATGTTTATTTTGAGAAAGAGAGGGTTTGTAGCGCATGTCAAGCAGGGAAGCAAGTTGGTGTTCATCATCCACACAAGAACATCATGACGACCGACAGGCCGCTTGAGCTCCTCCACATGGACCCATTCGGCCCGATTGCTTACATAAGCATCGGCGGGAGTAAGTATTGTCTTGTAATTGTGGATGATTATTCTCGCTTCACTTGGGTGTTCTTTTTGCAGGAAAAATCACAAACCCAAGAGACTTTAAAGGGATTCTTGAGACGGGCTCAAAATGAGTTCGGCTTAAGGATCAAAAAGATTAGAAGCGACAACTGAACGGAGTTCAAGAACTCACAAATCGAAAGCTTTCTTGAGGAGGGCATCAAGCATAAGTTCTCTTCTCCCTACACACCACAACAAAATGGTGTAGTGGAGAGGAAGAATAGAACTCTATTGGACATGGCAAGGACCATGCTTGATGCAAGACTTCGGATCAGTTTTGGGCCGAGGCAGTCAACACCGCTTTCTACGCCATCAACCGGTTATATCTTCACCGAATCCTCAAGAAGACATCGTATGAACTCCTCACCGGTAAAAAGCCCAATGTTTCATATTTTAGAGTCTTTGGTAGCAAATGCTTTATTCTTGTCAAAAGAGGTAGAAAATCTAAATATGCTCCTAAGGCTGTAGAAGGCTTTTTACTTGGTTATGATTCAAACACAAGGCATATAGAGTCTTTAACAAGTCCACTGGACTAGTTGAAGTTTCTTGTGACATTGTGTTTGATGAGACTAACGACTCTCAAGTAGAGCAAGTTGATCTTGATGAGCTAGATGATGAAGAGGCTCCATGCGTCGCGCTAAGGAACATGTCCATTGGGGATGTGTGTCCTAAGGAATCCGAAGAGCCTCCACATGCACAAGATCAACCATCTTCCTCAATGCAAGCATCTCCACCAACTCAAGATGAGGATCAAGCTCAAGATAATGATGAAGATCAAGAGGAGCAACCTCAAGAGGAGGACAATGATCAAGGGGGAGATGCTAATGATCAAGACAAGGAAGATGATGAGGGACCAAGACCACCACACCCAAGAGTCCACCAAGCAATCCAACGAGATCACCCCGTGAACACCATCCTTGGCGACATTCATAAGGGGGTAACTACTCGATCTCGTGTTGCTCATTTTTGTGAACATTACTCTTTTGTTTCCTCTATTGAGCCACACAGGGTAGAAGAAGCACTTCAAGATTCGGATTGGGTGTTGGCGATGCAAGAGGAGCTCAACAACTTCACGAGGAATGAGGTATGGCATTTAGTTCCACGTCCTAACCAACATGTTGTAGGAACTAAGTGGGTCTTCCGCAACAAGCAAGATGAGCATGGTGTGGTGATAAGGAACAAAGCCCGACTTGTGGCCAAGGGATATTCACAAGTCGAAGGTTTGGATTTCGGTGAAACCTATGCACCCGTAGCAAGGCTTGAGTCAATTCATATATTACTTGCCTATGCTACTTACCATGGCTTTAAGCTTTATCAAATGGACATGAAAAGTGCCTTCCTCAATGGACCAATCAAGGAGGAGGTCTATGTTGAGCAACCTCTCGGCTTTGAAGATAGTGAGTACCCTAACCATGTATATAAACTCTCTAAGGCGCTTTATGGGCTCAAGCAAGCCCCAAGAGCATGGTATGAATGCCTAAGAGATTTTCTTATCGCTAATGGCTACAAAGTCGGAAAAGCCGATCCTACTCTCTTTACTAAAACACTTGCAAATGATTTGTTTGTATGCCAAATTTATGTTGATGATATCATATTTGGGTCTACTAACGAATCTACATGTGAAGAGTTTAGTAGGATCATGACTCAAAAATTCGAGATGTCTATGATGGGGGAGTTGAAGTATTTCTTAGGATTTCAAGTGAAGCAACTCCAAGAGGGCACCTTCATTAGCCAAACAAAGTACATTCAAGACATACTCACAAAGATTGGGATGAAGGATGCCAAGCCCATCAAGACACCCATGGGAACAAATGAGCATCTCGACCTCGACACGGGAGGTAAATCTGTAGATGAAAAGGTATACCGGTCGATGATAGGTTCTTTACTCTACTTATGCGCATCTCGACCGGATATTATACTTTCCATATGCATGTGTGCAAGATTCCAAGCCGATCCTAAAAAAGTTCACCTTAGGGCCATAAAACGAATCTTGAGATATTTAGTTTATACTCCTAAGTTTGGCCTTTGGTACCCCAGGGGATCCACATTTGATTTAATTGGTTATTCCGATGCTGATTGGGCAGGGTGTAAAATTAATAGAAAGAGCACATCAGGGACTTGCCAGTTCTTGGGAAGATCTCTGGTGTCTTGGGCTTCAAAGAAGCAAAATTCTGTCGCTCTTTCTACTGCCGAAGCCAAGTATATTGCCACAGGGGCAAGCCCTTAGGGACTATGGTTACAAATTAACCAAAGTTCCTCTTCTATGTGATAATGAGAGTGCAATCCGTATGGCGGATAATCCCGTTGAGCATAGCCGCACTAAACACATAGCCATTCGGTGTCACTTTTTGAGGGATCACCAACAAAATGGGGATATCGAGATTTCTTATATTAACACCAAAGAACAATTAGCCGATATCTTTACCAAGCCACTAGATGAGCAAACATTTACCAAACTTAGGCATGAGCTAAATATTCTTGATTCTAGGAATTTTGATTGATATTTTGCACACATGGCTCATTTATATACCTTTGATCATATCTCTTTCATATGCTATGACTAGTGTGGTTTCAAGTGCATTTCATGCTAAGTCATAGATTGAAAGGGAATTGGAGTCTTCGGCAAAGACAAAGGCTTCCACTCCACTCCATCGAATTATTCATCCTTCGCAGTCGCTCCGCACCACTCTCCAAATTTGGTATAATCTTCACTCATATATCATTTACCATAGGGGGAGAAAGTAGCATAAGGGCTTATATTTATCTCACAAGTATCCGTTTTTGGCGATTCATGCCAAAGGGGGAGAAAGTATTAGCCCAAAGCAAAAGGACCGCACCACCACCAATTTCAAAAAATATAGTCTTTCAAGTTTTGTTAAGAAAAGAATTTTCAATTGTCATCTTATTTTTTATATAATTTCAAATTGGTACACCCTCTTCAAAACTAATATCTAAAACCCTCTTGAACTCTAAGAGGAGGATTTCATTAAGGGGGAGTTTTGTTTAGTCAAAGGAAAAGAATTTGAAACAGGGGGAGAAAATTTCAAATCTTGAAAATGCTTCTCAAAATCTTATTCATATACCTTTGACTATTTGCAAAAGATTTTTGAAAAAGAATTTCTAAAACATTGCAAACAAAACAAGTGGTGCAAGCGTGGTCCAAAATTTTAAATTAGAAGAAAGCCATCCATGCATATCTAGTAGAAATAATTATTGGTTTCATTCCAAGCAATCTTTGCACTTACATTATGCAAACTAGTTCAAATCTGCACTTTTATATTTGCTTTGGTTTGTGTTGGCATCAATCACCAAAAAGGGGGATATTGAAAGGGAAATAGGCTTACACCTTTTCCTAATTGATTTTGGTGGTTGAATTGCCCAACACAAATAATTGGACTAACTAGTTTGCTCTAGACTATAAGATTTACAGGTGCCAAAGGTTCACAATAAACCAATAAAAAGACCAAGAAAGGGTTCAAACAAAGAGAGCAAAAGACAACCGACGTGTGCCCTAGTCTGGCGCACTGGACTGTCCGGTGCACCACCGGACAGTGTCCAGTGCACCAGGGAACCCAACTCTGAACTTGCCACCTTCGGGAATTCTGGGAGCCACTCCGCTATAATTCACCGGACTGTCCGGTGTAGCACCGGACTGTCCGGTGTGCCAGTGGAGTAACAGATACACAGCGCCAACGGTCGTCTGCAACGAGGAGTTAATGCGCTACAGTGCGCGCAGAAGTCAAAGCAGAGCCAGAAGGCGCACCGGACAGTGAACAGTGACTGTCCGGTGCACCACAGGACTATCCGGTGGCCCAGCAGTCAGAAGCTCCAACGGTCGAACCCTAACGGTCGGGTGACGTGGGTGGCGCACCGGACAGTGTCCGGTGGCGCACCGGACTGTCCGGTGCGCCATACGACAGCAGCCTCCACCAACGGCTCCTTTGGTGGTTGGGGCTATAAATACCCCCAACCACCCACCATTCATTGCATCCAAGTTTTCAGCCTTCACACCTCATACAAGAGTTATAGCATTCAATACAAGACACAAAAAAAGAGATCAAATCCTCTCCCAAGTCCGGAATCACTCCAAACAAATTAGTGACTAGAGAGAGAGACATTTGTGTTCATTTGAGCTCTTGCGCTTGGATTGCTTTTCTTCTTCCTTCTTTCTTGTGTTCAACTCACTTGTAATCAAAACAAGAGACACCAAGTTGTGGTGGTCCTTGTAGTGGACTTAGAGGGTGTTTGGTTTGATGAATGAGATAGTCCATCATCTTCTCACTCCTTACTTTTTTGTTTGGTTTGTGGAATAGAATGAGTTGATCCATCACCATTTCATTCCTCATAAGCTAATAACTAGTAATAATACAAGGAATGAATTCATTACACCAAATTTATGGAATGGACTCATGATGCATCACCTTATCTAGAATGGATTAATTCTTCAAACCAAACACCCTATTAGTGTCCCATTTGATTGAAGAGAAAGGCTCACTCGGTCTAGGTGACCGTTTGAGAGAGGGAAAGGGTTGAAAGAGACCTGGTCTTTGTGACCACCTCAACGGGGAGTAGGTTTGCAAGAACCGAACCTCGGTAAAAAAAATCACCGTGTCATCCACTCTTATTCGCTTGTGATTTGTTTTCACCCTCTCTTTCAGACTCATTTATATTTCTAACGATAACCCCGGCTTGTAGTGTGTGCTTAAGTTTGTAAATTTCAGATTTGCCTATTCACCCCCCTCTAGGAGACTTTCAGAAACCAAGGCGGGGCCCTCAGTGCCTGCTGAGATGAAGCCTGTGGAATTTGAAGAAAAGGCAATAGAAGAAAAGGCCACATAGCAAATTTCGTTTGAAAAGGTTGCCACTCCTGCTCCCGAAGCTTTAAAAGAGAGCATTGATTACATCATCCGCCATGCTTCAGGAAAGGGACTTTCTTAGGAAGAAGAACGAGAAACTCAACATTATGCTCAAAAATTAAAATACCCGAAGGGGGCATTAGTGTTAAATGGCAGTGGGGAAGAAGATTTTTTGTACTGTCTCCCGGATAATAAAGAGATATCCGTCTACCGGGAGATAGGTAGAAGCTTCGGATTTCCGAAGCTGGGAGATGGCCTTTCAGTATTATCAAAGGATGAATTGGCTGACAGTTTAGCATATAATAGCATAAAGGTATAAAAGTTAATTTTGTATTTGAAAACAAATTATTTCAATTGTTTATATTTAATCTTGTCCTCCTCTTGCAGGGCTTAATCCTTAGCAATGCCCTTAGAGCACAGAAAAACATTGAGGATGAAGGGTCTACAATGGCTCTGAACAACCTTCGTTCAGAGGTGATCGAATTAAGGAACGAAGGCCTTGAAAAAGACAAAATATTAATTTCATTGATAAACAAAGTAAAAGAATATGAAGCTAGTTCCAAAGCTCAAGCTGAGATTCAAAAGAATGAGATCGAAGACCTTCGGAAACAATTGGCAGAGGCCAAAGAAAAATGCGCTCTCGCTGAAGCTAACCGAGAGGCCAACGAATATTGAAAAAACTATTTAGAAAAAAACAGTTGAAGAACTTCGCGCATCCAAGGAAAGATGTTTTGAAAAATCTTTGGGCTGCGTGGAGAAGATAAAGGCTAGCTTCGCCAACGTGGGCACCTATTCAAACAAAGATAACTTCATATGAGGCGACCCTGACGGTGTTATCGAGTGGATAAGCGGAGAAGCTGAAGCTTTTGAAGAAATTTTAAGTGATCGCGGGGATGTCTGCGCGTTCTCTGGTGCGAGAGGAGTTTCAGCCATCTTGGAGGTGGGTTGCAATCATGTTAAAACCTTGGCCCAGACCGAAGCTGCCCTCTTCGTGGATGACACAAAGGATCCCTCGGTCGAAGCAAGTTTAATGGGCGGAAAATTTTACACTGACATCTGGGAAAATGGCGGTCGAGAAATGGCTCACGAAATAATAAAGAAAAGTGAAAAAGATATTCATGACACTCGAGAAACAGCGAAAAAAGCTAAGGAAGCTGCAGAACACGAGAGACGGATATGTATCGTTTAATGGCCTTTAGCTTCGTCGTTTGTTTTCGTGACTTCGAACTGATTGATTTTTCTACCGCAGCTGAATTATCTCCCCCACCGGAGCCGTTCGACCCCCTGGCTGTCCCAAAAACGAAGAAAGCAATAGAAATCATCAATATAGTCGAATCTATTGTTGACGAAGTTGTTAACAAGTTGTTGAATGAAATTGCGGAAAATGTCCTGAAAGAGGACTGATATTGTAAAAACATTTTTAGGCGATCAATGTAGCTTCGCTATATCAAGACTGTAATATTCGATGTGCATATTTTTGAATCTAATGTGTAAATTATTTGTAATTCAGTTCTTTGCGATGCATGAAACTTTATATACATACCGTTTTTGAGCCTTCGGCGAAAAAACACCTTTCCTTATTTTCATGTTTCACAAAGAAGAAAATCCGTGCTTCGTGAAAATATCCATGCTTCATAAAAACCTCCCAGCTTCGTAAACAAAGGATCCCTTATTTTGCAATAGAGCTGACGAAGCTGTATTTCTCAGCTAACTTTGTGCCTTAGCACATTTTCATTTTTTATAAAGCAGTCTCCGAAGGTTGACTTCGTATCCAGTTCATGTCATCAGTGCAATATGATGTATGATGTGATGCTATGCAGGATGATGTGACGATATGATGCAAATGATGCTAATGCCGAAGATACGCACCCACACGCCCACACTGGAAAACACCATCACGGCGCCCCCTTAGGAACGATCGAAGTCTCTTTGCCGTTTATTTTTCGGCTTCACCGCTTATTTTTCGGTGTAAGTTCTGCATCCCCTTAGGAACGTCTTTTGAACTTCTTCGCCTTCTATTTCGGCGGTATCACCGTTGACTTTTCGGTGTAAGTTCTGCATTCCCTTAGGAACGTCTTTTAAACTTCTTCGCCTTATATTTCGGTGGTATCTGGCTCTGCATTCCCTTTGGAACGACTTTTGAGCAGAAAACTTACACTGCGCTCCCTTAGGAACAACTTTTTGTAGCTTCGGCAAACTTACGCTGCGCTCCTTAGGAACGACTTTTTGTAGCTTCGGCGAAACTTTTAGCTCTGCATTCCCTTAGGAACGACTTTTGAGCTTCAACAATTTTTGAGCTTCGTAAATATTTGAAGAAGATATATTTCATTCTGATAAAAGTGAAACTATTACAAGAAATTAAAACTAGTTCTGTATTGTTTGTTCTTTATTGAATAACAAAATGACATAGAACACAAAAGTACTTCAGGGGTAGGATATCACTCAATAAATGTGCTTTGATTCTGGCACAGTACTATTGACTGTGCGAGCTTCGGATTCCTCCCTGACTTCACGTTGCTGCTGAGGGTACTAGCGCCCTTCTGGCTGGCCTCGAGAATAGGTCGGCTGTAGTGGTGGCAGGGGTGGGAGTTGTGGCCAGGAAGCCTGTGAGTGACTAGCCGAAGCCACAGAAGCTGTGGGATGATTGCCCACATACTCTGGTATGTAGGGAGAGTGGCACGAAGCAGTGTGCAAGACCTGCTTCGGCTGGTTCTGCCAAGCTTTGACTTCTGCTATCTCCTTTTGCTTCTGAATGATGATTTGGCATATTCTTGTAGTATGGCCCTTGTCCTCACCACAGAATAAGCAGTAGATCTTTCTAGGCTGATCCCCAAATCTTCCTTCGAAGCCCCTGGTGCCTCTGCCCCTTAGAGCTGGTGGTCTAAAAGAGCTCTGCTGTTGCCCCGAAGATTGTGAGGTGTATTGTGACCTCTAAGGCTGGCTTCCTTTGTCGTCACTCTAAGTGGAATTATGGATTCTTCCTCCGAAGCCCCTGGTCATTTCCAAGAATCTGTAAGCTTCCTTCCTTATTTGGAGGAAGTCGTTGTCAGCCTGGATGTACTCATCCATCTTCTGAAGCAGCTTCTCTAGAGTTTGTGGGGGCTTCCTGGCGAAATATTATGCAGTAGGTCCTGGGCGAAGACCCTTGATCATGGCCTCAATGACAATCTCATTGGGCACCATAGGCGCTTGTGCCCTCAATCGCAAGAACCTTCGTACATATGCCTGAAGGTACTCTTCGTGGTCTTGCGTGCATTGGAACAGAGCCTAAGATGTGACCAGCTTCGTTTGAAAGCCTTGGAAGCTGGTAACCAACATGTCCTTAAGCTTCTGCCACGACGTGATAGTCCCTGGTCGAAGAGAAGAATACCATGTTTGGGCTACATTCCGGACTGCCATGACGAATGACTTCGCCATAACTGCAGTATTGCCTCCATATGAAGATATAGTTGCTTCGTAGCTCATCAGAAACTGCTTTGGATCTGAATGCCCATCATACATGGGAAGCTGAGGTGGCTTGTATGACAGGGGCCATGGGGTAGCTTGCAGTTCTGCTGCCAAGGGAGAAGCATCATCAAAAGTAAAGGCATCATGATTAAAATCATCATACCATCCATCTTCATTGAACAAGCCTTCTTGACGAAGCTCCCTGTGTTGGGGTCTTCGATCCTGTTCATCTTGAGCAAGATGACGCACTTCCTCAGTGGCTTTGTCGATCTTCCTTTGAAGATCAGCCAGCCGCGCCATCTTCTCCTTCTTCCTTTGTACTTGCTGATGGATTATTTCCATGTCCCTGATCTCTTGGTCCAACTCCTCCTCCTGGAGTGTTGGACTGGTGGCTTTCCTCTTCTGGCTTCGAGCCTCTCGAAGAGAAAGAGTTTCCTGGTTTGGGTCCAGCGGCTGCAGTGCAGCGGTCCCTCGTGCTGAAGCTTTCTTCGGCGGCATGACGAAGGTCAGTGCTTGCCGAAGGTGGTCGAAAGAGTTCACCGGAGGTGGGAGCCAATGTTGGGGACTTGTTCTCAAATGCTATGAGTTAAGAACAAGGCAACACAAAATGTTAAATGTTAATGTCCTTCATCCTTCGAAGCATTATTTCCCTTAGGATATAATGATCTTCAAACGAAGGTTATGAAGGACATACCTTCATCAACGCGATATATGTTAATAAAAGAAGAAGCATATGAAACATAAGAGGCAAGATAAACAATCGTGTAACATTATTAATTCCTTGTATTATTCTGGAAAGACAGAAACGATATTGAATTACAAATGTACCTTCGACTTGATAGAAGGCAAAAAGTACAAGCGTGACGCAAAAGCAAGTACAGGTCAGCGTGAACAGTACGAGGGTACTGTTCATCTATTTATAGGCACAGGACGCAGCCTGTGAGAAATTACATTCATGCCCTTTACATTTATTATTAACTTATAGACAATTCTATGAGGACTAGATAGCCTTTTCCTCTTTAAGTCGGTTCCTTTTTCCGCCATTTAGCCGAAGCTCCCCTGCACGTAGCTTCGAAGCAATTCCAACCTTCGTCACGATCATGCTTTTTACATCGTACATGCTTTTAGCCCGAGTCCGAAGATACCTATTCACATGTCACACTTGGAAGATATTGTTAAATCACGTTTTTGAGGACCTTCGGAGGACGAATGCCCCCAACAAGAATAGTCAAAAGAGTAGTTTTGATTAACCGTTCTCTTTTTCGACGAAGAGTTGTCGTCGTCTCTTGGTGAAGAAGAGGATGCATCACTGTCGTAGTAGATGATCTTCTTGATGCACCTCTTCTTCTTCTTGTCCTTCTTCTTGTGACTCGAGCCTGAGTCAGTGGGCTTGTCATTTCTTGGCTCGTTGAAGATGGACTCCTTCTCCTTGTCGTTGACTACCATCCCCTTTCCCTTAGGATCCATCTCTTCGGGCGGTTAGTCCCTTAGATGAAGAGTACGGCTCCGATACCAATTGAGAGCACCTAGAGGGGGTGGGGTGAATAGGTGATCCTATAAAATTCAACCCTAAATTCCAACAAGCTTGATTAAAAAGGATATTAGCGCAAGTTAATCAAGTCTATGAGGCGAACTCTTGCGAACACAAATAATCACAGAGAGGATCAACACAAGAGACACGCGATTTTTATCCCGTGGTTCGGCCAAGTAACACTTGCCTACTTCCACATTGTGGCATCCCAATGGATGAGGGTTGCACTCAATCCCTTTCAAGTGATCCAATGATCAACTTGAATACCACAACTTTCTTCCTTATAGTTTTCTTCCCGTTTGCGAGGAATCTCCACAAGTTGGAGCCTCTCGCCCTTACAATATTGATCACAAAGAATGCACAGAGTAAGGTTGGGAGAAGCAATGCACACACAACACAAATCCGCAGCACACACACGCACACAAGCCAAGACTTGAGCTCGAAACGTAGCACAAAGAGTTCACAACTAGAACGGAGCTTAAATCACTAACACAAATGATCAAGTGCGCGGAGACGGAGTGTGGGAGTCTTAGAATGCTTTTTTTGAATGCTTGGTTGACTCCATGCGCTTGGGGTCCCTTTTATAGCCCCAAGGCAGCTAGGAGTCGTTGAAGACCAACTTGGAAGGCCAATCTTGCCAGACAGTCCAGTGCACCACCGGATAGCTACTGTTGTCCGGTGCTCGATTTCTTTCCATACGAAGAGCAGCCGATCGTTGGTCCTTGGGATCGGTTGGCGCATCGGACACTGTCCGGTGCACACCGGACAGTCTGGTGTGCCCAACCGACCGTTGGTGCGACCACGTGTCGCGCGAAGATTGCGCGGCCGACCGTTGGCACTGGCGGCCGTTGGCTCACCGGACAGTCCGGTGAATTATAGTCGTACGCCACCGTCGAAACCCGAGAGCGGCGAGTTCACCGTGGACCAGCCTGGCGCACCGGACAGTCCGGTGTGCCAGGCCAAGCTGGAGTTTGCTGCACATAGCCAATTCTTTTTCCAGTTCTTTTCTCACTGTTTCTAGCACTTAGACAAAACACATTAGTACTAAAAACAATGTACTAAGTCTAGAAACGTACCTTTTTCTTTGATTTGCACTTCTCATTTTACTTGGCACATAAGAACTTAATTAACTGTGTTGGGCACTTAATCACCAAAACATTATTGAAATTGCCCAAGGGCACATTTCCCTTTCAATTACATCATACATCACGTTGCATCAGCAGCAAGATTAAGTAGAAGGAAAGTTGCTTCTTTCAAAATATATGATGAATGAAACAGTGTGCCAGAGCACAAAGCAAACCTTCGGCAATTACAATCTTACACGCCAGGAATTTTTTTGTCGACAACAATATCATACAACAGCTCTACTATAGAAGGGCTTTTTCTTTACGAAGCATGAAAAGAAGGGAAGGTGTTTTTTCGCCGAAGGCTCAAAAATGGTATGTACGCAAATTTCATGCATCGCAAAGAAATATATTACATTAATATACACATAGATATACAATGTTTAACTCGTACGAATGTTACATTTCTTAGCTACACAAAAATCTAGTCTTCCTTTAAAATGTTCTCAGCAGCTTCGTTCAGAAATTTGTTGACAGCTTCGTCAACAGCTTCTTGAGCAATTCTTATAGTTTATAGTGCCGCCTTCATGGCTCGATCAACTTCGAGATCATAGGGCTCAGGTGGCGGTGAAAGTTCAGCTACAACAGAAGTAATAAGTTGATAATCCGAAGCCAGAAAAAATACTGAAGCTACAAAACAATTAAAATACCTATGTGCCTTGCGCGCTCAGCATCCTCTTCGACTCGCTTGGCTTATTCTCGGGCTTTGTGAGATTCTTTCTCGTTTTCTTTATAGCTTCGTTAGCTAATTCTCGGTCGCCTTTCATCCAAACGTTGGAGTAGAATTTCCCGCCCATCAGAGTAGCCTCAGCTGAAGGATCCTTCGTGTTTTCTACAGAGAAGACGGCCTCCATCTGGGTTGCAGCTTTAACATGTTCATAGCCAGATTTTTCTAAAATTGCTGCAACCCCTCTAGCATCGGCGAAGGCGCAAAAATAGGCGCGATCGCTAAGTATCTCATCAAAGGCTTCAGCTTCTTCGCCGATCCATTCGATGATTCCTTCGGGATTGCCTCTAATAAATTTCTGCTCAGATGAGTAGGCACCCACCTTTGCAAAACTATCTTTCATCTTTTTAGCACAATCCAAGGATTTTTCGTAGTACCTCTCCTTCGATTCCCGAAACTCATCTACATTCTTTTGTAGTCTTGCGCTAGTCCATTCACTTATTTCTTGTTTTGCTTTAGCTACTTCAGAATCCTCATTCTTTTCTGCAAGCTTTTTCTTTAAATCTTCAATTTTAGCTCTATGAGCTTCGTACTGTTTTCAGAAAGATTGGCTTCGCTAACCTTTACTCTGTCTACCAAGGAAAGCAGAATTTTATCCTTCTATGCGGCTTCATTCCTCAGTTTAATAACCTCTGACCGAAGGTTACCAAGGGCTATTTGGCAACTTTCATCCTCAGCATTCTTTTGTGCTCTTAAAGTGTTGCTCAGAATTAATCCCTACAAAAAGGGGGGCAAAGGATCAGCACAAGAGTAAAAGACACAAAAATAATTTGCTTATAAGTCCACAACTTCTGTACCTTCAGACTATTGTAAGCGAGGCTGTCTGCGAGGTCATCCTTCGACATAGCAGAAAGGCCAACTTCGAGCTTCGGAAATCCTATGTTTCTTGCCATCTCCCGGCAAACAGATATTTCCTTGTTGTCCGGGAGGCAATACAGAAAGTCATCTTCGTTGGTGCCATTATACACCAAGGACCCTTTCGGGTACTTCAGTTTTCAGGCATAGTGTTTGGCTTCCGCAATTTCCTCTTCCGATAATTTTTTACCCGAAGCGTGTCGAATAATAAAGTCTAGCTCTTCAGTAGATGCTTCGGGAGTAGGAGATTCAACCTTGGGCACGTCTTCTTTCTCCAGAACCAGACCGACGTCCGAAGGTCCTTGTTCAATACTCTGCCCAGTTCCAACAGGCTCTGTTTCAATGGGCACTGAGGGCCCAGCTTCGATTTCAACACGAGCTGTAGCAGCTTCGGTAGTCTCCTTTGCAGGAGCAGGAGTTGACGCCCTTGTCGACTCTAAGACAACGTCCAGCACGCTAGCCATCGTCCTCCTCTTGGGAGTTATTACAGGAGCTCTGGGCACCTTCGGCAACCCCGGCTCTGGTGGCGGGCTCAGGATTTTTCGTAATCCTATCGATTCTCCTAGCTCTGGCTCTTCGCCCGCTTTTTCTTCGGCTTTGACAGGATGCTTCGGTGCTCTGGCCGATTCAGTTTTCCCCTGTCCTATTATTTCCGGCACCTCAGCCGATTCTTCCTTAGAGCTGGCAGGAGCAGGCTGTCCTGGCTCAGCGGTGGAATATGTCCCTTCAACAAGCTTCGGCACCCTGGCTGTTTCAATGTATCTAGGCCAATGCGTCAAAACCTTGATCTTCTTACCCTTCGGCGCAACAAAAATGGCCGAAGTAGCAGTTTTTCTCTTTTTTCCTACTTTCGCGAGGGATAGCTATAATCTGGGTATACAAAACCAATAACATCAAAGATTCTATTTAGTCTTTTCTTGCCTCGCCTTCCTAAGGCTAAGATCATGGCATCATCTTTGGCCCTTGTGTAGGCCCCAAGCAACTCGTCGCTAGTCGCCTCAACATAGTTCAGCCAGTTATCATTCGGCTCATCAAACTGATCTCTGTATCTGAAGGTATATTTCATATAAACCAAGCCGCCTTGACTGGACCCGGCAGCGGTCTCCTTCGGCATTTCCCAGTCATTCACAAGAGGCCACACTCTATAGGCTATGTGCTCCTGGACTAGGTCTCTCGTGCCAATAAAGGTGCATACATTGTTGAAAGCCTTCTGGCATGCTTCGATATCATTTCCAACAGCAGTAGCCGACTTTCTGATGCCGAAGCGAGACCAAATAGGGCGTTGGATAATCCCCTTTATATCTTCCTGAGAGCACCTAGAAGGGGGTGAATAGGTGATCCTGTAAAACTTGAACTTAATGCCACAAAAACTTGGTTAATCGTTAGCACAGTATTGCCAAGTGGCTAGAGAAGAGTCTTAGCGAAACACAATAACCACAAGAGAATCAACACAGGTAGACACAGTGGTTTATCCCGTGGTTCGGCCAAGTACAACACTTGCCTACTTCCATGTTGTGGCGTCCCAACGGACGAGGGTTGCAATCAACCCCTCTCAAGCGGTCCAAAGACCCACTTGAATACCACGGTGTTTGCTTTTCTTTTCTATATCCCGTTCGCGAGGAATCTCCACAAATTGGAGTCTCTCGCCCTTACAAAGATGTTCACAAGGAAGCACAGAGTAAGAGAGGGATTAGCAACTCACACAAGACACAAAGATCACAGCAAATACGCACACACAAGACCCAGACTTAAGCTCAAAAGACTAGCACACTAGAACGGAGCTCAAATCACTAGAATGTCGAACAAGTGCGCAAGAATGGAGTGTGAGTGATTGAAAGGGAAATGTGCCCTTGGGCCATTTCTATGTATTTTGGTGATTGAGTGCCAACACATGTGCTTAATTGGGAATTTATGTACATGGATGAACAAGGTGAAAATCATGAAGTAAAGGTATGTTTCTAAGCCTTAGTACATTGGTTTTAAGTACTAATATATTTGTCTAAGTGTTAGAAACAGAAAGAAGAAGAATAGAGAAAAGGAGAAGGGACTTGGCTGTGTGCTGCCAAGACCCAGCTCGGTCTGGAGCACCGGACTGTCCGGTGTGCACCGGACAGTGTCCGGTGCGCCAGGCTGGCGCGACTCGAACTGGCCGCTCTCGGGAAATTGGCCGGCGGCGTACGGCTAAAATTCACCGGACTGTCCGGTGTGCACCGGACTGTCCGGTGAGCCAACGGTCGGCCAGGGCCAACGGTCGGCCGCGCAATCCGCGCGGGACACGTGGCCGAGCCAACGGTCGGAAGACGGCACCGGACTGTCCGGTGTGCACCGGACATGTCCGGTGCGCCAACAGTGCCAGATCTGCCAACGGTCGTCTTCGCCGTTTAAGGAAACAAATCGGGCACCGGACAGTGTCCGGTGTGCACCGGACTGTCCGGTGCCCCCGACGACAGAAGGCAAGGATGGCCTTCCAGATTTGCTCTCAACGGCTCCTAGCTGCCTTGGGGCTATAAAAGGAGCCCCTAGGCGCATGGAGGAGATACACAAGCAACCTTTGAGCATTCTTGATCATCCACACTAAGTCTCTGCGCATTCGTTTGTGTTTCTAAGTGATTCGAGCTCTGTTCTAAGTGAGAACTCTGAGATAGTGTTGTGAGCTCGATTCTTGGCCGTGTGTGTGCGCTTTTGCTGTGGATTTGTGTGTGTTGCTTCCTCCCTTACTCTGTGTTTCATTTGTGATCATATACTTGTAAGGGCAAGAGACTCCAATTTGTGGAGATTCCTTGCAAACGGGATAGTGAAAGGAAAACAAAACACCGTGGTATTCAAGTGGGTCTTTGGACCGCTTGAGAGGGGTTGATTGCAACCCTCGTCCGTTGGGACGCCACAACGTGGAGTAGGCAAGCGTTGGTCTTGGCCGAACCACGGGATAAAACCACTGTGTCACTCTGTGCTTGATTGGATTCTTGTGGTTATTGTGTTTTGACTCCTCTCTAGCCACTTGGCATAAACTGTGCTAACACCTAATCAAGTTTTGTGGCTATAAGTTTGAAGTTTTTACAGGATCACCTATTCACCCCCCCCTCTAGGTGCTCTCAATTGGTATCAGAGCCGTTCTCTTCAAGAAAGGGACTAACCGCCCGAAGAGATGGATCCTAAGGGGAAGGGAATTGTGATCAACGACAAGGAGAAGGAGTCCTTCGTCAACGAGCCAAGGGATGACAAGTCCAATGACTCAGGCTCGGGCCACAAGCGAAGAGATGGGAAGAAGAAGAAGACAAGACGCATCAAGGAGATCGTCTACTACGACAGCGATGAGTCCTCTTCTTCCCAAAAGGACGACGACTACGACAAACAAAGGAAACCGGTTAATTCTAACTTTTCTTTTGACTACTCTCGTATTCCGCATAGTTCAAATTCACATTTGCTTTCCATTCCACTCGGCAAGCCCCCACACTTTGATGGGGAGGACTACGGATTTTGGAGCCACAAAATGCGTAGTCACCTATTCTCTCTCCATCCTAGCATATGGGAGATTGTAGATAGTGGAATGCACTTTAATAGTTCGGATAGTCCTATGTTCATTAATGAGCAAATCCATAAGAATGCACAAGCTACTACTGTTCTTCTAGCCTCATTGTGCAGGGATGAATATAATAAAGTGAGTGGCTTGGATAACGCCAAGCAAATCTGGGATACCCTCAAGATCTCTCATGAGGGAAATGACGCTACCTTGCTCACCAAAATGGAGTTGGTGGAGGGCGAGCTTGGACGGTTCGCAATGATAAGGGGCGAGGAGCCAACTCAAACATACAACCGGCTCAAGACCCTTGTCAACAAAATAAGGAGCTACGGAAGCACGCGATGGACGGACCACGACGTCGTCCGACTAATGCTCAGGTCCTTTACCGTTCTTGATCCTCATTTGGTGAATAATATTCGTGAGAATCCCAGGTACACCAAAATGTCGCCCGAAGAAGTACTAGGAAAATTCGTCAGCGGACGAATGATGATCAAGGAGGCAAGGTATGTGGACGACGCCTTGAATGGACCGATCAACGAGCCGCAACCTTTTGCTCTCAAAGCCACAGGGAACAAGGAGGCGCTACCCAGCAAGGTGGCGCAAATTGAGGCGGCCGGTCTTAATGAAGAAGAAATGGCCCTCATTATCAAGAGATTCAAGACGGTGCTAAAGGGTCGCAATGGACAGCCGAGCAAGACTAAGACCAAGGGGAAGCGATCATGCTTCAAATGCGGTAAGCTTGGTCATTTTATTGCTAACTGTCCTGATAATGATAGTGACCAGGAAAAGGGGAACAAGAGGGAAAAGAAGAAGCATTACAAGAAGGCAAAGGGCGAGGCGCATCTAGGCAAGGAGTGGGACTCGGACTGCTCCTCGTCCGACTCCGACAATGAAGGACTCGCCGCCACCGCCTTCAACAAATCAACCCTCTTCCCAAACGAGCGTCACACATGCCTTATGGCAAGAGAGAAGAAGGTATGTACTCGCAACTCTACCTATGCTTCTTCAAGTGAGGACGAATCTAGTGATGAGGATGAAGTAGATTATTCATGTTTGTTCAAGGGCTTAGATAGATCTAAGATAGACAAAATTAATGAATTAATTGATGCCTTGAATGAAAAGAATATACTTTTAGAAAAGCAAGAGGATTTGTTGTATGAAGAGCATGATAAATTTGTTGAGGCACAAAAATCCTATGCTTTAGAAGTTAAGAGAAATGAAATGCTTTCTTTTGAACTATCTACTTGTCATGAAACCATTTCTACTTTGAAAGGTGTCAACAATGATTTAAATGCTAAATTAGAAGTAGCAAACAAATCCAATTCTTGTGTAGAACATGTTGAAATTTGTACTAGGTGTAAAGACTTTGACATTAATGCTTGTAGTGAACACCTAGTTTCAATTTCCAAGCTTAATGATGAACTGGCTAGTCTTAATGCTCAACTTAAGACTAGCAAGAATGATTTCGATAAGCTAAAATTTGCAAGGGATGCCTACACAATTGGTAGACACCCCTCAATTAAGGATGGACTTGGCTTCAAGAGAGAAGCTAAGAACTTAACAAGCCATAAGGCTTCCATTCCCGCCAAGGAGAAAGGGAAGGCCCCTATGGCTACTAGTGCTAAAAGGAACCATGCATTTTTGTATCATGATAGAAAACAAACTAGAAATGTAAGTCATAATGCTTATGATTCATATGTTTATGATTCTCATACCATGTTTGCTCCTAGTTCCTCTTATATGTATGATAGAAATGTTACTAGGAGAAATATTGTTCCTAAAAGAAATGCTATTCATCATGTGCCTAGAAGGAATGTTATTCATGCTCCTAGGAAAATAGCAAATGAACCTTCCACAATTTATTATGCTTTAAATGCTTCCTTTGCTATTTGTAGAAAGGATAAGAAAATTGTTGCTAGGAAGTTAGGGGCAAAATGCAAGGGAGACAAAACTTGCATTTGGGTCCCTAAGGAAATTGTGACTAACCTTGTAGGACCCAACAAGAGTTGGGTACCTAAGACCCAAGCCTAAATTTGCCTTGCAGGTTTATGCATCCGGGGGTTCAAGCTGGATTATTGATAGCGGATGCACAAACCATATGACGGGGGAGAAGAAGATGTTCACCTCCTACGTCAAGAATAAGGATTCCCAAGATTCAATCATATTCGGTGATGGGAATCAAGGCAAGGTAAAAGGGTTAGGTAAAATTGCAATTTCTAATGAGCACTCTATCTCTAATGTGTTTTTAGTAGAGTCACTAGGATATAATTTACTATCTGTTAGTCAATTGTGCAATATGGGATATAACTGTCTATTCACAAATATAGATGTGTCTGTCTTTAGAAGAAGTGATGGTTCACTAGCTTTTAAGGGTGTATTAGACGGCAGACTTTATTTAGTTGATTTTGCAAAAGAAGAGGCCGGTCTAGATGCATGCTTAATGGCTAAGACTTGCATGGGCTGGCTGTGGCATCGCCGCTTAGCACATGTGGGGATGAAGAACCTCCACAAGCTTCTAAAGGGAGAACATGTGATAGGTCTAACCAATGTTCATTTCGAAAAAGATAGACCTTGTGCAGCTTGTCAAGCAGGGAAACAGGTGGGAGGAGCGCATCACAGCAAGAATGTGATGACCACTTCAAGACCCCTGGAGCTGCTGCATATGGATCTCTTCGGACCCGTCGCCTATCTAAGCATAGGGGGAAGTAAGTATGGTCTAGTTATTGTTGATGACTTTTCCCGCTTCACTTGGGTGTTCTTTTTGCAGGATAAGTCTGAAACCCAAGGGACCCTCAAGCGCTTCCTCAGGAGGGCTCAAAATGAGTTTGAGCTCAAAGTGAAAAAGATAAGGAGCGACAACGGGTCCGAGTTCAAGAACCTTCAAGTGGAGGAGTTCCTTGAAGAAGAAGGGATCAAGCACGAGTTCTCCGCTCCCTACACACCACAGCAAAATGGTGTGGTAGAGAGGAAGAACAGGACGCTCATCGACATGGCGAGGACGATGCTAGGAGAGTTCAAGACCCCCGAGTGCTTTTGGACGGAAGCCGTGAACACGGCTTGCCACGCCATCAACAGGGTCTACCTTCATCGCCTCCTCAAGAAGACGTCATATGAGCTACTAACCGGTAACAAACCCAATGTATCGTACTTTCGTGTATTTGGGAGTAAATGCTACATTCTAGTAAAGAAGGGTAGAAATTCTAAGTTTGCTCCCAAAGCTGTAGAAGGGTTTTTGTTAGGTTATGACTCAAATACAAAGGCGTATAGAGTCTTCAACAAATCATCGGGTTTGGTTGAAGTCTCTAGCGACGTTGTATTTGATGAGACTAATGGCTCTTCAAGAGAGCAAGTTGTTGATTGTGATGATGTAGATGAAGAAGATGTTCCGACAGCCGCTATACGAACCATGGCGATTGGAGAAGTGCGGCCACAGGAACAAGATGAGCAAGATCAACCCTCTTCCTCAATTATGGTGCATCCCCCAACTCAAGACGATGAACAGGTTCATCATAAGGAGGCGTGTGATCAAGGGGGAGCACAAGATAATCATGTGATGGAGGAAGAAGTGCAACCGGCACCTCCAACCCAAGTTCGAGCGATGATTCAAAGGGATCATCCCGTCGACCAAATTCTGGGTGACATTAGCAAGGGAGTAACTACTCGATCTCGATTAGTTAATTTTTGTGAGCATTACTCTTTTGTCTCTTCTATTGAGCCTTTCAGGGTAGAGGAGGCCTTGCTAGATCCGGACTGGGTGTTGGCCATGCAAGAGGAGTTAAACAACTTCAAGCGCAATGAAGTTTGGACACTGGTGCCTCGTCCCAAGCAAAATGTTGTGGGAACCAAGTGGGTGTTCCGCAACAAACAGGACGAGCACGGGGTGGTGACGAGGAACAAGGCTCGACTTGTGGCAAAAGGTTATGCCCAAGTCGCAGGTTTGGATTTTGAGGAGACTTTTGCTCCTGTGGCTAGGCTAGAGTCAATTCGAATCTTGCTAGCATATGCCGCTCACCATTCTTTCAGGTTGTACCAAATGGATGTGAAGAGCGCTTTCCTCAACGGGCCAATCAAGGAGGAGGTGTACGTGGAGCAACCCCCTGGCTTCGAGGATGAACGGTACCCCGACCACGTATGTAAGCTCTCTAAGGCGCTCTATGGACTTAAGCAAGCCCCAAGAGCATGGTATGAATGCCTTAGAGACTTTTTACTTGCTAATGCTTTCAAGGTTGGGAAGGCCGATCCAACTCTTTTTACAAAGACATGTGATGGTGATTTGTTCGTGTGCCAAATTTATGTCGATGACATAATATTTGGTTCTACTAACCAAAAGTCTTGTGAAGAGTTTAGCAGGGTGATGACGCAGAAATTCGAGATGTCGATGATGGGCGAGTTGAACTACTTCCTTGGGTTCCAAGTGAAGCAACTCAAGGACGGCACTTTCATCTCCCAAACGAAGTACACGCAGGATCTGCTAAAGCGGTTTGGGATGAAGGACGCCAAGCCCGCAAAGACTCCGATGGGGACCGACGGACACACCGACCTCAATAAAGGAGGTAAGTCCGTTGATCAAAAAGCATACCGGTCAATGATAGGTTCTTTGCTTTATTTATGTGCTAGTAGACCGGATATTATGCTTAGCGTATGCATGTGTGCTAGATTTCAATCCGATCCTAAGGAGTGTCACTTAGTGGCGGTGAAGCGAATTCTTAGATATTTGGTTGCTACGCCTTGCTTCGGGCTCTGGTATCCAAAGGGGTCTACCTTTGACTTAGTTGGATACTCAGACTCCGACTATGCTGGATGTAAGGTCGATAGGAAGAGTACATCGGGGACGTGCCAATTCTTAGGAAGGTCCCTGGTGTCATGGAATTCTAAGAAACAAACATCCGTTGCCCTATCCACCGCTGAGGCCGAGTACGTTGCCGCAGGTCAGTGTTGCGCGCAACTACTTTGGATGAGGCAAACCCTCCGGGACTTTGGCTACAATCTGAGCAAAGTCCCACTCCTATGTGACAATGAGAGTGCTATCCGCATGGCGGAGAATCCTGTTGAGCACAGTCGCACAAAGCACATAGACATCCGGCATCACTTTTTGAGAGACCACCAGCAAAAGGGAGATATCGAAGTGTTTCATGTTAGCACCGAGAACCAGCTAGCCGATATCTTCACTAAGCCTCTAGATGAGAAGACCTTTTGCAGGTTGCGTAGTGAGCTAAATGTCTTAGATTCGCGGAACCTGGATTGAATTGTAGCATACATGTAGTTATGCTTTTGATCATGTTCCTTTTTGCATTATGTTGCTTATTATGGTGCTCAAGTTGTACAAACACTCCCTGGACCTCACAAGTCCGTTGCAAAATGATGCACATGTGTAGGGGGAGATGTGTTACAACTTGACCCTTTGAGACTAACCATGTGCTTGAGTTTGATAATTTAGTCTCGAAGGAGGATTGAAAGGGAAAAGGTGGACTTGGACCATGAAAGACTTCCACTGCACTCCGATGAGAGGGTAACTAATTCCAAGTTCATCTCATGAAATCCTATTGCCATTTGCTCTTAATTGAAGACTTTGGTGAGGCAATGGGGTTAACGGGCCAAGATTGATCCCGTTTTGGTGCTTGATGCCAAAGGGGGAGAAAATAAAGGCCAAAGTGATAAATGGATCAGCTACCACTTGAGAGATTTTGAAAATAGTAGAATAGAGTTTTTGTTTTGTCAAAAGCTTTTATTATCTCTTATTGTCTCTATTTTCAAAAGTTGGCTTCTTGTGGGGAGAAGTGTTGATTATGGGAAAAAGGGGGAGTTTTTTGAAATCTTTGATCAATCTCTTTTGGAATGACTCTCTTTATACTTCAACATGTGTGTTTGACTTAGAGATAGAGATTTGAGTTTGATTTGCAAAAACAAACCAAGTGGTGGCAAAGGATGATCCATATATGCCAAAATTGAATAAAACTTAAATTTATTTTATTTGAAGTGAGTTTGCACTTGTTCTAGTTGCTTTATGTTGTGTTGGCATAAATCACCAAAAAGGGGGAGATTGAAAGGGAAATGTGCCCTTGGGCCATTTCTATGTATTTTGGTGATTGAGTGCCAACACATGTGCTTAATTGGGAATTTATGTACATGGATGAACAAGGTGAAAATCATGAAGTAAAGGTATGTTTCTAAGCCTTAGTACATTGGTTTTAAGTACTAATATATTTGTCTAAGTGTTAGAAACAGAAAGAAGAAGAATAGAGAAAAGGAGAAGGGACTTGGCTGTGTGCTGCCAAGACCCAGCTCGGTCTGGAGCACCGGACTGTCCGGTGTGCACCGGACAGTGTCCGGTGCGCCAGGCTGGCGCGACTCGAACTGGCCGCTCTCGGGAAATTGGCCGGCGGCGTACGGCTAAAATTCACCGGACTGTCCGGTGTGCACCGGACTGTCCGGTGAGCCAACGGTCGGCCAGGGCCAACGGTCGGCCGCGCAATCCGCGCGGGACACGTGGCCGAGCCAACGGTCGGAAGACGGCACCGGACTGTCCGGTGTGCACCGGACATGTCCGGTGCGCCAACAGTGCCAGATCTGCCAACGGTCGTCTTCGCCGTTTAAGGAAACAAATCGGGCACCGGACAGTGTCCGGTGTGCACCGGACTGTCCGGTGCCCCCGACGACAGAAGGCAAGGATGGCCTTCCAGATTTGCTCTCAACGGCTCCTAGCTGCCTTGGGGCTATAAAAGGAGCCCCTAGGCGCATGGAGGAGATACACAAGCAACCTTTGAGCATTCTTGATCATCCACACTAAGTCTCTGCGCATTCGTTTGTGTTTCTAAGTGATTCGAGCTCTGTTCTAAGTGAGAACTCTGAGATAGTGTTGTGAGCTCGATTCTTGGCCGTGTGTGTGCGCTTTTGCTGTGGATTTGTGTGTGTTGCTTCCTCCCTTACTCTGTGTTTCATTTGTGATCATATACTTGTAAGGGCAAGAGACTCCAATTTGTGGAGATTCCTTGCAAACGGGATAGTGAAAGGAAAACAAAACACCGTGGTATTCAAGTGGGTCTTTGGACCGCTTGAGAGGGGTTGATTGCAACCCTCGTCCGTTGGGACGCCACAACGTGGAGTAGGCAAGCGTTGGTCTTGGCCGAACCACGGGATAAAACCACTGTGTCACTCTGTGCTTGATTGGATTCTTGTGGTTATTGTGTTTTGACTCCTCTCTAGCCACTTGGCATAAACTGTGCTAACACCTAATCAAGTTTTGTGGCTATAAGTTTGAAGTTTTTACAGGATCACCTATTCACCCCCCCCTCTAGGTGCTCTCAGTGATCAAGAGTGCTCAAGGAATGCTTGGTTTTCTCCTCCATGCGCCTAGGGGTCCCTTTTATAGCCCCAAGACAGCTAGGAGCCGTTGAGAGCAATCCGGGAAGGCATTTCTTGCCTTGTGTCGCCTGGCGCACCGGACAGTCCGGTGCACCACCGGACACTGTCCAGTGCGGATTTCCTTCCTTATTTGGCGAAGCCGACCGTTAGCAGCCTTGGAGCCGTTGGCGCACCGAACACTGTCCGGTGCACACCGGACAGTCCGGTGCCCCTCCCGACCGTTGGCTCGGCCACGTGTCTCGCGCGGATCGCGCAGCCGACCGTTGGCCCGGCCGACCATTGGCTCACCGGACAGTCCGGTGCACACCGGACAGTTCGGTGAATTATAGCCGTACGCCGTTAATTCCTTCCCGAGAGCAGCAAGTTCGCCTGAGCCAGCCTGGCGCACCGGACACTGTCTGGTGCACCCAGACAGAGCTGCCTTTGGCGGAACAAGGCCATCTCTTCTCCAATTTGATTTCTCATGTTTCTAGCACTTAGACACAATACATTAGTCACTAAAACAATGTACTAAGTCTGAGAAACATACCTTTATACTTGATTTGTACTTTGTCCACCATTTCACACTTAGGCACTTGTGTTGGACACTAAATCACCAAAACACTTAGAAATGGCCCAAGGGCACATTTCCCTTTCAATCTCCCCCTTTTTGGTGATTAATGCCAACATAACATAAAGCAAGTAGAACAAGTACAAAATCAATTCAAATAAGAGCTCAAATTTGTTTTGAATCAAATTTGGCATATATGGATCATTCTTTGCCACCACTTGGTTTGTTTTTGCAAATCAAACTCAATTTCCTATCTCTAAGTCAAACACACATGTTGAAACATAAAGAGAGATATTTCACGAGAAATTGATCAAGGATTCAAAAACTCCCCCTTTTCCCATAATTAAACCTTCTCCCCACAGGAGACCAACTTTCGACAATAAGAGCAATTAAAAGTATTTTGACAAACAAAAACTCTAACTCTATTATTTTCAAAATTCACAAGTGGTAGCCGATCCATTTATTGCTTTGGCCTTATTTTCTCCCCCTTTGGCATCAAGCACCAAAACGGGATCAATTTTTGGCCCTTTAACCCCATTGCCTCACCAAAAATCTTCAACTAAGAGTAAAAGGCAATAAGAGTACTAAGATGAACTTGGAAGAAGTTACTCGTTCATCGGAGTGCAGTGGAAGTCTTGCATGGTCCAAGTTCACCTTTTCCCTTTCAATCCTCCTTTGAGACTAAATTAAGCAAACTCAAGCACACAGTTAGTCTCAAAGGGTCAAGTTGTAGCACATCTCCCCCTAAATTTGTGCATCACTTGCAAATGGACTTGTAAGGTCCGGGGAGTGCTTGTACAACTTGAACACCATAAATAAACAACAAAATGCATAAGGAACATGATCAAAGGCATAACCACATGTATGCTATAAATCAATCCAAGTTCCGTGAATCTAAGACATTTAGTTCACTACGCAACTTGCAAAAGGTCTGCTCATCTAAAGGCTTGGTAAAGATATCGGCTAGCTGGTTCTCGGAGCTAACATGAAACACTTCGATATCTCCCTTTTGCTGGTGGTCTCTCAAAAAGTGATGTCGGATGTCTATGTGCTTTGTGCGGCTGTGTTCAACAGGATTATCCGCCATGCAGATAGCACTCTCATTATCACATAGGAGTGGGACTTTGCTCAAATTGTAGCCAAAGTCCCTGAGGGTTTGCCTCATCCAAAGTAGTTGCGCGCAACACTGTCCTGCGGCAACGTACTCGGCCTCAGCGGTGGATAGGGCAACAGAAGTTTGTTTCTTAGAACTCCATGACACCAGGGACCTTCCTAAGAATTGACACGTCCCTGATGTACTCTTCCTATCGACCTTACATCCAGCATAGTCGGAGTCTGAATATCCAATCAAGTCAAAGGTAGACCCCTTTGGATACCAGATCCCGAAACAAGGCGTAGCGACTAAATATCTAAGAATTCGCTTCACAGCCACTAAGTGACACTCCTTAGGATCAGATTGAAATCTAGCACACATGCATAAGCTAAGCATAATATCCGGTCTACTAGCACATAAATAAAGTAAAGACCCTATCATAGGCTGGTATGCTTTTTGATCAACGGACTTACCTCCTTTGTTGAGGTCGGTGTGTCCGTCGGTTCCCATCGGAGTCTTTGCGGGCTTGGCGTCCTTCATCCCAAACCTCTTGATCAAATCTTGTGTGTACTTCGTTTGGGAGATGAAGGTTCCATCCTTGAGTTGCCTCACTTGAAACCCAAGGAAGTAGCTTAACTCGCCCATCATCGACATCTCGAATTTTTGAGTCATCACCCTGCTAAACTCTTCACAAGACTTTTGGTTAGTAGAACCAAATATTATGTCATCGACATAAATTTGGCACACAAAAAGATCACCATCACAAGTCTTAGTAAAAAGAGTTGGATCGGCTTTCCCAACCTTGAAAGCATTAGCAATTAAAAAGTCTCTAAGGCATTCATACCATGCTCTTGGGGCTTGCTTAAGTCCATAGAGCGCCTTAGAGAGCTTACACACGTGGTTGGGGTACCGTTCATCCTCGAAGCCAGGGGGTTGCTCCACGTACACCTCCTCCTTGATTGGCCCGTTGAGGAAAGCGCTCTTCACATCCATTTGGAACAACCTGAAGGAATGGTGAGCGGCATATGCTAGCAAGATACGAATGGACTCTAGCCTAGCCACAGGAGCAAAAGTCTCCTCAAAGTCCAAACCTGCGACTTGGGCATAACCTTTTGCCACAAGTCGTGCCTTGTTCCTTGTCACCACCCCGTGCTCGTCTTGTTTGTTGCGGAACACCCACTTGGTTCCCACAACATTTTGCTTGGGACGAGGCACCAGTGTCCAAACTTCATTTCTTTTGAAGTTGTTGAGCTCCTCCTGCATGGCCAACACCCAGTCCGGATCTAGCAAGGCCTCTTCTACCCTGAAAGACTCAATAGAAGAGACAAAGGAGTAATGCTCACAAAAATTAACTAATCGAGATCGAGTAGTTACTCCCTTGCTAATATCACCCAAAATTTGGTCGACGGGATGATCTCTTTGAATCATTGCTCAAACTTGGGTTGGAGGTGTCGGTTGTGCTTCTTCCTCCATTACATGATCATCTTGTGCTCCCCCTTGATCACACGCCTCCTGTTCATCATCTTGAGTTGGGGGTTGCACCATTGTTGAGGAAGAAGGTTGATCTTGCTCATCTTGTTCCTATGGCCGCACATCTCCAATTGCCATGGTGCGTATTGCGGTCGTTGGAACTTCTTCTTCATCTACATCATCAAAATCAACAACTTGCTCTCTTGGAGAGCCATTAGTCTCATCAAATACAACGTCGCTAGAGACTTCAACCAAACCCGATGATTTGTTGAAGACTCTATACGCCTTTGTATTTGAGTCATAATCTAACAAAAACCCTTCTACGGCTTTGGGAGCAAATTTAGAATTCCTACCCTTCTTCACTAGAATGTAGCATTTACTCCCAAAAACTCGAAAATACGAAACATTGGGTTTGTTACCGGTTAGTAGCTCATACGACGTCTTCTTGAGGAGGCGATGAAGGTAGACCCTGTTGATGGCGTGGCAAGCCGTGTTCATGGCTTCCGACCAAAAGCGCTCGGGGGTCTTGAACTCTCCAAGCATCGTCCTCGCCATGTCTATAAGCGTCCTGTTCTTCCTCTCTACCACACCATTTTGCTATGGTGTGTAGGGAGCGGAGAACTCGTGCTTGATCCCTTCCTCCTCAAGGTACTCCTCCACTTGAAGGTTCTTGAACTCGGACCCATTGTCGCTCCTTATCTTTTTCACCTTGAGCTCAAACTCGTTTTGAGCTCTCCTTAGGAAGCGCTTGAGGGTCCCTTGGGTTTCAGATTTATCCTGCAAAAAGAATACCCAAGTGAAGCGGGAAAAGTCATCAACTATAACAAGACCATACTTACTTCCTCCTATACTTAGATAGGCGACAGGTCCGAAGAGGTCCATGTGAAGCATCTCCAAAGGTCTTGATGTGGTCATCGCATTTTTGGTGTGATGAGAGCTTCCCACCTGTTTGCCTGCTTGACAAGCTGCACAAGGTCTATCTTTTTCGAATTGCACATTAGTTAAACCTATCACGTGTTCTCCCTTTAGAAGCTTGTGAAGGTTCTTCATCCCCACATGTGCTAAGCGGCGATGCCACAGCTAGCCCATGCTAGTCTTAGCAATTAAGCATGCATCTAGACCGGCCTCCTCTTTTGCAAAATCAACTAAGTAAAGTTTGTCGTCTAATACACCCTTAAAAGCTAGTGAACCATCACTTCTTCTAACGACAGACACATCTACATTTGTGAATAGACAATTATATCCCATATTGCATAATTGACTAACAGATAACAAATTATATCCAAGAGACTCAACTAAAAACACATTAGATATAGAGTGCTCGGATAAAATAGCAATTTTACCTAACCCTTTTACCTTGCCTTGATTCCCATCACCGAATATTATTGAATCTTGGGAATCCTTGTTTTTGACGTAGGAGGTGAACATCTTCCTCTCCCCCGTCATATGGTTTGTGCATCCGCTGTCGATAATCCAGCTTGAACCCCCGGATCCATAAACCTGCAAGGCAAATTTAGGCTTGGGTCTTAGGTACCCAACTCTTGTTGGGTCCTACAAGGTTAGTCACAATTGTCTTAGGGACCCAAATGCAAGTTTTGTCTCCCTTGCATTTTGCCCCTAATTTTCTAGCAACTATCTTTCTATCCTTTCTACAAATGGCAAAGGAAGCATTTAAAGCATGATATATGGTAGAAGGTTCATTAATTTTCCTATGAACATTAACACCATTTCTCCTAGGCACATTTCTACCATGCATACAGGAAGAACTAGAAGCAAACATAGCATATGAATCATAAACATGTGAATCAAAAGCATCATAACTTCTATTTGCATTTCTAGCATGTCTCCTATCATGATACATAAAAGCATGGTTCTTTTTAGCACTACTAGCCATAGGGGCCTTCCCTTTCTCCTTGGCGGGGATGGGAGCCTTATGGCTTGTTAAGTTCTTGGCTTCTCTCTTGAAACCAAGCCCATCCTTAATTGAGGGGTGTCTACCAATCGTGTAGGCATCCCTTGCAAATTTTAACTTATCAAATTCGCTTTTGCTAGTCTTAAGTTGGGCATTAAGACTAGCCACTTCATCATTCAATTTACAAATTGAAACTAGGTGTTCACTACAAGCATCAACATTAAAATCTTTACACCTAGTGCAAACCACAACATGTTCTACACAAGATGTTGATTTATTAGCTATTTCTAACTTAGCATTCAAGTCATCGTTTATGCTTTTTAAACTAGAAATAGAGTCATGGCATGTAGACAATTCACAAGAAAGCATGTCATCCCTCTTTATTTCTAAATCAAGGGATTTTTGAGCTTCTACAAACTTATCATGTTCATCATATAAGAGATCCTCTTGCTTTTCTAGCAATCTATTCTTATCATTCAACGCATCAATCAATTCATTTATTTTATCCACCTTGGTTCTATCTAGACCCTTGAATAAACATGAATAATCTATTTCATCATCATCACTAGACTCATCCTCACTTGAAGAAGCATAAGTACTAGTGTTACGAGCGCTTACCTTCTTTTCCCTTGCCATGAGGCAAGTGTGATGCTCGTTGGGGAAGAGGGATGACTTGTTGAAGGCAGTGGCGGCGAGTCCTTCGTTATCGGATTCGGACGACGAACAATCCGAGTCCCACTCCTTGCCAAGATGTGCCTCGCCTTTTGCCTTCTTATAGTTCTTCTTCTTCTCCCTCTTGTTCCCTTGTTCCTGGTCACTATCATTGTCGGGACAGTTAGCAATAAAATGACCAACCTTACCACATTTGAAGCATGAGCGCTTCCCCTTTGTCTTGGTCTTGCTTGGCTGCCCCTTGCGACCCTTTAGCGCCGTCTTGAAGCGCTTGATGATGAGGGCCATCTCTTCATCATTGAGCCCGGCCGCCTCAACTTGCGCCACATTGCTAGGTAGCGCCTCCTTGCTCCTCGTTGCCTTGAGAGCAATGGGTTGAGGCTCATGGATTGGACCGTTCAACGCGTCGTCGACATATCTCGCCTCCTTGATCATCATTCGCCCGCTTACAAATTTCCCAAGAACTTCTTCGGGCGACATCTTGGTGTACCTAGGATTTTCATGGATATTGTTCACCAAATGTGGATCAAGTACAGTAAAGGACCTTAGCATTAGACGAACGACGTCGTGGTCCGTCCATCGTGTGCTTCCGTAGCTCCTTATCTTGTTGATGAGGGTCTTGAGCCGGTTGTATGTTTGGGTTGGCTCCTCTCCCCTGATCATTGCGAATCTTCCAAGCTCACCCTCCACCAACTCCATTTTGGTGAGTAAGGTGACGTTGTTCCCCTCATGTGAGATCCTGAGGGTGTCCCAGATCTGCTTGGCATTGTCCAAGCCGCTCACCTTATGATACTCGTCCCTGCACAAAGAGGCTAACAACACAGTAGTAGCTTGTGCATTTCTATGAATCTGTTCATTGATAAACATAGGACTATCCGAGCTATCAAATTTCATTCCACTTTCCACAATCTCCCATATGCTCGGATGGAGAGAGAATAGGTGACTACGCATTTTGTGGCTCCAAAATCCGTAGCCCTCTCCATCAAAGTGAGGAGGTTTGCCAAGTGGAATGGAGAGCAAATGAGCATTTGTACTTTGCGGAATACGAGAGTAGTCAAAAGAAAAGTTCGAATTAACTGGGTTCCTTCTCTCGTAGTCGTTGTCGTCGTTGTCCTTTTGGGAAGAAGTGGACTCGTCGCTGTCGTCGTAGTAGACGATCTCCTTGATGCACCTTGTCTTCTTCTTCTTCCCATCCTTTCGTTTGTGGCCTGAGCCCGAGTTTGTAGGCTTGTCATCCTTCGGCTCGTTGACGAAGGACTCCTTCTCCTTATCATTGATCACGATTCCTTTCCCCTTAGGATCCATCTCTTCGGGCGGTTAGTCCCTTTCTTGAAGAGAATGGCTCCGATACCAATTGAGAGCACCTAGAGGGGGGTGAATAGGTGATCCTGTAAAACTTGAACTTAATGCCACAAAAACTTGGTTAATCGTTAGCACAGTATTGCCAAGTGGCTAGAGAAGAGTCTTAGCGAAACACAATAACCACAAGAGAATCAACACAGGTAGACACAGTGGTTTATCCCGTGGTTCGGCCAAGTACAACACTTGCCTACTTCCACGTTGTGGCGTCCCAACGGACGAGGGTTGCAATCAACCCCTCTCAAGCGGTCCAAAGACCCACTTGAATACCACGGTGTTTGCTTTTCTTTTCTATATCCCGTTCGCGAGGAATCTCCACAACTTGGAGTCTCTCGCCCTTACAAAGATGTTCACAAGGAAGCACAGAGTAAGAGAGGGATTAGCAACTCACACAAGACACAAAGATCACAGCAAATACGCACACACAAGACCCAGACTTAAGCTCAAAAGACTAGCACACTAGAACGGAGCTCAAATCACTAGAATGTCGAACAAGTGCGCAAGAATGGAGTGTGAGTGATCAAGAGTGCTCAAGGAATGCTTGGTTTTCTCCTCCATGCGCCTAGGGGTCCCTTTTATAGCCCCAAGGTAGCTAGGAGCCGTTGAGAGCAATTCAGGAAGGCAATTCTTGCCTTCTGTCGCCTGGCGCACCGGACTGTCCGGTGAGGATTTCCTTCCTTATTTGGCGAAGCCGACCGTTAGCAGCCTTGGAGCCGTTGGCGCACCGGACACTGTCCGGTGCACACCGGACAGTCCGGTGCCCCCTCCCGACCGTTGGCTCGGCCACGTGTCTCGCGCGGATCGCGCAGCCGACCGTTGGTCCGGCCGACCGTTGGCTCACCGGACAGTCCGGTGCACACCGGACAGTCCGGTGAATTATAGCCATACGCCGTTAATTCCTTCCCGAGAGCAGCAAGTTCGCCTGAGCCAGCCTGGCGCACCGGACACTGTCCGGTGCACCCAGACAGAGCTGCCTTTGGCTGAACAAGGCCATCTCTTCTCCAATTCGATTTCTCCTGTTTCCAGCACTTAGACACAATACATTAGTCAGTAAAACAATGTACTAAGTCTGAGAAACATACCTTTATACTTGATTTGTACTTTGTCCACCATTTCACACTTAGGCACTTGTGTTGGACACTAAATCAGCAAAACACTTAGAAATGGCCAAAGGGCACATTTCCCTTTCACTTCCCTTTCAACTAAGTTATTCTTTACATAAAACCATTCTTCCATTCAGGCCCCTGGCCACCTCTTTTGGAACATTGGAACTGGATAACTTACATCAGAACGAGGCATGAAGTCATAACAACCAAAATTATTGTGATACTGCTCCTTGCCAGTAGCCTTCGTCTCATACAGCAGCTCGTGCATGTTGCAGAAGCATTTTGTACTCGGCTCTAGTCCATGGCTCCTCACGGCCCAAATAAAAATCCCCATCCTGATTATGGCTTCGAGGGTAATCTGATGAAGAAAAATCTCAAAGGTCTTTAGCACTTCAACTAGAAATTTACTCAATGGAAACCGAAGCCCTGCCTTCATGAAGCTACTGTAAACAACAACTTCGTCCACCTCGGGCGCAGGGGCGGTGCTGTCCCCTCCAGCTCTCGCAACGGACATATCACGAAAATATCTTCCTTTCATAGCATCAATCTAACTCTGTTTGATGGATGACTTTCAGAAGATAGTGTGACTCGGTTGCCAGGGCCGATCTTCGGCATCTTCGTTCCCACTTTCCACATCAAAGCTTTCGCTATCACCAGAATCTTCAGACAACCCAGCTAACATTTCATTGGTAATCTTCTCTGTGTTTGTCTTTTCCATAGCCTCGTAAAACCCAGCTAGAGCAGGGTCAACAACCTTCTTCTCTTCAGTCATCTAGTAGACACTTGTGCAAATGTCGAAGCTCACAAATCAATCAAAATCTAACAGAGCAGGAAAATCCAAGCTTAAGAAAATAGCGCAAGCGATTGAGATGGCGCATCAAATGCTATCAATGCGGGTTCCTATTTATATGCCCAACGCATTGCAACTTGGCGGGCCCTACATGTCATTGACTTTCGCTATTCTAGCAAAGGGAAGGTGTTTTTTCGGACCTTCGGCTAAAGGCCTTCGTTCACATCGTAGTCTGAATTTGTTAAATACAAAAACAAATTAATACTGCGAGGGGTACTGTTGGGGGGCTTCCTCTTCCGAAGGTCCTCAAAAATTTAACTGACATGTTTTTCAGTATAACAGACTGTTAAAGGAGGCTTCAGCTTTGAGATGAAGGTGTGCGTAATATGAAGGTGCGGTTTGAAGGAAGGGTGAACGAGCGCCGAAGCTGTGGCTGAAGGACCTTCAGCTTAGCATGATAACGATGGTGAAAGATGGAACCGACCTAAAGGAGAAAAGACTACTTGGTCCTTGATAGTTTGCCTTAGGGTCAACAGTAAATGTCAGGGACACGAATGTAATTTTGCCCGGGCTGCGTCCTGTGCCTATAAATAGATGAACAGTAACACCGTACTGTTCACGCTGCATTGTAATTGCTCCTGTGTCTCTTACATTGCCAACTTCTGTCAAGCCGAAGGTATCAATGAAATATAAATATTACGAGCATTTGTTCATGTTTATAAAATGAAATAAGAATGTAAATAATCTATTCCTATGTTGCCATTATTTACATTCTTGTATGTTTTATGTTTCTTTATTTATTTATATTCATTTACCGAAATCATGAAGGTACGCCCTTCATGACCTTCGTCCAAAAATCATTATATCTGAAGGGAAATAATGTTTTGGAGGACTAAGGTCCTTATCCATTAACAATTGTGTTGTCTTGTTCTTGGTGTATAGCATTCGAGAGCAAGGACCAACACTAGGATGAGAAAGTATTCCCCATCCCCGTTCCCTGCAGAGACATGTTAAACTTGCATGCGACGATGTTTTGTGTAATAGTTAATGATAAAAATAAATAATTACCTTGTCAAGAGATACCTCATTATATAAATGTTTTCATTTTGATGTACACCTAATGATTTCTTATATCTGACAATGTGCATGTGTGATAGTATTTTACATTAACAACTAATGACATGCGTTTTGATTATAATTTAAGTGGGGACCTCGTCGGGGATTTATTCCCACGGGGAACAGGGATAGGAAAAAATGTCCCCTACAAGCGTTCGTGAGGATCCTTGCAGGGGAATTCTTTTTGTCGTAGGGACTAGGATAAGGAGCTATTCCCCGACGTCGGTTCCATGTTGGCATCCCTAGCTAGGTTCTTCTTCTCTTTTCTTACTGCAACATGTTGCTCTGTCGTGCCATACACATATTTTTCCAACACTCACTACCGGAATCCGGCTCTTTGCCGAGTGCTCGGCGCTTTGCCGAGTGCTTTCTATCGGGCACTCGGCAAATACGTCTTTGTCGAGTGTCGCACTCAACAAAGTCCTGCTCTCGGTAACAACCGGGTTTACCGAGAGCAGGACTCTCGGCACAGAAATACATTCGGCAAAGAAGTCTTTGCCGAGTGCCGAACACTCGACGAATGGCAGCACTCGGCAAAGGGCCGCCAGCAGCCGTCCATAGCTGACAGTCGTTATCTTTGCCAAGTGTCAGGGTCATAGCACTCGGCAGAGAAGCAGCACCTGGGCACCGATAAATCTTTGCCGAGTGTTGTGGCCCTGGCACTCGGTAGAGAAGCAAGCTTTGCCGAGTGCCTCCCAGAGCACTCGGCAAAGAAACTGACAAAGGGCCCCGCTGGTGGACCCTTTGCCGAGTGTAGGCTAGTGGACACTCGGCAAAGAGGTAATATCTTTGCCGAGTGCATTAGGTGACACTCGGCAAAGGTAACTTCTTTGCCGAGTGTCACCTAGAACACTCGGCAAAGGCGCAGTCTCCGTTGCCAGGCGCCGTGATGGCGGTTTTTCTTTGCCGAGTACCAAGTGACACTTGGCAAAGTCTTTGCCGAGTGCCCGATAAAAAGTACTCGGCAAAGAAGTCGTTGCCGATGTACTGTTCGCCGAGCTCTCTTTGCTGAGTGTTTTTCGGGCTTTGCCGAGTGCAAAGCGCCCAATTCCGGTAGTGACTCAGAAAAACATTAGCAAATAGAAACTGAAAAACAATGCATAAGAGAATCTCGAACAATGACTTCTGTGAGTGCCTGAAACTAAATTATAGGGTTAAAGTGACAACAACTACTCCAACACTGCCCTACTTTACAAAGATTTGTGAAAAAATATAGGTCACCTTCTGAAGTGCCACAAATATACTACATCTTATTAGGCTGCCCTATATCTAGATCTAAATGAACGGACGCTTCACAAAACTTTCCTTTCCAAATGAACGGAGTAGATTAACAGATTTCAGTTAATCGCTTGATTTGGGCCTTTACTGTTGGAGCTTAATTTTTTGTTGGTGCCGTAAATTTTATAAAATATATCTATTTTAAATTTTTAGGTATTTTTATAGGGTATATTGTTAGAGATGGTCTAAAGCTATCTTCAGCAGCTTAGCCATTCACATACCCATATTCAAACTCTAATCTACCAGGGGAAACCCAAGTTCAAGCATTGTTTTACATAAGTAGGTATATATATATACTATGTATATACACATAAGTATTATAAAAACATAAAATAGCATTGTAGGTATATATATATATACACGTAAGTATTATAAAAACATAAAATAACATTGTTTTACATCTATTTTGTCCAAACTGTGCAGCAAAGAAGGTAATGTCAACTTTGAAATTTAGTTGTCTCCGACACGTAAGTTTTCTTATGCTATTTTATATTCTCTATATATTTAAGATATTGTCACTATCCACGTGATTATGTCAAACAACTAATACTTTGATATGTTGTGTGTTGAACAATATCATATTATAATCCAAATTTTGGTTTCATGAGTTATCATCTAGTTTGCTAATTGTGCAATGTGTTTGCTCAAGTATGTGTTGTATATTTTATACACAATAAAACTAATTTTATGTGATACTATAATGAATTGTATATGTCTAATGGCTACTAAGCTAAAATCTAGACTGTCAAAAAATATGCTTCAATAAAATTGTGAATATCCAGCCTCTAAATCTTAGGTCTATCCCCGTGTTTGTAAACGGTGCCATATACAATAAAAAACAGTGTTTTGGGTGAACTGGACACGGCACTATTCGGCACGTTAATTCTGCAGTTATTCGTCTGCATCTAGTAAATAGAGCGATGCCGTCCGTATAAAAATGGCAGCAATCCGAATATCCCAATCTCACCGCACCGGAGAAAGCTAGTAAACGAAGTGGTCTGATGATTCGTTTCATCAGTATATAATCAGTGACAGCATCAGCAATTCAGTAAGGATAGAAACATACACCCGCATGATGACACTATGGCTGGGTCAGTTGCAGGCTTGCAGGCTTGCAGCTCCTCGTCCGTGGCCACTGGCCGCCGCATCCCGTTGTTCGGCTCGTCGGACCTTGTGCGCCGGGGCGGTAAAATGTCTCCTGGGCTCGTTCAAGTTCGAGCTCTGTCTAGTTAAACTAACAACTAGCTTGGTTAGGCTTATTAAGATAGCGAGCCACAAAGTTAGCTCGGCTAGTTTATAAGTTCGGATTAAATCATTTAGCTCAGAGTAGGAAAAATAATCTCTACTACTTATTAAGTAAGCAATAGTAGTCTGCCTTTTTGTGTTCTGCCGTCCTGTAATCTGAGCCATCTGTTCTGCCGTTGAGCGATGTCAGCCGTTCGATCCCGCCCACCAGCCCCAGCACCGAAGTCTATCGTGCCCTGCCTTCCGCTTCTGCGATTCCGTCGCTCGCATATGTCGACCCTGGATCGCAACTTCTCTTCTCTCCACTCCCCCACGCCACCACATCCTGCAGCCGTCACCCAGCCCACAACAACCGCCGGCCGCCGCCGTCTCTCGCGCTTCGCCTGGTCCATCCGCCTCGCTCGCAACCTCCCACCTGCGCCAGCCCTCATATGATTCCCCCACCATGAAAGCCACGACGCATCCAATCCACCACGACACCACCGCCCCGCCAGATCCGATCGAGTTGTGTGCTGCAGTCGGTGGATGAGTTGGACACGAGCAAGAAGAGCCAAGGCGATGGTGGGGGCAGAGCTAAACGTGGGTTGGAGCCGGTGGAGGGCGTGTATCTGAGAGAGCTGCAAGGGTTCATAGCGACGCCGTCACCTTCGTGTCCACGCCGAGGAACGTTGCCAGGTTGAGCGCCATCTCGCCGGAGCTTTCTGTGTGCCTCCGCGTCGTCGTGCTGGATCTGCCGCCGCAGGTGGAGGGCCTCCTGGTTGGCGCAGAGTCGACCGTTGACCTCCCACCTGAGAAGGTCGAGCTACTCAAGGAGGCGTTCGATGATCTCGTCGCGTCGTTCGCCAGCTTCGTCGTGGAGTCCCCCGCGGGCGTGTGCCGGGCCAGGCGTACCTCCGGCGTGGTGGCCTCGGCCTCGGTCGCCAGCCCCACAGGTTTATTGTCATTTTCGTCACACACTGCTCTATTTGAAGTGTAATACACAGGTGTTCTGAGGATTCAAATAGACCAATCTTGTGCAAATGTTAGTACTGTACTATATAATAGTGATACCGAAGAGTAACATATGAGATCAACGCAACTCCAAACCATTGTTTTGAGCTGATCTTCATCCTGATCCTAAGAGGAACCACCTCAGAATTACATTTTCTCATAACAATAACATGGGAAGGGTGATGTCCGCTTACCTCGACAGGAACCACCTCAGAATTTAGTTTGATGGGTAGGTGATCTCTGGAATATTCTAAAAATAAACGCCACAATGGCTTGAATTGTTCCTTTGATAGTTATTCTAAAGCACAAAAGTCTAGCGCATGTCATTTATTCCAGTTTTCTGATGGGGTCTCCATCTTGATTGATTTGTGACAGACTGACATTTACACCGGTCATTCTCTGAACTAGGAACTCTGGTAGAGAACAGTTATTTTGAGCTCGCATATCATAGATGAGTAATGCTAGCACACATAATTTTTCTTTATTTAAATCCTGGGCACGAGATACATGTGTGACCTATTAATATTTATACCGATGTTGACATGCTCACCAGTCTAAAGAATAGTTAAGCCCACAAAAGCTTTCGTGGTAGCAATTTGGTTTTATTCCTCGTTATTCATATATATTCATAAATTGCTTATGACATTGTAAATGGAAATTTATTCTGTTTTCTGTAAATGTCGTATCACTACAAATTGAAATGTTTTTAATGTGTGTTCTGTAAACTTTGTTGTGCATTTTCTCATGTGCTGCAGTTCAACAATTTTTTTTTCAATGTAGCGGGCAATACTGGAAGTTGTTTGTTCAATATGTGTTCTTCTAGAATATCATTTAATATGCATTTATGCCCTGAAACCATTTTTATATGCATTTATACTTTTTTTTATTTTTCAGATACTTTCTCTGTGGATGAGGGTCTGCATCAGTACAGGTTTGTTGATGTGCCTACTGTTTGCCGATGTGCCTACTGTTGCAGTTGTTCTATATGCTAATTTATTATTATGCAGGTTCATTTGGACCATTTATAAACGTACAAACTTCACTGATTGGTCCGGTGCTTAATTATATGCTACTTTCCATTTATTGAGCCAAAGCACATTATCATCGAGAGGACGATCTAACTGGAGCCAGTATTTTGATTTTCACGTTTAGTGTGAATTCATGATGAGCAGCTTATATTTTGATTAAGCTATTTCATTTGCTGCTTTAAGAGGCGATCATTGTGTCGTCTTGAGGAAGAGGTGGATTTGGTGGGCTGATGAAGCCCAGCTTCTCCCACCAGAGGCAGAGCCCTAAACTAAATATAGAATATGGATTGCCCTGTTGCTTACCATTATATCGAGTAGGGGCCCAGGCCCCACTCGTTTCATTAAACTTTTTAATCTTATTTTAATGTATTTGCAAAGGTCAATTAGTTATTAGGCGGGCTTGTAATTAGGCTCTCATTCAGATTTTAAGTTGGGCCTACCCCTGGTCCGATTCAGATTTTGAGTTGGGTCCGCCCCTACCCCCTGTAACTGACTATGTAAAAAAGCTACTTCATTTCTGTGTGTTCTGGAACTTGGTTTCTTTGAGGGAAAAAACTTGATTAATCTTCAGATGAGTTGTGTTTCTAGATGTTATGCATCTTATCGAAGCAAAGAAAACTAAAGATCTGTTTATGGTCAGATCTTACTATTACTGTTTAATAATTACAAAAATTGTGTACCTAGGAAGGATAAAAGCTTTTATCTTTAAATCATTACAGGGCGCCTAAAGGATGTCAAAAATACTTGAGGAATCCCACCCCCATCCGTTCTGTTTGAATTGTGACCTAAATACTGAATTCAATAGTTGGTTCTCGATCCAAAGGTTGTTTACAATGGTTCAGCTCCATGAGCTTCACGATTTGAGTTCTTGAAAAATCTGGGAGGACTGGTCAAAGGTTATTAGTTTAGCTGGTTCTAGCCTTCTTATCTAGGTGGCAACAATTATGGTAACATGTTTTTATCTGATGGTCCTCAAAACAAGTAGTAGACATACTTGGAATAGGAACAACTGTATCCATAAAATTGTTAACAGGACAAGGTCACCACCAAATGCGGCTGTAGGAGCGACCCGGCGTGGACGGGGTCCTCTCGAACCTCACCTGCGACAGCGACAGCAAGGTGAGCGAGTTCATCGGTAGGAGGCACAGTCTGTCGTTGCACGAGCTGCCCACCCACACCACCCACGGCTACTACCTGGGCATGTTCCTTGGGGGCTCGGCTGACACCATATCACATCATTTATGGGCAGCAGATGGTAGGATCTACCTCATTGGTGGTTATAGAACATCCACACCGCTCCGCCGACACCATGCTGGGTCGAGAGAGCACATCTGTAAGGCATAATGTAATACTTCTGGTTACTGCAACAAGAAATTTAGTGGAAAAAATCATGTGTGCTTCCATTGCAAGTGATACCATCACTTTCTAAATGTTCAGGTTGCATAAGCAGTCATAGGAAACAAAGCATATGCTATTCTTTATTATCATGTAAATACACTTAATGACCACGGGAGCAGGGAGAGACATATGACGTTTCTCTACCGCCCGTTGCGTCATCCCTCCACTGGCTCCCACGTACACCTTCTCGACCGCGCGCCGCCACTCCACTACCATATCCCAGAGATTGCCCCCTCCACGAGACTGCCCCCTCCACCTCGCGTGCCTCGTAGACGGGCGACCTCGCATCGCGGGCTCGGTGCTCGACCGTGGCCCGAGTTTCGCTTCGCCATCATCCCGAACAGCTTGAGAACGCCATCCTCCATCTCATCACAGTATAATACACATTTATTCATAAGTTATCGTGGTATTATATGATTCCGTTGCAACGCACGGGCACTGACCTAGTATAAGTATAATAATCAATTTATAGTTGATTTCAAACTAATTTAACAATGGAAACTAGTAATTATACTTATAGTTTCACAAACCACATCAATGTAACACCAAATTAATATAATTCATCACTCATCAATTCACTATTCACACACATGTTCAACAGTTTAACCCACACTTATATTTGCATAAACAAATTTAACACACAGACACAATTCATCAATCATTAGTTTAACTCATGGGCCATATATAACACACATACATATAACATGTTCATAAATTGTTAAGTAAATAATATGCATATAATTTTGTTTTGCTAAAATGTGATAGCTCGTTTAATTTGCGAGTTGGCTCGTTAAAGAACCGAACTAGGATATTAGCTCATCTCGTGAAAAATTTCAAATAAAATGATTCAAGCCAAACCGAACGAGCCACGAGCATTTCATACCGCGGGTAAACCAAGTTTCATGGCGCTGCCACGCTAGAGCAGGAAAGCTGGGTGTTTCGTGTTCGTGGGGGCAGCAAGACTAGTCCTGTAAGTTTGGGTCGTGCCTGCTGGGCCAGCACGAGTCCGACACGAAATTAATGGCACGAAGCCCGGCCCAGCACGACCAAAAAATACTCGGGCCAGCACGGCACGTTACGCGGGCTGGGCCGTGCTCCTGTTTTCAGCCCGACGGCCCAAGTAGCCCGGCACGCCATAGTGGGCCGTGCTCGGGCCAGTCCGGCACGATTTAAGGTTAGGGTTGTTTTTTGGACGCCTCACACGGTCACAACCTCACGCGCCGCCGCTCGCTCATTTTTGGAAGCAGCAGCAGCAAGTCTGGGTGGCCGCCGTCTGCTCCTTCGTGCCCTCGAAGGCGTTCTGCAGGGAAGAAGCAGCAGCAGCAAGCCACGGCGAGGTGGAGGAGCAGCAGCAGCAAGTCCGGAGGAGACGAGGTGGAGGAGAGCCACGGCGAAGCAGCAAGTCTGCGTGTCCTCTAGTTGCCCTCGAAGGTGTTCTACGGAGAAGCAGCAAGTCTGCGTGTCCTCTGGCGCCTAAATTTGGGTCGTCTTCGTCACGCGAGCGCGTGCTCGCCGCCGGCGGTTCCCAGCTCCATTCGCTGCACATACCTGGCGCTAGTCCTGCAAGTTGCGGGCCGGATCTGGGCTAGCACGGCCCGATGCAAGCCCGTCGTGCTTTAGGGTCGTGCTGGGCCTACGTTTTAGGATGTGAGCACGTTTTGATCCGGCACGAAAGAAATTCGTGCTAGCACGGCACGAAGTATTTAAGCTCGAAGCACGACGGGCCCGTGCCGGGTCGGCTCAGCCCGGCCCAACTTGCAGGACTAAGCAAGACAAACAAATGAAGCGAGACTCGAGAACGCTGGCGCAGAGCTCTGAAGAGGGTTGCATTGCATCGGCGCTCCACGGGGCCGACCGGGTCTGGTCTGGCTATTTGCTGGGGACGCCGAGATTCCTTCGGCGGATGCGTGAGTGGGAAGTGGGAACCAAAGCAAGTGCGTGCGCGCCCGTGCCAGCCATTCATGTCACAATTATCGGGCCCAAAAAGGCGTCCTCTTCCTCGCCCTCGATACCCACGCGCCTCCCATCGGAATCCCTGCCGGATCCCAAGCACCGAGTTAAAATTTGAAGGCCTCCGCTCCGAAGCCGTGGCCGATGACCGGAAACCCCAGGCTGCACTGCACTGCACTGCCACTGCGCACGCGGTCCCGCTGCCTTCTCTCTCTGTCCGTGGAGGTTAGACGCAAATCAGCACGAAGATCAGCGTGGATTAACATAACCCTTTCCACCATCATCATGGTGGCCGAAAAGTGGCGAACAAAGCCTGCTAGCTCCTGCGCGGCTTTGTTGTTGTTGTTGTGCAGGCTTTGCTTTGTGCTCACCTAGCTCTTGACCTCTTGTGCTCTGGCGTGGAGGGTGCTGGTGGTGCCCCGTTGGGCTTTAGGCTTTGGCTTTTTAGCTGCCCTGCCCTCCACCCTCCCTCTGCAGTCTGCACCTGCACCTGCGCCTGCACCCGCACCCAGTGTCCATTGCACTGCACTGCTCGGCTTGGCTGCTCCCCACGCCATCGTGTTCCTCTTCCTTCTTCAACAACGCTCTCAAAGGCTTGGCTACTACCGCTCCACTAGCTTCACCACTCGCAATTGCAGCCGAGCCGACTGAGGAGGGAAGAAGAAACGGCATGGGTGCTGCGACGCCGCCGCTCTGCACCGCCGCGCGCGCGCGGTGCTCCAGCGCATGCACCTTCCTCGCGCTGCTGCTCTGCTTCCAGCTCCTGCACACGTCGCATGCCTTCAAGGTACGTAGCCATGCACTGCACTTCACTTCACTTGCAGCTACGCTCCACTACAGTGCACTAACCTGTCCAGCGCGCCACCGCCAACGATGCGTTCCAGCTGCGCGGCGTCGGCGGCGGCTACGAGGACAAGAAGGTCCCGCTGGCCGTCATCGTGCCGGCGGACCCGTCGCCGGAACTGTCCGGCCAGCTGTCCCCGCTCGCCGCGCCGCCGCCGGTCCACGGCGGCGGCGGCGACGACATGCGGCCCAAGCTGCCGACGGAGCGGTGGCGCCGGGGCAGGGGGGAGGTCCGGCGCGCCGCGCACCCGCCGGCCGCGGCCGCGCACGAGGCTCCCGCGCCCACTGCGGCTGGCCCCGCCGCCGGGGCGCCGGCGCCCGACTCCGGGAGCGGCGGCGGCACGGCCTTCATCAAGAGCAGCCCCGCCGTGCCGGTCCCGCGCGGCGTCACGGACACGGCCACCGTCCTGCCCTTGCCCGCGCCCGGAGAAAAGCGCCAGGTCGGTAGCTGTGTACCCTGTACCGTACGTAGCGCAGTGCGGTCTCACGCCGCGGCCCGTTGCATTTGCATGGTTCCATCATCATCATGCATGCATCACTGTTTTACATGCATTATATGCTGCCTTTATTACTTTTTCCCTTCTCCATTTTAGCAACTTCTTTTTTTCACAACAGCAACTTTTCAAAGTTGTAGCATTGGAGAAGAAAGAATAAGAAGGGAAACAAAAAAACAATCACCTCATGTGCCAGTTCTTGTGCACGTTCCGTTTTAACTCTGCCACTCTCTGTCTAACATGTTTCTTGATGATAATTTTGTGGTTTTCAGGTGGTCGGAGCCGCCACTTCGGCTGAAGCCGACTGTGTAGTAGTGCCGCTGCTGCTGGGGCTCATGGTGATGATGGTGTCTTTTGGGGTTTATTAAGCTCTCTAGTCTAGATGCACGCGGTTTAAAAGTAGCAGTAGCTGGAGAGGATAAAAGCTTGCTCCTTTCTCTGCTTTGTTTCTTTCTGTGCCGGGCGGCGCCCCCAGGCCCCAGACCCTAGACCTGGAAGTGGATTTGGATAATCCAAAATCAAAATGGGTTTTACCCGTTATAGTTTAGTTTGATGGATGTTTCCTGGATATGCGGATATCCCCAAGTGATCAAAGCATGCCAAGTACCACAAAATCGAGTAGAGAGTTATTCTTAGCCATTGCTTTGTGAGATATTGAGCTATAGTGCACTTGAGTGATCTGAGTTGAAGTGTTCTCTTGTGATCTTTGACTTTGGTGCAAGCCACCCACTGTGGGTTTTAAAGGCTAGCAAGAACACCCAACCCCAAGCTTGTGGAGCGCTTTATAGAGACTTCAGTCTTTCCATTGAGTTGAGAAAAGAGAAAGGACTCGCGTTTGATCTTTGGAATCACTTGAAAGGGTTGAAATAAACCCGATCCTTTAGAACACCTCAACAAAAACATATGTTTTATTTGGAAACCGAATTTCGATAAACATATCGTCGTGTCTTTGTGTTTGATTGTTTGCAATTTGTTTTCTTCGTTCCTCCCTATGTTCTCTAGCATTAATCTTCATTCAAATCACTTGTGTTGTGTTGCTCTAAATTTTATTCCACACATTGATAAGAGCAAAAAATTGCAATAAGAACTCATCTCCCTACTCTCATGAACATATATCTTGCTCTAACAAATTAATTGGGATCAAGATTTGTTTTAAGTGTTAAATTTCTAGTTTCTTCTATTCACCCGTCTAGGCGACTATCGACTAGTATTATTGTAAAGGTTTGAAATATGTTTGAATAACTTTCTCATTTAAACAAGGTCTATATAATGTCGGGGTTCAGATCCCCTGGCCCCCGGGGGCCACGAGTCAATGGAAGGATAGAAACGAGTCCGTCTGTCACAAGTTAATCCACCACGCCACTAGGTGACCTCCCGCGTCGAGACAGGGGTCGGGCGAGACGAAGGAGGGCGGAAGGGGTCAGACGAATCGGTCAGAACCCACTCAAGTGGATCGGGTGAATCCGTCTGACTGATCACACTATTAGCTTCGCGTATGCCTCATTAACTACACCGGTTGACAGGGTACAACACAGATAGAATTGGTCTTCCTCCCACTCATGGTATACGAGCCCTAGGCCTAAGTCCCTGTCACACCCGGTTTTAAGGAACAAAGCCGGGTGCATCTCATACATGCGCCAAAGAAGACAACATATATAATAACAGAGTGTATAGAGATAAATGTCACAATATAATCAGAGTACTTTATTACATAGCGGAAGTCTTACAATATAAGAGATAAATATCGCAGGATCTAAAATCTATCCTTGGCGCCAGAAAGTTGACTGGGAGACGCCACCTAGATCAAGTCGAATGCCTCAGAGTTAGGCGGCTCCTCTTCGACCACCTGTTCTTCTCCTGTGGGGGGGTGTGAGACAGCAAGAGTGAGCTCACATACGTTCATCGCTCAACAAGTTGTGGGGAATAATGTGGCATAAAGTCACCAAAGGTGGGAGTTCATGTAGTGTAAGGCTGATCAATGAAATAAAGGCTGAAGCTGAGCATTGCTTTTATAAGTTGGTCAAAATTTTATTAGCAATTACTAAGTGTAAGTAAATACCAAACCTTAATAATAATAAAGAAAGTAATAGTAAAATAATCCCAAATGCGATGCAAATGTCAAATTAAATTTAAGTTCCATATTTAATCATGTGAGGGTCCGAGCCGCTCATGACCGTGAGCACGGCTAGTATACTAGTTTTACACTCTGCAGAGGTTGCGCATCTTTACCCACAAGTCATGTTACCCATCTGCCAAGAGATGGCCAATCCCATACACCTCTACCGAGGAGGCGAGGCAGGGTAACACTACGAGGCCTTTACAAAGTTCCACTAGCTTCAGAAATCCCGCTACAGTTTATAGGAAGCTCCAATGCAGGGTTCTTGCCTGACCGCCATCGCAGCAAAATCAACCCAAGGACCTCCCTACACTGACCACTCCCCTACTGCCCTTGCCCCTTTCGGGTAAGGAAGACCTCCACTAGCTTTCCTAGTTAATCAGCCAAGGGCGTTCCATTATACCCTTGTGGTAGCACTGTTTTCCCGGGTGGTCGCTCCATGTTCCCATTAACATAATGATCTTAACATGAACAGTAATAATAAAAGAGAATAAAAGAGTAATCATGAATAAAGTATCTTCATACCCAAATCCACATAAAGCAATAGCAGGTACTACCCAAAGAAATATTTCAGTGGTGAACAAGGTATAAAGATAGCCAAAACTAGGGTAACCTATTGGGTCCCATCAAAATTATCCTATGCAGATCATTATAATTAATAAGAACATGGCTGGGAAAAAGTAAGTGATCAAGGGCACAACTTGCCTTCAATGAGCTCCTGCTCAGCTATCTCTACTTGTTGAACCTCAGATCTCACAGTGGCGTGCTCGTCTATTCGCATCAACACAATACATACATAGTATAGCCAAAATCAACATCACACCAAACATGTAAATAAAATATATAGTAAAAATCTACACATTAAAATGAAATCATAGGAACTGGAATCATTAAATTTGGAGTTATAGAATTCAAGTTATGGATTTCCTAAGATTTAATGTACTTGAAATAGGATTAAATGATAAATTAATTTTATAATTGAGTTTACGTCAAAACAGTGATACTAAATGATAGAGAATATTATTACAAAATTTTAGAAATTGGAATGGTTCAATTTGGACTAAAAATGGATTTTCTATGATTTATACAAGTTCTAGTGTTTATTTTCATATTAAAAATCCCATTTCTAATTCATTTAATTGATTTAAAATAGTTCTGAATCGGGCCTCAATTACCAGGAAGCGCAGGGTTCTCGGTGTAAATTTTCTAAGACACAGAGCACAGTGTTCTCTGGATGGCGGGTTGATTTCTGGTAAACGCAGGGGCTCTTTAACAAATAAGCCAACGAAGGGGTATCCGGGAATCCAGACCGTCAGATCTAACATGCGCGGCCCAGATTAGATCAACTTCGTAACGAACCGCTACGACCTATTGTCCATCGGATCCGAACCCAACGGTCAGATTTTAATGGATCCAGATCTAACTCTATCCGTTGGATTCACAATCAATGGCTCAGATCAATCCTCCCAGCGGGTATGCCAGGGATCTGATCGCCGCCGTACACCCCACATCCCACGGCACACACGGTTTTCCCCCAATCCTTTCTTCTTCCCTGGACACCACGGATTGAACATGGCGGCCAGGGATCCCAGCACGACGGACACCATGGTAGAGCATGTGTCACGACACAAACCCGACTCCCCGATTCAAAGGAGCGACATGCAGAGAAGAATGCCACGAATAACATGGATAGGTTGATCACCTGCAATCGGTTGCAGAGGAGCCCGCCCATGGTGCGAGCGGAACCCACGGCGGAGCACCAACTCCGGCGTAAAATCGTGGGTTCCCCGATCGGCAATCCCATCAAGCGGAGCACCGTGTGCCATCCACGCCTCTAATCGAAGCTCCCAGACCCACTTGAGGAATCCCGAGCGGTAGCGTGGGCGAGTTCCACGGCGGCGGAACCACACCATCGGCGCAAAGGCGACCGACCACCACAGTGCCCAAAACGTCGATTAAACCGAGCTACGCGTAGATGAGACAGTAGCGAACATGGGGGATGAGGACTCACCAGAGAAGGAGTCTGCAGGGAGGCTGGCCATGGAGGACAGTGGGTTCACAGTCTCCGGTGAAGAAATCCTGAGCCCCGGGCGCCGGTTCAATCGTGACGAGGCCACAATAATTCTCCACGCACGGGTGGAGCTTCACGGCACGACACTGGGGCAGCGACCACGACGAGCCCACCGGCGATGGCACAGCTCGGTTCTTTCTCTCTCTCCCTGTTCTCACTACGGAAATGGCGGCGCCACTAGTTTAACTCGCGCCCCTGGTTGATCGCGACCCGCGGATGGCTAGGGAAGAGGAGGTATAGGGGGGTTCGGCCCGCATTTGTAGCCGGTCGAGGGGAGTCCGTGGGCGCGGGAGTATCGGGCGTTCTGTTGCGCGGAGGTGGAAGACGGTAGCGCGCGGATAGGAAGGTGGGGGAAAGCTGCGACCGGGGCCCGCATGTCAGCGAAAGCCACAGCACGCGCACGCTGAGTCGCAGAGGTGCCGACATCCCGGGCCCGCAAATCAGTGGGCGTGTGAGGAGCGAGCGCAGGAGGAGCTGGCGCATGGGTCCCGCATGGCATAGATACAGCGGGTTTGGGCTGAGCGACGGCGAAAATGGGCCAAGGTGTGCAGATTTGGCCCAATGAACTGATAGGTTTAATCTTTTCCTTTTCTTTTCTATTTCTATTTTCTTTTTTTTAACTTTCAATTTTGAATTCATACTTGTTGTGAGGTTCATACCTAGGTTAACTGCCTTTAATAATATGAACTAAATTTTTAATTCATTTATATTTTTATTTTATCCCATTTGTATAATGTTTTCTTCTCTTTTTCTCAATCCTAGAATTTCCTTTAGGATTTAAATCCCCATTTGGGAATTAATATATTTCTTTTCAAATTATTTTATGTTGTCACCAAATGCACATAAAATAAGATTCCAGCATGATGCATGTATTATTTTTTGGTGTCTTTTGTTATTTATTTATTTGTTTAAATGATGTGTTCACATGGGATGGTGAATGGAGACAACACACATAAAGATAAAAGAAATAATTTCTCCTTCAGTATTCTCTTACAAATTGGGTATTACAAATCCTACCCCCTTAACAAGAATCTCGTCCTCGAGATTTAGGAAGGACTAGGGAAAGGATGAGGAAAATCTATGCGAAGCTCTTCTTCTCTTTCCCAAGTTGCTTCATCTTCTCCGTGGTGGCTCCATTGCACTTTGCACATCTTTATAACCTTATTCCTCGTGACTCGAGTCAAAGTATCCAAAATCTTGATGGGGTACTCAGTATATGTTAGATCCTCTTGAACACTAAGGTCCTCCATTGGTAATTGTTCCTCAGGGACACGGAGACACTTCTTAAGTTGAGACACATGAAATACATTATGCACATCAGATAGATTATCAGGTAGCTCGAGTTAATAGGCCATCTCTCCAACTTGCCTAAAAACTCAGAATAGTCCAATATAGCGAGAGAACAATTTGCCCTTAATCTTGAATCTCCTCATTCCACAAAGTGGTGATACCTTGAGGTACACTTGATCACCTTCCTCAAACTCCAGTGGTATCCTTCTACTATCTGCATAGCTCTTTTGCCTGGTTTGAGCTACCCTCAAATTCTCTCGAATTCTACCTCTTGAATAAGTTCAGGTCCAAAGAACTGTCTTCCTCTAATCTGGTCCAAAATAGAGGAGTCCTGCATTTCCTGTCATACAGAGTCTCGAACGGTGACATCTCCAGACTGGCCTGGTAACTATTATTATATGAAAGCTCAGCATAAGATAGACTCTTGTCCCAACTACTACCATGCTGAAGGGCACAAGCTCTTAACATATCTTCCAGTACTTGGTTAGTCCTCTCAGTCTGCCCATCAGTCTGTGGATGGTAGGCCGAACTAAAATTCCACTTTGTATCCCTATTCTCATTAAAACTTTTCCAAAATCTTGAGGTAAACTGTGATCCTCTATCCAAAATGATCTTCTTCGGTACACCATATAGAGACACAATCCAAGCCTTATATAACTCAGCCAATTGAGATCACTTACAAGTAGTCTTAACATGAATGAAGTGAGCTACTTTGGTCAATCTATCCACAATCACCCATATAGAATCATAACCTTTTTGGGTGCGAGGCAATCCAGTCATGAAGTCCATACCAATCTTTTCCCACTTCCATTCGGGTATCTTTAATGGGTGTAATAGTCCAGCTTGTCCTTGGTGTTCGGCCTTAACTCTTTGATACACCTCGCACATAGCCACATGTGTAGCCACATCTCTCTTCAATCCATACCACCAGAACTTTCTACTTCGAATCCTGATACATTTTCGTACTCCCAGTATGAATAAAATAATCCGAGTCATGGGCTTCCTTCAGTATAGTCTCACGAAGGCTATCAATCTCAGGAATACATATCCGATCCTTGAACCATATGGTGCCTTGCTCATCTTCCATGAATTCCGGACCTCGACCTTCAGTACTCAGATGCCTAATCTCTTGTATTTTAGCATCGCCAACTTGTCCTTTGCGGATTTCTTGCTCCAAAATAGGTTCCACATCAATAATAACTCCTTCAGTATGAGCAACTATCCCCAGGTTAAGTCTCCTGAAATCCTCAACAATCTCGTTGGGTAGCTGGGCAACAACAGCTGAATGAACACACTCCTTTCGACTTAAGGCATCTGCAATCAAATTTGCCTTGCCCGGGTGATAGTGAATCTCCAACTCATAATCTTTAATGAGCTCCAACCAACGGCGTTGCCTAAGGTTGAGATCCTTCTGAGTGAATATATACTTCAAACTCTTATGATCCGTATATACTTGGCACTTGGTTCCCATAATGTAGTGTCTCCAAATCTTGAGTGCATGCACAACTGCTGCCAGTTCCAAGTCATGAGTAGGGTAGTTCAATTCATGTTTCCACAACTGACGAGATGCATAGGCGATCACATGTCCTTCTTGCATGAGCACACATCCCAAGCCTTCGCAACATGCATCACAATAAATATCAAATCCCTTTTGTAGATCTGGCATAACCAACACTAGTGGTGACATCAATCTCTTCTTTAATTGATCAAAGCTGTCTTGGCACTTCTCGTCCCACTTAAACTCTCTTCCCTTCTGCAGAAGTGAGGTCATAGACTTAGCAATCTTAGAAAATCCTTCAATAAATCTCCGATAATATCCTGCTAGTCCCAAGAAACTCCAGACCTCAGTAACTGTAGTGGGCACTCTCCACTCCATTATCTCCTTCACTTTAGTAGGATCCACTGCTATTCCTCCATTAGAAATAATATATCCAAGGAATGGCACCTTGTCAATCCAAAACTCGCATTTGCTATACTTGGCGTAGAGCTGATTATCACGTAGCTTCTGTAGCACCAATCTCAGGTGTTCCTCATGATCACTTTCACTCTTAGAATAGATAAGAATATCGTCGATAACTACTACGACGAACCTATCCAAATACTCCATGAACACCTTATTCATCAAATTCATAAAATAAGTTGGTGCATTAGTTAATCCAAACGACATAACAGTGAACTCATATAATCCATATCGGGTCGAGGAATCCGTCTTGGAAATATCTGATGGCCTAATCTTCACTTGGTGATAACCCGATCGGAGATCAATCTTCGAGAATACCCTTGCACCTCTCATCTGATCAAATAAATCTTCAATGCGGGGTAATGGATACTTGTTCTTCTTAGTGACACCATTAAGGGATCTTTAATCCACGCACATCCCTTGCAATCCATCTTTCTTCTGTACAAACAAAACCGGTGCTCTCCAAGGTGAGGAACTCGGACGAATGTACCCAGCCTCTTGTAACTCAGTTAACTGCTTCTTAAGTTCCTTTAATTCTCCTACAGACATCCTGTATGGCCGTTTAGAAATAGGAGCAGTTCCAGGTAAGAGATCTATGACAAACTCAACTTCCGTATCTGGTGGCATCCCTGGTAACTCCTCTGGGAAGACATCCGGAAAATCTCTAACCACACGGATGTTGACACCAACAAACTTCCCATCTACTTAGAATGCCGCTAGTCTGGTGGCGGTAGTTACTGCAATTCCAACTTCAAATCTTTCTCCTTTGGAACTGGTGAGTTCTATGGTTCCTTAGCACAGTGTATAAACTACCTTTGCCTTTCTTAACCATGACATACCAAGGATCATGTCTATAGTGCTCTCTTCTAACACTATAGGGGTAGTTCATCTGGGTTAGAAATACAGGGTAAGAAAGAAAGAATTGTAGACAAGGCATGTAATTACGAGGCATGTTACTTTGGGGGATATATTAGCTAAGCAGATTAATGTTTTACCTACCATAGCTAATTCATTACCTTATGGTGGAACATGCTAAGATGTCCGTCTATACTATTTCAATCAATCAAAGAAGCAAATCAAGCATTGATCATCAGAACAATCAACCAACATTTTAAAATAGAGAAAATAGTTTTGATTTTGTCTTAGGCCTCCTATATCCTAAGAAGGTCATAAATGTAGGATTCCAAGGTGTGAAATCCATCTTGTCCCAGATTAGAAAAGGTAAGAATGATCAGAGTAGAACAGTAGAAGGTGAAACAGGACCAAGATAAGTATAGAAAGAATCAGAGTAAGGTAAGTATAGAATGAATCGGAATAAGGTAAGTAGGTAAGGGTTTTGTCCATTTCTATCTAGGTTTTGTCCTACAGTCAACATTTCCTCTGATACCACTTCTGTCACACCCGGTTTTAAGGAACAAAGCCGGGTGCATCTCATACATGCGCCAAAGAAGACAACATATATAATAACAGAGTGTATAGAGATAAATGTCACAATATAATCAGAGTACTTTATTACATAGCGGAAGTCTTACAATATAAGAGATAAATATCGCAGGATCTAAAATCTATCCTTGGCGCCAGAAAGTTGACTGGGAGACGCCACCTAGATCAAGTCGAATGCCTCAGAGTTAGGCGGCTCCTCTTCGACCACCTGTTCTTCTCCTGTGGGGGGGTGTGAGACAGCAAGAGTGAGCTCACATACGTTCATCGCTCAACAAGTTGTGGGGAATAATGTGGCATGAAGTCACCAAAGGTGGGAGTTCATGTAGTGTAAGGCTGATCAATGAAATAAAGGCTGAAGCTGAGCATTGCTTTTATAAGTTGGTCAAAATTTTATTAGCAATTACTAAGTGTAAGTAAATACCAAACCTTAATAATAATAAAGAAAGTAATAGTAAAATAATCCCAAATGCGATGCAAATGTCAAATTAAATTTAAGTTCCATATTTAATCATGTGAGGGTCCGAGCCGCTCATGACCGTGAGCACGGCTAGTATACTAGTTTTACACTCTGCAGAGGTTGCGCATCTTTACCCACAAGTCATGTTACCCATCTGCCAAGAGATGGCCAATCCCATACACCTCTACCGAGGAGGCGAGGCAGGGTAACACTACGAGGCCTTTACAAAGTTCCACTAGCTTCAGAAATCCCGCTACAGTTTATAGGAAGCTCCAATGCAGGGTTCTTGCCTGACCGCCATCGCAGCAAAATCAACCCAAGGACCTCCCTACACTGACCACTCCCCTACTGCCCTTGCCCCTTTCGGGTAAGGAAGACCTCCACTAGCTTTCCTAGTTAATCAGCCAAGGGCGTCCCATTATACCCTTGTGGTAGCACTGTTTTCCCGGGTGGTCGCTCCATGTTCCCATTAACATAATGATCTTAACATGAACAGTAATAATAAAAGAGAATAAAAGAGTAATCATGAATAAAGTATCTTCATACCCAAATCCACATAAAGCAATAGCAGGTACTACCCAAAGAAATATTTCAGTGGTGAACAAGGTATAAAGATAGCCAAAACTAGGGTAACCTATTGGGTCCCATCAAAATTATCCTATGCAGATCATTATAATTAATAAGAACATGGCTGGGAAAAAGTAAGTGATCAAGGGCACAACTTGCCTTCAATGAGCTCCTGCTCAGCTATCTCTACTTGTTGAACCTCAGATCTCACAGTGGTGTGCTCGTCTATTCGCATCAACACAATACATACATAGTATAGCCAAAATCAACATCACACCAAACATGTAAATAAAATATATAGTAAAAATCTACACATTAAAATGAAATCATAGGAACTGGAATCATTAAATTTGGAGTTATAGAATTCAAGTTATGGATTTCCTAAGATTTAATGTACTTGAAATAGGATTAAATGATAAATTAATTTTATAATTGAGTTTACGTCAAAACAGTGATACTAAATGATAGAGAATATTATTACAAAATTTTAGAAATTGGAATGGTTCAATTTGGACTAAAAATGGATTTTCTATGATTTATACAAGTTCTAGTGTTTATTTTCATATTAAAAATCCCATTTCTAATTCATTTAATTGATTTAAAATAGTTCTGAATCGGGCCTCAATTACCAGGAAGCGCAGGGTTCTCGGTGTAAATTTTCTAAGACACAGAGCACAGTGTTCTCTGGATGGCGGGTTGATTTCTGGTAAACGCAGGGGCTCTTTAACAAATAAGCCAACGAAGGGGTATCCGGGAATCCAGACCGTCAGATCTAACATGCGCGGCCCAGATTAGATCAACTTCGTAACGAACCGCTACGACCTATTGTCCATCGGATCCGAACCCAACGGTCAGATTTTAATGGATCCAGATCTAACTCTATCCGTTGGATTCACAATCAATGGCTCAGATCAATCCTCCCAGCGGGTATGCCAGGGATCTGATCGCCGCCGTACACCCCACATCCCACGGCACACACGGTTTTCCCCCAATCCTTTCTTCTTCCCTGGACACCACGGATTGAACATGGCGGCCAGGGATCCCAGCACGACGGACACCATGGTAGAGCATGTGTCACGACACAAACCCGACTCCCCGATTCAAAGGAGCGACATGCAGAGAAGAATGCTACGAATAACATGGATAGGTTGATCACCTGCAATCGGTTGCAGAGGAGCCCGCCCATGGTGCGAGCGGAACCCACGGCGGAGCACCAACTCCGGCGTAAAATCGTGGGTTCCCCGATCGGCAATCCCATCAAGCGGAGCACCGTGTGCCATCCACGCCTCTAATCGAAGCTCCCAGACCCACTTGAGGAATCCCGAGCGGTAGCGTGGGCGAGTTCCACGGCGGCGGAACCACACCATCGGCGCAAAGGCGACCGACCACCACAGTGCCCAAAACGTCGATTAAACCGAGCTACGCGTAGATGAGACAGTAGCGAACATGGGGGATGAGGACTCACCAGAGAAGGAGTCTGCAGGGAGGCTGGCCATGGAGGACAGTGGGTTCACAGTCTCCGGTGAAGAAATCCTGAGCCCCGGGCGCCGGTTCAATCGTGACGAGGCCACAATAATTCTCCACGCACGGGTGGAGCTTCACGGCACGACACTGGGGCAGCGACCACGACGAGCCCACCGGCGATGGCACAGCTCGGTTCTTTCTCTCTCTCCCTGTTCTCACTACGGAAATGGCGGCGCCACTAGTTTAACTCGCGCCCCTGGTTGATCGCGACCCGCGGATGGCTAGGGAAGAGGAGGTATAGGGGGGTTCGGCCCGCATTTGTAGCCGGTCGAGGGGAGTCCGTGGGCGCGGGAGTATCGGGCGTTCTGTTGCGCGGAGGTGGAAGACGGTAGCGCGCGGATAGGAAGGTGGGGGAAAGCTGCGACCGGGGCCCGCATGTCAGCGAAAGCCACAGCACGCGCACGCTGAGTCGCAGAGGTGCCGACATCCCGGGCCCGCAAATCAGTGGGCGTGTGAGGAGCGAGCGCAGGAGGAGCTGGCGCATGGGTCCCGCATGGCATAGATACAACGGGTTTGGGCTGAGCGACGGCGAAAATGGACCAAGGTGTGCAGATTTGGCCCAATGAACTGATAGGTTTAATCTTTTCCTTTTCTTTTCTATTTCTATTTTCTTTTTTTTTAACTTTCTTACAGTCCCACTCATGGCCTATGGATCCTAGGTCTGAGTCTCCTGACGTCCTAAGACCCTGCATGATGGCAATAGAGAAAACCAGCGACAAGCTATGAAGGCAGAAGGTCGACGTAGGGGATAAACAAACAAAAATAGTAATGATGGCGCCCGGGCTTTCGTCGCCAGCACGAATCGTGTCATCCACCGACAATCTCAGAGATACAACAAAAGACCCATGCGGGGAAGATACTGACACACGACAAGGTTTACTACAGGTGAATCCTTTATTTTATCCTAAGACAAACACCCTTCCAGGAGAAGCCATCTGTATACGCCTCCCTCCTTGATGTATATGGGGGGGGGGGGGGGTTGGCCTCACAAGAGGTAAACCTAGAGTGACCCGAGAGAGAATCCGCAATGAGAACGAAAGAGAGACAACAACTAAGTAAGCACGAACAACACAGAGAGACTTGAGATTCCTCCCTCTCTCACCTGCTTGTAAGCCCTACTATAAGCAATCAGGTGCTGGTAGCGCATGCAACCGAAGACTAGAGCAGGTTCGAAGCAGTATAATCTTAGTGCCCGCTGAGCACACCATCCATACCTAAAACACGCAGACACAAAATTACTCGCATGTGCTAGTTCGAAACACCGACACTATATGATATATAGAAGTAGTAACAACACACGTGCACCTAACTAATATATACGTGCACACACACGTGTATTATGGATGAATATAAAGAGTTAAATTGCAACACTTTTAATGTTGGTAACACTAATTTCTATTAGCTATGGTTGACTGACAAAAATTGGACCAATGTCGACGAAAATTAGCTATTTTTTGTTTAATTGCAATAGAGAAATGTTGATGAAAATTAGATATTGCCAATGGAAATTTGGCAAAACCTAACTTTTGTGGGCCTTTAACCAACGAAAATTAGAAAGGCTACTATTGTGATATGTTGTTTTGATGCAATCAGTGGGGTAATTTAGTCTTGTCATCGTCGGTTGGTCCATTTACCCAAAATTAGCTGGATCATATCGAGATATCAACTAGTGGATGACTCAAAATTAGTTGCATCTTCAAGAGTATCTCCAAATCTCGCTCTCTAAAATATTATCTGGAGAACCAACTACATAAAAATCGTTTTCTATAACTTTTTGTTCTATAATAGTTTTTATATCTTGTGTACAATATAGAGTCATTGTTGTTTTCCATCTCTAGAATAGACGATGACTACTAACATTTTTTATATCTTGTGTGCAATATATATAGTCATTCTTGTTTTCAATCTATAGAGACGATGACTAGATAATCAAATGAAAAAACTGTTTAAGGGTATCTTTCCCATTAAAATCTGTATTTCTGATGGAAAGGATATTAAAAGTTGTTGAAGGTTATCTTCTTCATTAAAATATTTGTTCCTAATATGAGAGTCCTCCTCTCTAGCTATTAATTCTCCCGTTTGGATAAGTTAGAAGTTATGACTAAAATTTAGGGATAGATTTGGATATTCATTCGGATGTTAACGTTTTTTGTCTTCTTTCTTCTATTACGAATAAATAGGATATAAAATCTGCTATATAAATCCGTATTTTTGTTTTTTAGCATTGAACTTGTTAAGATTCATAGAAAGTTATATATCTTCTCAAATACGAGATATAAAATTTGAATTCGGATACAGATTCCGATTTAGATGTTTTTTCACCGGGAGAAAATAATGCAAAAAAACTATAATTTTTTTCTTCTTGTTTATCACAATATGTTTAACAATATAACTAAAGATTAGCACCAAATCCTATACACATCTATTTTATAATATTAATATTCTTACCCCTACTAAAAAATTGGTTAGTAATTATCCCTACGTATCTGGCCTAGGTCGATGGCGTAGAGATAAAGCTGCTCCCTTTTTCCTGTGAACAAAGCTCGCCGTCTTCCTTTCATTTAAGCCATGCTCTTTTGTTCTTCTGTCTCCCTTTCTGATTAACACCACGCAAAGCAGAGAGTAAAGAGAAGTTGCTGCTTTCATGCACGTCCGCGTGCTCAGGACAAAGCGACTGCAATGCAATGCGGAGTACACTAATACACACAGCCTCTATAGTGACGGTTCTAGAGACGTCTTTACTGACGCTTTTCAGTGCCGCCAGTGCTAGGGGCTAGTGGAAATCGTCATTTCCACTGGCGGTTATTCTAGAACCGCCAGTGAAAATGCTATTTTCTCTGGCGGTTTTATAAAAAAAACCGCCAGTGAAAATAGCATTTCCACTGGCGGTTTGTTTTATTTAGCCGCCAGTGGAAAGTTTTCCCGCCTTTTTTTTAAATTTTCAATCAGTACTGAAATTTATATATATTTACACACACAAAACATATATATATATATATATTGATATTAAAAGCAACATAGAATTAAATTCTATCATACATTTATATACATCAAAGTCTTGTTTACAACCATGTATGCATCACACATTATATACATCAAAGTTTTCACTTAAGCTCTAATAACTATCTCGGCTAAGAGATAGTCTACTAATTTTTGTTAGTATTCTAAACTTTGGCAAAGCTAATGTTCCGGAAGCATCGTGATATTTCCCTTCTGCGGGAATGACCTCTTTCAATATGAATGTGCACAGGTCCTCAACTATGCCGTACAATGCACCTTCAGTCAAGTTCTCCGGGCTTCCTTGTTGAAATTGTTGTAAAGGAAGTTTATAAACATCATCTATTTATACTCAATAATAATACATTTGCATCTTTAATGACATAAATACATACGTGACTATTACTAATAATACCTTGCCAGGGTTCGTGATGTATCGTCCGTTCATTCTCATGAACTCGCACACGTAGAACCCACATAGGACCGATCCGGGTGGTTGCTTGTGGCACTACATAACGGGAGATTGGTTATTTAGTTGCAACATTGTCCTATGTACGTACATGTATGATATGTATTCATAAATTCACATACTTACCGGCCAGTTATAATGGATGTCTAGTGGCACGACTTTTTTGGACGTGTCGTACTTTCCACCTTGAAGCTTATAAAACCTAAATGCCCTGTGATCTCAAATAGAATCACCATGTTATTCTACAATTCTCATCGATATAAGTATGCATGCATAGAAAAGGCTTACAGCTCTAAGATGCTGAGGAATTTTGAATAGGCCGAAGGCTCGGTGTGCAAGGAGTCGAGCACCAGCACCTTTCCAACCTTAGGATAAATGAAGAAGCATATCCAGTGGTCCCTGTACGAATCAAACTTGTGATACATGTGTATTGAAATTATTAATTTTATTTATGCAAAATCACACTTACTTAAAGTTGTACGGGGCCACTATGGATTCCCTGTCTTGAAATTGAAGCATTGCGTGTCCTATATAGGTGGCGTATCTTGCTTCAAAATCCTTCTTCAGATCCTGGATACGCACCTCAATTTCTTCGTCTGTTAGCCCCTGTAATGCTTCATTGCCTTTTCCGATTCTAAAAGTGTGGTTATCCTCGCATATCTTTATTGGGTTGAGATACCCAACCCTTTTACTGGCACTAGCATTGGGATTGGTACCATAAAGGATCTCCTGCTGATCATGTTGCATTCTACAACGCACACGTGCATGTCAGATATTGAAAATTTATACAACTCACTAATAATAACACATATATATGGAGTATGAGTGACACTTACAATGCAAATATGGTTACAAGTTGCACGTCGAGTCTCTGAAGGTTCATCATTAACCACATGTCCTCGAATGTAACAACGCCTTTTTGATTTGAACCAATAAAAGCATGGGCTGGTATATTAACACTGATGGTGTCGATGCCAACTGAAGATGCCCGCATGTACCAATCATGCAACCTTTTAATATTAGCCGGGACCTTCCTTAGTTTCTCAAAAGTGAGTAGTGGTCTGCCCGGCACATATTTTTTAGGCACGTTTTTATAATCTGCCTTAGTTGGCTTCTTTATCTTTGCAACCATTGCCTCAGCCTTTTTTGCGGACTCCTCGAGATCAGCCAAATCAACATTGTCTGACGTGAGGCTCCGTCCAATCCCTTTCAAAAAACGAACAGTGCCAGCAGTGGATTTACTCTTCTTTTTCTTATCATACGGGGACACTACTTTTGGTATAGAAACTTTAGATGGTCGTGGAGATGGCTGTGGAGAAGGTGGATCCCTGAAGGGCGATGTATGTGGCGGAGACGGTGGGCCACCATGAGGATGAGGAGAAGGAGGGTCAGAAAGAGGATGAGGAGCAGCATGTGAAGTTTGAGGAGGTGATGATGGATGTACAATAGGAACAACAATTTGAGAAGGCGGAGACGGTTGGGCCTGCGACGAATTCGACCAATCAAGCAATTCGACATCCCTTCGAGGCCAAAGGATAAAATTCTTGATAGCTTGTCCAAGTGTCTCGATACCTTCGGGCCCAGGGATGTCTAGCATGTCGTCCTCGTATCCTTGGACGACTGTCGTCACTTCAACCCTGCAATATTCTTCTGGAATGTCGTTTCCATGGAACTTGCGTCCTGGGATCGCAAGGCCTGTGGCTACTTTCCTTGTACGCTGATTGTTAATACCATATCTTATAACTAGTGTGCATGCCACAGGCCTTGTGATGTCATCAACTAGATAGCGGACCTTATTTCCCGTTGACGCGACAGAGCTTGGGATGGTCGTACCCTCGGTGGCAGCCGGCGTTTGAGCTGCTGGAATTATTTGCATCTGTGGAGTGGTCATTTGTTGAACAGACATCACACTCGCCATCGCCAATTGCTGCATCAATTCTGGAGGAGGATTCGATAGCATTTCAGACATCAGGTCTTTGAACTCTTTCTTGGCCTCCTCCTTAAAATAATTTGCCATCTCTTCCTTGTATCGATCACGTTTCTTGTACAGACCTTCCCATTGTGGTCCGAATCCTTCCTTCCATCCTTCCTTAGATGATATTCCTCGTACACGACCAGGATGCTCAGGGTTACCGAGACCAGCCGTTAGAATGTCTTTCTCCCTTTGCGGCTTAAATGTTCCTTCGCTCTGCTTAGCTGCAATTGCATATATGTTTTTTGCCGCTTCTTCGACATTGGGATCATCAAAAGATACACCAGACTCAGTTTCCCTTGGTTTTCTAGCACGGATCCAATTAGCTGTCCTTGTTAGAAATATGCCCTAGAGATAATCATAGAGATGAGCATATTTCTTTGTATCCATGATATATATATTGCTTAATTGAATATCCATGGAAGGCACCTTGTATTGATTAGCAATTATGTGAATTGTTTGTGAGATTCTTTACTTATATGGTTATTCTAAATGATGTCCCTAGCCAGAGTCGATGACTAGCACATGTATTAGTTGATGACTACATTTCACAAGTCATGAACATGGAGATGTTAAACTAATAATGTGGGCGCATGTATGACATGAGGCTGGACCGACCCAACGTGAGATATTGTAATATAGTTCTCTTCTTGCAACATGAATACTGTATCCTTAGACCTGAGATTGTCGCATGTTCTCAAGATGTGAATTGACTTACTTAGGGACTATCAAACGCTATCCCGTAACTGGGTAGTTATAAAGGTAGTTTTGGGTTTGTCAGGAAGCATGCTGTGAGGCATGGTCAGTCAAGATGGAATTTGTCCCTCTCTTTGTGAGAGAGATATCTCTGGGCCCCTCGAGTGATTGGATCAAGAAATGCATGGCCGTGCTATGGTTAAGAGTTAACCATTGAAAGGATTCCAATTCACAGTATCGAGAAAGAGAGGTCAGCTTAGAGCCAGACCAAATATCGTGAGACAAAGGGAACAGCATGTACGTAATGTCGCAATGGTTCGTCTGATATGATCTTTACGTACACATAGGAGTTGACATGTCTTGCTAGAGGCCGCTGTCAATTATTGGGCCAAGTAAGAGTACTCGGGCTATGTCTATTTGTACGTGAACCTATAGGGTCACACACTTAAGGGGAAGGAAGCCTAATTCGGATTAGATCCGAAATTAGACTGGGCTTTAGGGTTAATGATGGGCCTCGGCGTCAGAAGCCCACCATAACGCCTATATAATGAGAGGCGGGGGCGCGGTTAAGGATAACCGAATTCGCCACCAGCGAACTAACAGCCGCCGCCCACCTCTCGCCCTCGCCAAGCCGCCGTCGCGAACCTAGCAGTTCGGTACGCGGCGCTTCCTCCCTGTACGTGTGGATACCTCGGAGGTGCTGCATCTGGAGCACTTGGACGAACCGTGCGAGGACGTGAAGGACGCCGGCGACTGCACGGCACTGCTCGACGCGTTCGTCTACATCGAGACGTCTTCCGCTGCTCTGCGCGTCTAGTGGTAATTCCATGACCTATAACCGCAGTAGTTCTTGGTATTATGGGGTTGAAAATTTTGTTTTGCGCTAGTGTAGCCTCCCCGTAATCCTACAGTCCTTTCACCGAGTTGCTCAGACAGCGTCGGCAACCCTGCAGCCTTCTTCTCGGCGTCTTCTTGTCTCCATTTAGGAACCTGACGCTTGTAACCACCTGTGCCAAGGTGGTGGCGGTATTTGTTCTTCTTAGACAGTTCTGAATTTGCCTCACTTAGTGATATGAAATCAGGGCTGCTCCTCTGCTCTAGAAATACTGCCCACTGACCTGCTGAGATTTTATATTTTTTCGTCGGGTCTAGGCCTTTCTTTGCAAACTTTGTATTCATCTCAGACCTCCAGTTTCGGAAATTTATTGCAAACTGCTTCATCGTGTATTTTTTCACGAGTTCTTCTGAACCCCCAGGCAAAACAAACCTCGTTACTAGCTTATTCCACATTTGATTCTTGACATCATCTGATACATCTCTCCGCTGTTGGATTGTGATGTCAAGATTATCTCTAACTAAGAACCCAAGTGCATTCCGAAACTTAGGCAGTGCCTCTTCTGGAGCTAGGGGCTGACCATTCGGGCTCACGTTTGTGATTTTATATGTCTTGTCAGGAAACTTGTTTAGCCCCCTGTCACCTCTGTTCCGATCGCTCTGCTTCCTTTTCCTTGACCTCTCGGTGGTTGTCTCGGTCGATTCCGGTGCGCCTTGGGTCGGTTCCGGTGCGCCTTGGATCGGTTCCGGTGCGTCTTGGTATTGTGCCGCAGCTTTTTCGAGCATCGCACGAAATTCAGACAAGACCTCCTATTCATGCAATAAAATGCACAAGAAATCATGCATGTGTAATAGACATTGTGAAATCAGCTAATTAATTAGGTACACACACGAACCGCCAGTGAAAATTGATTTCCACTGGCGGTTATCTTAACACAACCGCCAGTGGAAACATCCTATTTCCACTGGCGGTTGTTTTAAGATAACCGCCAGTGGAAATAGGTTTCCACTGGCGATTCCCAAGACGGGCCCACCTCGTTTTTTTACTGGCGCGCGATAACTGAAACCGCCAGTGATAATTTATGGGTGCCGCAGGCTATGAGCTCTTTTCTACTAGTGGTACACCCATCAGCTCAACTCATCTCTAGGTTTGGCTTTCACTTATCATTACTGACTTGCAACATATTCATTTGACTTTAATTCGTATCAGTTTCTACTATTTCTATATTGCGGATGCACCTAACCTGGATAGAACATGGGTTTGAATTCAGGCCTAAGGATAGAACATGGGTTTGAATTCAGGCCTAAGGATGTAAGTTGCATTAGGCTAGGCCACATGAGGTTTTTGACCGGGTACATCCCTTCCTGCCGGGCATAATAAATATTTGATTTGAAGAATAAATTCATTTTAGATTAGGTGGTGTATCATATTATTATTAATTATTAGCCTATGAGAAATAAAATAGTGATGACTGAGAAGATAATAGACTACCTCATTTGTTAAACCAAACACGCTATAAGACTAGCTTCTAGTGATGTGGGAGAGTTTCCCAAGAGCGCACACGTTGCAACATCGGAGAAAGGGGTGGCACGCCGCACGCCCTCAAGCAGTGCCGGCGGCGACACGATGCGCTGGCGACTGGGACGTACGTCTTCACGAATGCTGAACTTCTCTCCAGCGTTGATCTCCTTCGACAGATGCCTTATCACTAGTAAACTTCTTCCTGAGTTTTGAAGCATGTAGGGTATTTTAGAGTTCTTGATTTTGGTTCTTTTATCTCTTCTTGGATCCAAAGATTTGGGAGATTTGCCATGATGATGGTGGTGGACACCGTCGGTGGGGTGGTAGATTATTGAGGTGGAGCGACAGATCGAAATGCTGGTGGGAGTTATCAGTTCTTGAACTAGAGGACTAGCAGGAACACACATACCCACCAGATGCTTGTAAGTGTCTACGAGACCACAATGGAGAAGTAGATGCAGAAAGAAGTCAACCAGTGTCAATCTCTACTAACTATTAAGAGAGTACCGTAGACTGCCCCCCTCCCAACCCTGCCCGCCCGCCCGCCCGCCCCACTCACGTGATTTCCAGTCCTGGCCCACATCCGAGATCGTCGCCGAGAACCCCCCTGACGAGACCGTCCGTAGCCATCCTCTTCAAGACGAGATCGCTGTCGAGCCCCCTCCCCTCGGGTCCTGTACCCCCGCCCAAGATTGTAGATCTGCGCTCGATGTGGGCGTGGGGCTGCGTCGAGCGCGTGGTCGTGGGCCTCCTCATCGTCCACCACGCCGTTGGAACACCATCGTCATCATGGGGGGGGGGGGGGGGTGGGGGGCACGACCGTGGTGGGCATCGCACTCATTGCTGCCGCCCTCCATGCCCCGACTCCACATCTGTCTTGCCCTGCCCCAATCCCCGACCCCATCCTCTCCGGCCCTGCTCGCGATGCCCCCGTCGTGATGCCCGCGTCCTCATCGCATGCCCACCCTGCGCACACCTCTGGGTCACGCAATGTTTGTCCCTATCTTTGCTCCATTTTCGTGCATCATCAGTCGCCCCTACCCCGTCGTCCCCTCCCCATCCCATTCGCCTGAGCTCGCGGCCGACGCGTCGGCCCCTGCCCCCCATGCCAGCGCCCAAGCTCCAGACCAAGGAGCTCGCGTCGACCGCTAACCCCTTCTCCAGCTCCCTCCTCATAGCCCTGAAGTCGTCTGTGTCCGCCTCTCACCTCCCCGAGGGCGCGCATAAGAGCTACATCAAGTTCTTGACCACCGTCAAGCGCGACAAGGTCGAGCGCGTGCGCTTCTTCAAGGATGGTGGCCTGCTCTAGCTCACGGCCTCTCATCTCCAAGGACGGTGCCCCCCAGCATGCCATCCCTCGACGAGACGATGACGACGAAGACCGCTCGCTTCGCCTCGCCGCGGGGGACCGCCATGGTGGCATCGCCGTCTGGTACGCTCGCGCGCGAGATGTGCTCCACTGGCTCAACCTTGACGAGGCACACATCATGGCGCCGGGCTTTGAGAGGTGGGGTGTAGGACCTGTGCTGGGTCCACCATGGCTTCGACGGCCACGACCAAGAGGTGCACAAATCTAGCGTGCGGCGTGCCGCCGTCAATGGTGGGGATTGGAGGAAGGGTTGGCCGCTGTCGCCTCCAGCTCCTCGGGGCATCCCACTCTCGTCCCTCGCCTCCTTCCTATCCCCTGAGGCCTTCCCTCCCACAGTCGTCCGTGGCGGTCGCCGTCTCTAATTCGTGCAACATCGTCGATCTCCACCGACGGGGCATGTACTCCGATGTTGAGACCTTGTGGACAGCGCCGGAGCTGGCTAGGAGGTTCACTATTTACCTGGTGGGACCTCGTGTGCTGTACTGCGCCGATGAGGCAGTGGACCTCCTACGGTCGGGGGACAACCACCATGTGGAGTTCAAGAGCATGAAGGGGAGCAGCCTCCTGTATTGGGAGTGTTGTCTCTACCTAGTGCCAGACTCGAGGCATGCCATCTTCAACGACACCACACTCAAGCTCAAGGAGAAGAACATCCTCTCTAGGTTCTTCAAACTTGTGCAGACGCAAATTGTTGCTGCCTGAGCCTCATCTGATGAGATGGAACAGGGGATGCATTTGCCAAGATACCTCAGGAGGACCTGGATCTCCCCTTTGTTGAGTTCCTCAAGAAACAAGGGCTTTCTCCCAAGAGAAGAGCGTAAGGGTGTTAAATTGTTGTGTATATGCTATTTTTAGCAGTATGACTAAGATTGCACTCTCTGTGGTGTTTGCAGGGTTGTGCTTTATGTAATTGCCATGGTGGATTATGATCAAGATGGTGCTGACCCTTGTGAGAAATTGACTACAACAATGGAGGGAATTCAGACCATTGCTTTGTACTCATCATCCATTGGAAGGTGAATTAGCTTGTCCAGACTTTTTCTTATCTACTTTGGAAAACCATATATATATATATATATCATATTATATAATGCTTTCTTTATCAATTCAAATTTTCAAAAGCTACGAGAGGTACTATGATGTAGAGTGCATTGCCCTAGACTGTCTTATATGTTCTTTATTGGCCAAAGGACTATCTTTTTTCCTCCTCCCATCACTTTTGAGTTTTGACAATAGCTCTTAGATGATGTAGCAAAAGAAGTTCAAATTTGTTCTGATCTTTTTTGTAACTGGAGAGATTGTACCAATTAACAAGAGTTCCTTGAATCCTTGTTGGTTGAATATTTGTACTGTTTATTATGATTTTGTATTATGTTTACAATGAATGACCTATTGATAATACAAACAATCTCAAGAAGCAATAAACTTGACTACCAAAAGCTTCATAGATGTGGTAGCTGTTGTTCCCCTCTCTCTGGTTTGCGAGGGTATCTTTATCTCTCTTTGTTCATCAGATGTGCAAGTATTTCTGTTGGCTACCACTAAACATCTGGCTATTTTTTCCATCAATTGTATGCAGAGTGCCATCAATGAAGAAACCACAGATTGGGGCCTGAAGTGTATCCGCTATGAGATCAGTATGTCGTTTTGTCCTATTTAATCATTTGAGCTATAATTTTCTAATGTGTTGGAGGAGTTATGTCCCCTGCGCTTGAGAGCACCTAGAGGGGGGGGTGAATAGGTGATCCTGTAAAACTTGAAACTTTAAGCCACAAAAACTTGGTTAAGCGTTAGCACGATAATTCCAAGTGGCTAGAGAGGAGTCTCAACAAAACACAATACCACAAGAGATCAATCACAGAGATGACACAGTGGTTTATCCCGTGGTTCGGCCAAGACCAACGCTTGCCTACTCCACGTTGTGGCGTCCCAACGGACGAGGGTTGCAATCAACCCCTCTCAAGCGGTCCAAATACCAACTTGAATACCACGGTGTTTTGCTTTGCCTTTCAATATCCCATTTGCGAGGAATCTCCACAACTTGGAGCCTCTCGCCCTTACACTTGAAGTTCACAAAGAAGCACGGAATAAGGGAGGGATAAGCAACACACTCAAGACAAGAAATCACAGCAACACCACGCACACAAGTCGCAACAAGAGCTCACAACACAACTCGATGAGTTCACAACTCAACTAGAGCTCTAATTGCTATTGCAAAGAATCAAAGGCGCGGAATCGATGTCTTAGTGCTTAGGAATGCTTTGAGAATGCTTGGTGTGCTCCTCCATGCGCCTAGGGGTCCTTTTTATAGCCCCAAGGCAGCTAGGAGCCGTTGAGAGCAATCTGGGAAGGCAATTCTTGCCTTCTGCCGTCTGGCGCACCGGACAGTCCGGTGCACACCGGACAGTGTCCGGTGCCCGATTTCTTTCCTTCTACGTCGAAGCCGACCGTTGGCAGCCAGAGAGCCATTGGCGCACCGGACATGTCCGGTGCACACCGGACAGTCCTGTGCCCCCTTCTAGCCGTTGGCTCAGCCACGTGTCCCGCGCAGATCGCGCGGCCGACCGTTGGCCCGGCCGACCGTTGACTCACCGGATAGTCCGGTGCACACCGGACAGTCTGGTGAATTATAGTCGTACGTCGCCGGTGAATTCCCGAGAGCGGCCAGTTCACTCGAGCCAGCCTGGCGCACCAGGCACTGTCTGGTGCACCACCGGACAGTCTGGTGCTCCCAGACTGAGCAGACTTTGGCTGAACAAAGCCATCTCATTTCCAATTCGATTTTTCCTGTTTCCAGCACTTAGACACAATACATTAGTCCATAAAATAATGTACTAAGTCTAGAAACATACCTTTTGACATGATTTGCACTTTGTCCACCTCTTTTCATAGTTTAACACAAAGGCACTTGTGTTGGCACTCAAACACCAAAATACTTAGAAATGGCCCAAGGGCACATTTCCCTTTCAATCTCCCCCTTTTTGGTGATTTATGCCAACACAATATAAAGTAAGTAGAACAAATACAAAATCAATTCAAATAAGAACTCAAATTGTTTTGATTCAAATTTGACATATATGGATCACTCTTTGCCACCACTTGATTTGTTTTTGCAAATCAAGCTCAAATTTCTATCTCTAAGTCAAACACATATATTAAGACATAAAGAGAGTCATTCCAATAGAAATTGATTCAAGATTTCAAAAACTCCCCTTTTTCCCATAATCAACACTTCTCCCCACAAGAAGCCAACTTTTGACAAGAGAGACAATAAAAGAGTTTTGACAAACCAAAAGCTCTATTCTACTATTTTCAAAATCTCTCAAGTGGTAGCTGATCCATTTATCGCTTTGGCCTTTATTTTCTCCCCCTTTGGAATCAAGCACCAAAACAGGATTAATCTTGGCCCTTTAACCCCATTGCCTCACCAAAATATTCAACGAAGAGCAAATAGGCAATAAGAGTATAAGGATGAACTTGGAAAAGTTACTCTTTTCATCGGAGTGCAGTGGAAGTCTTGCATGGTCCAAGTCCACCTTTTCCCTTTCAATTCACCTTCGAGACTAAATCAAGCAAACTCATGCACATGGTTAGTTTCAAAGGGTCAAGTTGCAGCACACCTCCCCCTAAATATGTGCATCACATGCATAAGGACTTGTGAGGTCCGGGGAGTGCTTGTATAACTTGAGCACCACAATAAGCAACAAAATGCAGAATGAACATGATCAAGGGCATAAACACATGTATGCTACAATTCAATCCACGTTCCGCGAATCTAAGACATTTAGCTCACTACGCAGCCTGCAAAAGGTCTTCTCATCTAGAGGCTTGGTAAAGATATCGGCTAGCTGGTTCTCGGTGCTAACATGAAACACTTCGATATCTCCCTTTTGCTGGTGGTCTCTCAAAAAGTGATGTCGGATGTCTATGTGCTTTGTGCGGCTGTGCTCAACAGGATTTTCTGCCATGCGGATAGCACTCTCATTATAACATAGGAGTGGGACTTTGCTCAGATTGTAGCCAAAGTCCCTGAGGGTTTGCCTCATCCAAAGTAGTTGCGCGCAACACTGTCCTGCGGCAACGTACTCGGCCTCAGCGGTGGATAGGGCAACGGAAGTTTGTTTCTTAGAGTTCCACGACACTAGGGACCTTCCTAAGAATTGGCACGTCCCTGATGTACTCTTCCTATCGACCTTACATCCAGCATAGTCGGAATCTGAGTATCCAATTAAGTCAAAGTTAGACCCCTTAGGATACCAGATCCCAAAGCAAGGCGTAGCGACTAAATATCTAAGTATTCGCTTCACTGCCACTAAGTGACACTCCTTAGGATCGGATTGAAATCTAGCACACATGCATACGCTAAGCATAATATCCGGTCTACTAGCACATAAATAAAGTAAAGACCCTATCATCGACCGGTATGCTTTTTGATCAACGGACTTACCTCCTTTGTTGAGGTCGGTGTGTCCGTCGGTTCCCATCGGAGTCTTTGTGGGCTTGGCGTCCTTCATCCCAAACCGCTTTAGCAAGTCTTGCGTGTACTTCATTTGGGAGATGAAGGTGCCGTCCTTGAGTTGCTTCACTTGGAACCCAAGGAAGTATTTCAACTCGCCCATCATCGACATCTCGAATTTCTGCGTCATCACCCTGCTAAACTCTTCACAAGACTTTTGGTTAGTAGAACCAAATATTATGTCATCGACATAAATTTGGCACACAAACAAATCACCATCACATGTCTTGGTAAAAAGAGTTGGATCGGCTTTCCCGACCTTGAAAGCATTAGCAATTAAAAAGTCTCTAAGGCATTCATACCATGCTCTTGGGGCTTGCTTAAGTCCATAGAGCGCCTTAGAGAGCTTACATACGTGGTCGGGGTACCGTTCATCCTCGAAGCCAGGGGGTTGCTCCACGTACACCTCCTCCTTGATTGGCCCGTTGAGGAAAGCGCTCTTCACATCCATTTGAAACAACCTGAAAGAATGGTGAGCGGCATATGCTAGCAAGATACGAATGGACTCTAGCCTAGCCACAGGAGCAAAAGTCTCCTCAAAGTCCAAACCTGCGACTTGGGCATAACCTTTTGCCACAAGTCGAGCCTTGTTCCTCGTCACCACCCCGTGCTCGTCCTGTTTGTTGCGGAACACCCACTTGGTTCCCACAACGTTTTGCTTGGGACGAGGCACCAGTGTCCAAACTTCATTGCGCTTGAAGTTGTTGAGCTCCTCTTGCATGGCCAACACCCAGTCCGAATCTAGCAAGGCCTCTTCTACCCTGAAAGGCTCAATAGAAGAGACAAAGGAGTAATGCTCACAAAAATTAACCAATCGAGATCGAGTAGTTACTCCCTTGCTAATATCACCCAGAATTTGGTCGACGGGATGATCCCTTTGAATCATCGCTCGAACTTGGGTTGGAGGTGCCGGTTGCGCTTCTTCCTCCATCACATGATCATCTTGTGCTCCCCCTTGATCACACGCCTCCTTTTGATGAACCTGTTCATCGTCTTGAGTTGGGGGATGCACCATAGTTGAGGAGGAAGGTTGATCTTGCTCATGTTGTTCCTGTGGCCGCACATCTCCAATCGCCATGGTGCGTATTGCGGCCATTGGAACGTCTTCTTCATCTACATCATCAAGATCAACAACTTGCTCTCTTGGAGAGCCATTAGTTTCATCAAATACAACGTCGCTAGAGACTTCAACCAAACCCGATGATTTGTTGAAGACTCTATACGCCTTTGTATTTGAGTCATAATCTAACAAAAACCCTTCTACAGCTTTGGGAGCAAACTTAGAATTTCTACCCTTCTTCACTAGAATGTAGCATTTGCTTCCAAATACACAAAAGTAAGATACATTGGGTTTGTTACCGGTTAGAAGCTCATATGACGTCTTCTTGAGGAGACGATGAAGGTATACCCTGTTGATGGCGTGGCAAGCCGTGTTCACAGCTTCCGACCAAAAGCACTCGAGGGTCTTGAACTCTCCAAGCATCGTCCTCGCCATATCGATGAGCGTCCTGTTCTTCCTCTCTACCACACCATTTTGTTGTGGTGTGTAGGGAGCGGAGAACTCGTGCTTGATCCCTTCCTCCTCAAGAAACTCCTCCACTTGAAGGTTCTTGAATTCGGACCAGTTGTTGCTTCTTATCTTCTTCACTTTGAGCTCAAACTCATTTTGAGCTCTCCTTAGGAAGCGCTTGAGGGTCCCTTGGGTTTCAGACTTATCCTGCAAAAAGAATACCCAAGTGAAGTGGGGTAGTCATCAACAATAACTAGACCATACTTACTTCCTCCTATGCTTAGATAGGCGACGGGTCCGAAGAGGTCCATATGTAGCAGCTCCAGGGGTCTTGATGTGGTCATCACATTCTTGCTGTGATGCGCTCCTCCCACTTGTTTACCTGCTTGACAAGCTGCACAAGGTCTATCTTTTTCGAATTGCACGTTAGTCAAACCTATCACGTGTTCTCCCTTTAGAAGCTTGTGAAGGTTCTTCATCCCTACATGTGCTAAGCGGCGATGCCACAGCCAGCCCATGCTAGTCTTAGCTATTAAGCATGCATCTAGACCGGCCTCCTCTTTTGCAAAATCAACTAAATAAAGTTTGCCGTCTAATACACCCTTAAAAGCTAATGAACCATCACTTCTTCTAAAGACAGACACATCTACATTTGTAAATAGACAATTATATCCCATATTACATAATTGACTAACAGATAGCAAATTATATCCAAGGGACTCAACTAAAAACACATTAGAGATAGAGTGCTCATTTGAAATTGCAATCTTGCCTAAGCCTTTCACCTTGCCTTGGTTCCCATCACCAAATATGATTGAATCTTGGGAATCCTTGTTTTTGACGTAGGAGGTGAACATCTTCTTCTCCCCATCATATGGTTTGTGCATCCGCTGTCGATAATCCAGCTTGAACCCCCGGATGCATAAACCTGCAAGGCAAATTTAGGCTTGGGACTTAGGTACCCAACTCTTGTTGGGTCCTACAAGGTTAGTCACAATTGTCTTAGGGACCCAAATGCAAGTTTTATCACCCTTGCATTTTGCCCCTAATTTCCTAGCAACTATCTTCCTATCCTTTCTACAAATAGCAAAGGAAGCATTTAAAGCATGATATATTGTAGAAGGACCATCCATAACTTTCCTGGAAACATGAACAATATTCTTTCTAGGCACATGATGAACATATCTCCTAGACATATCTCTATCATGCATATAAGAAGAACTAGAAGCTAACATAGCATGTGAATCATAAGCATGTGAATCATAACTTCTATAGTCATTTCTAGCATGTCTCCTATTATGATACATAAAAGCATGGTTCTTTTTAGTACTACTTGCCATAGGAGCCTTCCCTTTCTCCTTGGCGGGGATGTGAACCTTATGGCTTCTTAAGTTCTTGGCTTCCCTCTTGAAGCCAAGTCCATCCTTAATTGAGGGGTGTCTACCAATCGTGTAGGCATCCCTCGCAAATTTTAGCTTATCAAATTCGCCCTTGCTAGTCTTAAGTTGAGCATTAAGACTAGCCAATTCATCATTAAGTTTGGAAATTAAAACTAGGTGTTCACTACAAGCATCAATGTCAAAATCTTTACACCTATTACAAGTTGCAACAATTTCTACACAAGATGTTGATTTACTAGCTATTTCTAACTTAGCATTCAAATCATCATTAATGCTCCTTAAGTTAGAAATTGTCTCATGGCAAGAAGATAATTCACAAGAAAGCATTTCATTTCTTTTAACTTCTAGAGCATGAGATTTTTGTGCTTCTACAAATTTGTCATGTTCTTCATACAACAAATCCTCTTGCTTTTCTAAAAGCCTATTCTTATCATTCAAGGCATCAATCAATTCATTAATTTTATCTACCTTGGTTCTATCTAGGCCCTTAAATAAACATGAATAATCTATTTCATCCTCATCACTAGATTCGTCCTCACTTGAAGAAGCATAAGTAGAGTTTCGAGTACATACCTTCTTCTCCCTTGCCATAAGGCATGTGTGACGCTCGTTGGGGAAGAGGGATGACTTGTTGAAGGCGGTGGCGGCGAGTCCTTCATTGTCGGAGTCGGAAGAGGAGCAATCCGAATCCCACTCCTTGCCTAGATGCCCTCGCCCTTTGCCTTCTTATAGTTCTTCTTCTTCTCCCTCTTGTTCCCTTGATCCTGATCACTATCATTGTCGGGACAGTTAGCAATAAAATGACCAAGCTTACCACATTTGAAGCATGAGCGCTTCCCCTTTGTCTTGGTCTTGCTTGGCTGCCCCTTGCGACCTTTTAGTGTCGTCTTGAATCTCTTGATGATGAGAGCCATCTCTTCATCATTAAGTCCGGCCGCCTCAATTTGTGCCACCTTGCTAGGTAGCGTCTCCTTGCTTCTTGTTGCCTTGAGAGCAAGAGGTTGAGGTTCATTGATTGGACCATTCAATGCGTCGTCCACGTATCTTGCTTCCTTGATCATCATTCGCCCGCTCACGAACTTTCCAAGTATCTCCTCGGCCGTCATCTTGGTGTACCTAGGATTCTCACGAATATTGTTCACAAGATGAGGATCAAGGACAGTAAAAGACCTTAGCATTAGGCGGACGACGTTGTGGTCCGTCCATCGCGTGCTTCCATAGCTTCTTATCTTGTTGACAAGGGTCTTGAGCCGGTTGTACGTTTGAGTTGGCTCTTCTCCCCTTATCATAGCGAATCTCCCGAGTTCGCCTTCCACCAACTCCATCTCCCGAGTCCGCCCACCAACTCCAAGCCGCTCACTTTGTGGTATTCATCCCTGCACAATGAAGCTAAAAGAACAGTAGTAGCTTGTGCATTTTTATGAATTTGCTCATTAATGAACATGGGACTATCCGTACTATCAAAGTGCATTCCACTCTCTACAATCTCCCATATACTAGGATGGAGAGAGAACAAGTGACTACACATTTTGTGACTCCAAAATCCGTAGTCCTCTCCATCAAAATGAGGAGGTTTACCAAGTGGAATAGATAATAAATGAGCATTTGTACTTTGAGGAATACGAGAGTAATCAAAAGAAAAGTTCGAATTGACCGTTTTCTTTTTCTCGTAGTCATCGTCGTCCTTTTGGGAAGAGGAAGATTCGTCGCTGTCGTAGTAGACGATCTCCTTGATGCGCCTTGTCTTCTTCTTCTTCCCGTCTTTGCGCTTGTAGCCCGAGCCCGAGTCGGTAGGCTTGTCATCCTTCGGCTCGTTGAAGATAGACTCCTTCTCGTTGTTGTTGACCACCATCCCCTTTCCCTTAGGATCCATCTCTTCAGGCGATTAGTCCCTTCTTGAAGAGAACGGCTCCGATACCAATTGAGAGCACCTAGAGAGGGGGGGTGAATAGGTGATCCTGTAAAACTTGAAACTTTAAGCCACAAAAACTTGGTTAAGCGTTAGCACGATAATTCCAAGTGGCTAGAGAGGAGTCTCAACAAAACACAATACCACAAGAGATCAATCACAGAGATGACACAGTAGTTTATCCCGTGGTTCGGCCAAGACCAACGCTTGCCTACTCCACGTTGTGGCGTCCCAACGGATGAGGGTTGCAATCAACCCCTCTCAAGCGGTCCAAAGACCAACTTGAATACCACGGTGTTTTGCTTTGCCTTTCAATATCCCGTTTGCGAGGAATCTCCACAACTTGGAGCCTCCCGCCCTTACACGTGAAGTTCACAAAGAAGCACGGAATAAGGGAGGGATAAGCAACACACTCAAGACAAGAAATCACAGCAACACCACGCACACAAGTCGCAACAAGAGCTCACAACACAACTCAATGAGTTCACAACTCAACTAGAGCTCTAATGCTATTGCAAAGAATCAAAGGCGCGGAATCGATGTCTTAGTGCTTAGGAATGCTTTGAGAATGCTTGGTGTGCTCCTCCATGCGCCTAGGGGTCCCTTTTATAGCCCCAAGGCAGCTAGGAGCCATTGAGAGCAATCTGGGAAGGCAATTCTTGCCTTCTGTCGTCTGGCGCACCGGACAGTCCGGTGCACACCGGACAGTGTCCGGTGCCCGATTTCTTTCCTTCTACGGCGAAGCCGACCGTTGGCAGCCAGAGAGCCATTGGCGCACCGGACATGTCCGGTGCACACCGGACAGTCCGGTTCCCCCTTCTAGCCGTTGGCTTAGCCACGTGTCCCGCGCAGATCGCGCGGCCGGCCGTTGGCCCGGCCGACCGTTGACTCACCGGACAGTCCGGTGCACACCGGACAGTCCGGTGAATTATAGCTGTACGTCGCCGGTGAATTCCCGAGAGCGGCCAGTTCACTCGAGCCAGCCTGGCGCACCGGACACTGTTCGGTGCACCACCGGACAGTCCGGTGCTCCCAGACTGAGCAAACTTTGGCTGAACAAAGCCATCTCATTTCCAATTCAATTTTTCCTGTTTCCAGCACTTAGACACAATACATTAGTCCATAAAATAATGTACTAAGTCTAGAAACATACCTTTTGACATGATTTGCACTTTGTCCACCTCTTTTCATAGTTTAACACAAAGGCACTTGTGTTGGCACTCAAACACCAAAATACTTAGAAATGGCCCAAGGGCACATTTCCCTTTCAGCGCTGTCAAATTTAAAACATTAGAAACATTGACATTTGAAATAATGCATGTATAGTAGCTCCCTGCCCAGTCAGGGTGTGCCGATGTCTGTGTTCCCAAGCACCCTCGCCGTGAAATGCCGTCGGAGCTGCAAGTCAATTCAGGCGCTTGAGGTTGCTTTCCCCAGCACAAGTTTTCGGGTTCATATTTACTCTGAATATAAGTGTTTTAATACAAGGAAAATGGTAGTATTGATGAGTTAGTGTGCAAAATCTTCAATCCATATACTACTACCTGGCTCTGGTTGCACACTGATCACAGCCGCTGCAACATCCTAGAAGGAATGTTACTTGGTACAAGTGTTTCAGATCCATTGTGTTACCTTTTGTTTATCTACTTTGTTTGTTACCTTCTGTTTTATCTACTTTGTTTATTACCTTCTGTTTCTGCCTTCATCAAGCACTGTTTATCCTGGCAGGTGTACTTGGTGCTACTCTGACTCTAATGGTACTCGATTTGATGGATTTCAATGAAGCCGAAAGATCATCAAGCACTGTTTCACCAGTCAGATCTTCTAACTGTTGGTTATATCCAATGCATACAAAATTTTATACAAAAAAGAGTATCACTAATTCACTATGTGTTGTAGGTATCCATTGTCTAACTTTGTTGGACTAAAGAGCCTAGACCAATCGACCCATTTTCATGGAGATCGTCATCCTTCTTTGTTGAGCCATCTGGGTGAATTTGCAAATTGGATAAGTGCCATAGAATACCTACTACACATGAATTCTGAGCCTTTGTCAGGAGTTGAATAAGAACTTTGTTCATAGAACCACACTGTTTGTCTATAGACACACTGCTCATTATGGTGAAAACATTCCTATGATAGCCCTCACATGGCAGTTGCATAATTGTTTAATTCTACCATCACTTAAGCATTCATTTTACTGTTAGTTTTAATTGACAAGCCCTCATAATTTTATCATGTGTGCTTATGCATATACATATCTTGATAGGATTTTGTATGAAATTGCAAAGGCTGTTTTAAGAAGAAAAGTTCTAGCAAAATTATGGATGCACAATCGACACCTCAAAACTCTCTTTGCTTTGTAACCTTCAGTTACATTTCTCTGAACCTTTGCTTCAATCATGTGATTTATTTATCTATGTGCCTTCAATTACTACAAAAGGTTTGCCTGACCATGGCTCCTTATTGTTTATGTTTGTTTTTTCATGCCATGACAAAGAAAACACTATCACTATCAAATATTCAAACACGTAGAGTTGGTAAAAGTTTGACTATGATATTGATGATCTTTCTTGGTCTGAATGGAGTTTTTGCACCTATTCACAGGCTAGAGAGTTCGACTAGAGAGTTCATGCACCTATTCACAGGCTATGATATTTTAGTTGTTGGAGGCTCGTCAATTTATATTCCGTCGCAACGCACGGGCACATACCTAGTTTGGTTGAAGCTGTTTAAGAACCGTGTGGACTTTAGACTGTAAACTGTAGACTTGAGGTAGTTATTTCGGCTTTCTGACAAATAAATATATGATAATATGAAAAGGAAACATATCAGCTGTATACAATGGTGGATCCATAAATGATCAAAGGAGAGGCTTGAGCATCTCCAAGAGCTCATCAGAAAATGACTTCTGAAAATCAGTTTTAAGGGACAATTAAAAAATTAGTGAGGGTAGATTTTAATATTTTCTCCAATAAATCAATTAAAGTGGTAGATTATTTCTGAGGAGCTAAAAAAACTCCATTTGTAGCTACAAATGAGGGAGTTTTAAGGGCTATAAAAAGTTGGGAGCACTTTAGAGGAACCGTTGGAGACACGTTTTTGTATTTTTCTAAAAAACTTGATTTAGGGGAGACTTCTAGGAAACTCTTAAAGATGCTCTAAATCGATTAACCGTGACGCTGGTAGTTTAGAGGTAGACGACCTGTATTTTGGTGTTGACAACCTAGCTGATTAGCCACGGTCGCCTACGAACCTAGAGCCTAGGCGTGGGCGCCATCCGGCGGTGGTCGTGCCATGGCAACCATGGGGAGATCACTAGTAGAAAAAGGCTTAAAGCCTGCGGGGCGATATATTTTTACAGGCGGATTCGGTTATCAACCATCTATGCTATTTTTAGTGGCGATTACTTAAGGAAATCACAACTAGAAATCGTATTTCTATAGGCGGTTCTTTAAGAAAACCGTCTATAAAAATCCATGATTTCTAGTGGCGGTTTTCTTAAGGAACCACCACTAGAAATTATTTTTATCCTTATTTTTTCGAGTTTTTCAAACGATCTCGTATGATGAAACTATCAAAATAAACGTTGTAGATGTATAAAAGTTATGAAACTTTGTAGTTGACAACTTTTTTATTTGAACTCATTTCAGTTCTCAAAAATTGAATCTAAATATGTCAAATTTAAAATTCAAATTTTGCAAACTACCTCGGATGGAAAAAGTGTCAAAATAAAAGTTGTAGAACTTTAAAAGTTATTCAACTTTATAGTTAACAACTTTTTATTTGAATTTGTTTATGATCTCAAACAAGCAATTTACACTCAGTTGGTTGTAATATGTGGACAAAAAACTACAAACTAGACACAAAGCATGCCGGGCGGAGTGGTAGTGGAGGGTACACGCAAGGATGAGGTGGGCAGTTTGATTCCTAACAACTGCGTAGCGCGCGAATTTTACGCGAAAAATGCCACGACTTGTGACTTCGACGGAGACAGGCTTTTTAAAACACGTTTAATGTTTCTGAAAATACTTTTTACTAGTGGTTTTATTCCACTAGCGGTTTTCTTAACTCAACCGGTGGAAATCAACTTTCACTAGCGGTCCTCAGTTACCCGCCTGTATAAAAAATGATTTCTACTGGCCCTAGCATCGACGGTTCTAAAAAACGCCAGTGAAAATAGGTTCACAACCGTCACTATAGAGCTTCTTTGTACTAGTGGATGGAGGGTAGCCGCCACACGGACAACACTAAGCTGACGACAAACGCGGAGCGCATACTCTCGACATTAGGTTGCTAGGGTTAGGACGAAGATAAAGACGAGGCCGATGTTGTGATGCATGTGTGTCGGATCAGGACATTTAATCTTTTGTCATCTTTACGGATGACACAAAATCATCAATTATTGAGAGTCGAGTCAGTACCATACTACCATGGGATTTTATGTGTCATTGACTTTATAAAGATGGTAAAAGATTAGATTGTCATATCGAATACAAACATGTAGTGGGCTATGGAGTGAGGCATTTGACTGATTTGAAGACCAACATCTATAACTTTTAGCCCACGGTCTGGCGGGGCTGCAACCCCAACATCCCCATTTGAATCCACCATTGGTTGTATATAGGAGTTTGATATACATGGTTCACTACAGGAATTCACTTAATTCCCGTTGGCCTGAAACCGACGGGAATAAGCACCAAACCGACGGGAATAAGTAATTCCCGTCGGTTTAAGGCTTATTCTCGTCGGTTTCAGGCCGACAGGCGTCCCTTGTCGGGGATAAGGTTATCCCCGTCGGTGGCTGACGGGAATAATTAATTCCCGTCGGCTCGAAAGCGGCCGACGGGAATTAAGGCTAACTCCCGTCGGTTCCCCAGGCCGACGGGAGTTATTAATTAATTCCCGTCGGCCTTACGTGGCCGACGGGAATTAACTGGGCCGACGGGAGTTAGTAGTTAATTCCCGTCGGTTCGACCATAGCCGACGGGAATTAACTGGGCCGACGGGAATTACCCTATACTGCTACAAAAACAGCACTAAATTATGTCACTATTTCTGCACACATAACATATATCAAACATAACATAAATCACATATAACAGCCACATTACAAACACATGTAGAGATACGACATCCACAAACACATGCATTTAGACATAAACACTTGCATTTATAATTAAAACATCCACCAACGTGTACGACATAGTATTCAAACATAACATCCACCAACATCAAACAACGAGTACGACATAGTATTGAAACATAACATCCACCAACGAGTACGGCATTTCAAACATAAGTTTAAGTGTTTAGAGATAACCACCACTTGGGTGGTTAGAGCTTTGACCGCTGCCGCCTTCACCACCAGGAGGAGGGAACGCGAAAAGCGAGTCAACAAATCCAGTCCCTACTGCTGGATCAGACCCACTGCCACCCGCTTCAGGCGTAACCTATGCAAGTTAGCAAATATCAACACGTTAAATGCAAATATAAAAAAGTATACAAGTGTATAAATTAATGGAGAGTTATCAAACGTACCCTATCTCCAGGTGCAGGTATATGTGTCGGAGGGGTGGTGAACTGTGGTGGTGGAACTGGTGTGTTTGCAAATTGGCTCCATTGTGGTGGCGGTGGAAAATTTGATGTCATGCCCTGTTGCTGCATTAACTGTTAAACACATATGTGTTACTACTGAAGATGTTGTATTGAAATATAATAATTTAGAGTTCGGATTATGTGTTACTACTGAAGATGTTGGATTTCTGCTTCTTGAAGCAGTCATAGGCTTCCACACCTTGCCATAGCTTCTTTAACTCTTCAATCAGTGGTTGAAGCATCACATTGAGGCGTACGCCAGGATGCTCAGGCCCAGGTATAACAAGACATAGGAACATAAACTCATATTTCATGCAAAGAGCAGGTGGAAGGTTGTACGGTATGGCAATGACAGGCCAACATGAATACGACGCAGCGGTCATATTGAACGACGTGAAACCATCAGTTGCCAAGCCAATACGAACGTTTCTTGCATCGCTGGCAAAATCTGGATCAAATTTGTCAAGAGCCTTCCATGCATCACCATCTGACGGGTGCACCATTAACCCATCTTGTATGTCCGTACAATCTTTATGCCACCTCATGTGCATAGCGGTCTTCCTCGAGAGAAACAAACGTTTCACTCTAGGAGTGAGAGGCATGTACCGAAGTTGTTTATGTGCAACCTTTGTCACCACCTTCTCCCCATCTTCATTTACAAGCTCCACGTACCTCGACTTCCCACATTTTAAGCATTTCTGTTCTCTGCCATGTTCCTTCCAAAAAAGCATACAGTTGTCTTGGCAAACATCAATCTTCTCATACTCCATACCAAGACCTTCAAGCAATTTCTTGGACTGGTACATGTCTTTGGGCATCTTGTGACCCGTAGGAAGAACCTCGCTAATCAAATCCACAAGCTCCTTGTAACAATTAATTGAGAATGCAAACTTGGACTTGATTGACATCAGCCGGGTCACGAATTCCAGTACGGTCACGTCAGTGTGCCCGTGAAGAGGCTCTTCTGACGCTTTGAGTAGGTTGAAGAACTTCTGAACCTCCGGTGTAGGTGAATCATGATGATCTGGTGCCAGTTCAAGCTGCAGATCCTCAAGCATTTGGTCCATCCTATCAACATCATCTTCACTGTCATCAACTTCTACTTTTGTTGCTCGTTCAGCATCTTCACCATGGAGATACCAGACCTTATAGCCTGGCACGAAACCATGCGAGCACAGGTGTAGTGTGACCTGCCTCTTGGTGTGGCTCGTCATATTTCTACATTTATTGCATGGACATCTAATATTATCTATTTGTGACAAAGCAACTGCATGGTCTAGAAACATCTGCGTCTTGGCAAACCATTCACTAGTGTGACACCCACCCTTCTTGAAACCTTCATACATCCAATCACGTCTATCACCCATTATTGCGGCTGTGTGTGTACGAATAAGAATTGCGTGTGTGAGACATTCATGTTTCTAAACGTCACACATACATCTATAGATAAGTAGTTAAACTATATATATATATAACATAACTTAATCACATTAACATGATTACTACTTGCATAACATCAAATTCATTAAATAATAATATTTGAAATAACTACTATTTGTATAACACATCACATTAATCATCAAATTCATTAACTAATAACATTAAACAACACATTTTATATTTGCAACATAAAATTAAAAATATGAAGACTACTAACACTGTTAATTAACAAATTTAAACAAAATTTAATCACATAACAGTTAACTCCCGTCGGCCACAAAAAAACCGACGAAAATAAAACATTACAATATATATAATATACCTCGCTCACTTTGCGCGGACGACGGTGGTGGACGCAGATGGACGACGTCGATGTGGGGAAGTCGCGGCTACCGTGGACGGCGGCGGGTGACCGCGTTGGGCGGGCGACGGCGTTCGGCGGTGTCGGTGTTTTGGGTCCGACCGCACACCCGGGGTTGCCCCTCAAGGTGTTTTTAGGAGTAGGACGGTGTCGACAACTGTAGCAAAATGGTTCGTGCCGATTGCACGAGGGACAGTGGACAAGGTTTACAGGTTCGGGCCGCTTAGAGATGCGTAACACCCTACGTCCTGGTGAGTATGCTTGGTGAATGTAGTTACAAGAGAGCTCTCTGGATTGAGAATACAGAGAGTTGACGTGGGTGGCTAAGTAATAGGGTCGATCGTTCTGAAGGGGTGCCCCCTAGGCCTTATATACTCGACCGTGGGGCAATACATGTGGATATGATAACAACGAGTAGCTAAAAGATAGTGAACTTCTTTAGTTTATCTCCGCGTAACCCTCGCCGACTTATCCTCGCATGGCTCCATTGCATGGGGGCTCCAGTGCGGGAAAGTCGGATCTCTGTTGTGGTCAGTCGTTCAACGTCGTGGATCGTCCGGGTTTGCATCAATCTGGCCTCATGTCGATCTGCTCTGCTGGTTGTCTCTCCCCAGGCCCACGAAAGAATGACCTCATGATTTATTGGGCCCTTAGGCCTTTCGTGAGGTCTTTTACTCTTTAGTGGACCCGGGGGATATCTATCCCCCACAAGCCCCCGATCTTTGGGTTGATTTAGAGGTAATCAGCCCAAAGATCCCAGGTCCAGCTTGCAGGTGACTTGAAGAAAATGACTTCCTGTTGTCTTCTCCTGCTCCGATCACTCGTTGACTGAGGCTTAGTTTCGTGCTTGTGCCTTAGAGGTCGGCATTTCAATTTGTAGGATTTTGAACTTCATTGGGTGCACCGGAGGTGCACCCAATGGGTGTAGCCCCCGAGCTTCGAGTAGATTTTAGAAAATAATCTACTCGAAGGTCTCCCCCAGAAATTATTTCCCTTTGTGCTCCTGCGTTTTGGTTGAGAGCTGGCCTTTTAATCTTGTTCCACGCTCTTTAGAAGTCGGCATTATCTTGGCTCGGAATGATAATCCATGGGGTGCACCGGAGGTGCACCCAATGGGTGTAGCCCCCGACCTTCAAATGGATTTTTGAGGATAATCCATTCGAAGGTCTTCCTTTTGTGTCTCTTTGCTGAAAATTATTCTCTCTTGTTTGTAGAAAATCGGCATGAAGCTATTCGCATTATGCTTTGGAGGTCAGCATGAAGTCATCAATATTTTGCTTCAGAGGTCAGCATATATTTTGTCTTTAGCAGCCGAGTTCGCAATCCATCCATATCTTGCTAGGTAGTGCAATTTATTTGCTCTGCGACTGATTGGACGTTTGATGGACGTTCTCTGTCTAGTCTTCACATCGCTTCTGTCGGCCATATTTTGTACTTCACTGGCTATATTTGGCTTTCCTCTGATCCTTACTGATATCTCATTTTTGTCTTGAGGTATTCACTGCGTGCCCTGCACAGATGTGACCGTTTTGAAAAATATACTGATAATTCCTAGGCGTCCCCCCCAATGGGTGTGGGCAAGGGACGGCTTGGTGCGCTGAGTGTTTTAGCCGGCTGCTTCTGAGTAGTAATGTGATGTGACGGCGGGTGTAATCATATCCTCCGCGCTGTTGACTGGAGTCCCAATGGGTGTTGTGTTGCGTGAAACGGCGTCAGCCGCCTGACGTGTCTTCAGACGGGTTGAAGTGCTTATTGAATGCTTTGCGACTGTTCAGTGACCGCGGTTGGAGGTGAGCGGTTGCCTTCTTCTTCTATAAATAGTGCCTTTGCCTCTCTGGTTATTTCACATCTCTTGCTGTTCTCCGCTGCTTGCTTTCTTCCTCTCCTTGCATTTCCACCATGGGCAAGAACAACAAACGCAAGTGCGAGCCGACTCCTCCGTCGGAGGACTTTGGCGACTCGGAATACTCAGAGGAGGAGTTCTCCTCTGAGTCCGAGGGGTCTCTGGCTCCCGTCTCTCCCCCAGCGTCGTCCGATGACTCGGACGACTCTCAGGGGATTGCCGCGGAGGTCTGGACTTACATCCGGGCCGTCGAGCGCTCCGGGCTCGAGGGCTCGGATGAGTCGGAGTACTCCTCGGACGAGGAGGACTCGTCCGAGGAGGACGACGAGGGTGACGACGATGACGATGACGACGGAGACGACGGCAGCGATGACGGTGACGGCGGCAGCAGGGGCAGCAACGGCGGCAGCAGGAGCGGCAACGGCGGCAGCAGCAGGGGCAGCGGCGGCGGCGGCAGCAGCAAGGGCAGCAACAAGGCCAGTGGCTAAATGCCACTGGTTTTTAGATATTAGTATAGATTAGAAGTAGTATAGTGAAATAATGTAGTAGTATTAGTAGTGTAGAGTAGTATAGTGTAGCGTAGTAGTAGTAGGGGAGTATCAACTCATAATGAGTTGATTTGTAAGTATTGTTACTTCCCTTAATGAAGAATGACTGTCTCCTCCTGCGCCAATTACTTTTGCTTCATAGTAAATTGATCTCTTGTTTTGTGAAGTTGATTCATTCGGAATAGTATCTAAATAACTCGGGCATCATACTGATGCTTTTAGGAATAGCCACCGAGTAACTTGTAGACGGTGTCGGCGCTTTAGAGGTAACGCCGAGCAACTGAAGACTGTATCAGTGGTTTAGAAGCAACGCCGGGTGATTGGGAAGCGACGTCGGCATTTTAGAGGTAATGCCGAGTGACTTGAGACGGTGCCAGAGGGCAATTTCAGCGTTTTAGATGTAACACCGAGCGACTGAAAGGCGATGTCGGCGTTTTAGAGGCAACGCCGAGCGACTGAACACTATATCAGCGTTTTAGAAGCAACGCCGAGTGATTGGAAAGCGACGTCAGCATTTTAGAGGTAATGCCGAGCGACTGAAAGGCGATGTCGGCGTTTTAGAGGCAACACCGAGCGACTGAACACTATATCAGCGTTTTAGAGGCAACACCGAGTGATTGGAAAGCGACGTCAGCATTTTAGAGGTAATGCCGAGCGAGTGAACGCGAAGTCGGCGTTTTGGAGGCAACACCGACCGACTAGAAGGCGACGTCAGCATTTTAGAGATAATGTCGAGCGACTGAACACGAAATCTGCGTTTTGGAGGCAACGCCGAGTGATAGCAGGCCGCGCGAGCCAATTTGAGGACGATGGCCGAGTGATGAGGTGGCGCATCAGTGTTCTGGAGATAACTGCCGGGTTTCCACGTGGCATGCTGGGGTTTTGGAAATATCCGCCGGGTGATGACTGGGCACTTTTTGAAACGGTATCTGGCTCGAGAATATCCCATAAGAGCTGCGCTTTTAGCCGCCTTTGCTTTCCGTGCCCTAGTTCTTGCTTTTCCGCTTCCGAATCCTCTCTGCCATTCGCCTTCCGCTCTGCTCGCTGGTAGAATTGAGATGGCACCCAAGAGGAAGACCGCGAGCTCGTCTGCTGTGGTGATTCCTCCAATCGACCCCAACAGCCAGTTGCCTTTCGCAGGTAACCATATGTCCATCATTTCTGAAACTGAACTTCTCCACCTCGTATCCATCGGGGTTCTTCCTCCGCGGGAACTCTGTTCTTGGCGGATTTGCCATGGGTTTACTGTTCCGACAGAGGATACCCATGAGTCCGTTGTTTACGCCCCTTTCCTTCTCCGCGGCCTTGGCCTTCCCATCTCTCCCTTTTTCCGCGGCCTCCTTGATTTCTACCACATTAACTTGACCCATTTGAACCCCAATTCAATTCTGCAAATCTCCATTTTCGTTCATTTATGCGAGGCCTTTCTTGGCGTCCTGCCACATTTCGGTTTATGGAAATATTTGTATCATTGTCGCCCTGGGATGGCCGGGGGACAACATCAGTTGGTCGGGGGTGCCAGCTTGGAGATGCGCCGCGGGAGGAAAACTGAATATCTCGAGATCCCCCTTAAGGACAGTATTAAGGGATGGCGCTTGGAGTGGTTCATAGTCGAGAATTATGGGAATTCTCTCCCCTCCCGGTCGGGAAGACAGCCGGACGTTCGCACCCCAAGCTGGACCGAGTCTCCCACAGATCAGGAGGTAGCCGAGGCAGGTGTGTTGCTAGCTGAAGTTGGATTGCTGAAAGAGAGGGGTCTGACTGCTGAAGCTGTGGTTACTGACTTTGTTTTCAAGAATATTCAGCCACTGAAAGACAGGGCCTATCCAGCTTATCTGTATCGAGGGCTAGCCGACTCAACTCGGGTTACCAACAGGAGAATTCCTTCTGCAGACTTGGTGAGTCGACTTGAAATGATCCTCAGGGGCAAGGTGTCAAATGTTGGTGCTCCAGTGGCGTACTCGGCCTGGAACTTGCCTCCTCCCAAAGCCTTCACCCTTTTCGTGTCGAATCCGCCCATTACTGATGGCGGTCTGGGCCTTAGAGTGCGACCCTTTGCTAAAGAAGTCAGTGCTTTGGTTGCTTCGCTTGGGGAGATTCCTGATGACGAACGGCAGGTTCATTTTGAGGTGCCTCTGAATCCTAGTGATGCAGATATAAGCGCTATGCTTGATTTGCTAGCTAAAGATTCTTCTGATGCTGCTCCTGCTGGGGCGTTGGCAGTGGTGCCCCTCCCAGAGGTTGATACGACTTTGGATGCTCAGAAACCTGTTAGTACTCGCCCAAGGCGCCCTTGCCGAGCCAATCAGCCTGATCCTTCTGCTGACGAGCAGAAGAAGAAAAGAAGACGCCTCCGGCGAGTATCCAGCTTTGATCAGGACGCTGGTACCTCGGTTCCTGCTACTGAAGAAATGCCTGCGACTGGACTTATTGATGCTGACCCCAATGGGTGTCCCCAATCTGCTGCTGATCCCAATGTGGGTGCTCCATCTGTTGCTGACCCCAATGGGTGTGCTGTTTGTGTTGCCAATGTGGATGATGAGGAGGAAGAAACTGAAGCTCCTTTGACTCGGAAAAACAGTCGGCGGTTCATCGCCAGCGGTGGAAGTAGTGGAGTTCCCTCTCCTACTTTGTCTGCCCTCATTGGTCTGCAAGAACTGTCCCTAGCCAACTTTGATCAAGCTCTTGAAGATATGGTCCCAGAAGACTTGTTATCAGAGCCAGTGGATGATGGTGCAATGGAGGCTTGCGTCGACGTGCCTGATGCTGGGTTGAGGTCATCCCGTGCCTCGTCGACCTTAGAGCGCGATCTCGAGGGTCGGGAAGCTGACTTGGATTGTCCTGGTCCTATGGAAGTGGCTGAGGGCCCGTCAACCTTAGAGGTGGTTACTGTGGAGAACTTGGTCTTCAAGAATGGTGCTGACACATGCCCAGCCCCCGAGGGTGTGGATGACTTAGCTCGGGTGAAGAGTGTGGGCCACTGCCCAGCCCCCGAGGGTGCTGCCGGGGGTGATCCGGCTCAAGCGGGCAGTGCCAACTATGACCCAGCCCCCGAGGGTGCCCGAGCAGGGTCTCCTTCCTGTACTTCCATGGACGTTCATGCGGGATCTCCTCCACACTCTGGTTGTATGGTGGTAGCTCAAACCTTGGACCAGGGAGTCGCTTTTGAGGGCAGCGTCCCCGCCGATCAGGTGTTTGGCTCTGTTGAAGGCACCGAGCTGATTCCTACTGGTTCGTTGCAAGCTGCTTCGGATGGTGGCCTTACGCCTGGTTATCGACTGATCTCTCCTGATTTGGGGATCCCTTCGTTCTTTTCCAACCTCTAGGTACTGTGATGTATTTTAGCTTGATCTTTACATTGCATGAACTGCTGCCATTACACTCATCTGTTCTCCTCATCAGGCTTTGGTGGATGGAATGGCTAGCCAGCTGAGATTGCAGGGTGCTTCCGTCCCAGAAGTGGCTTCGTCTCTTGCGTGTTGGAATCCAGTGTCACTTCAACATCGTGTCTCTGAATTGGAGGCAACCAACGCTGGTTAGTGCTTATTTGTTTCTCTTTGCCTTCGCTACGGACTGCCTTACCTTCTGACCCCGCTTTGTTTGATTGTCTCTTGCTAGGAATGACTCGGCAGATTTCAATTCTTGAGGAAAAACATTCCCGAGACCAGGCTGAATTGGCTCAGCGGTGCGCTGACTTTGAGGAGAAGTACTCTCAGAGCCAAACTGAACTGGGTCAGGTCTCCGCTGCCTTGGATGACGCCAATGCCTTGAGTTCTTCTCTTCATGCTCAGCTCGATTCTGAAAAGGTAATTTACAAAACTGTGCCTTGCCTCGATGTGTTCCTATTACTTGCTTGATTCTTGAAGGAGTTGACTTTTGCTTGCAGGAAGAAAAGCGTATCCTTGCTGCTTCTCGTGACAGTCTTGACAGATTGTATCGTGATTCTAGCAACTCGCTGACCATCTTGGAGAGGAGTCACCGCTTTACAATGGAGGAATTGGACAATCAACGTTGTAAGCTGCAGGAATCCGCGGACGAAGTGACCCGCCTCAAGCAGTTGATATCAACAAAGGATGCCACCATCAAAGAACTCCGAGCTTCCAAGAAATCCATTGCCCAGGAGTTAGAGACTGCTCGACTAGCTGCTAAGGTTGCCGAAGAAACTTCTGTTACTCTCAAAGCCCAGCGCAATAGAGCCATGGACAAGGCTATTCGGGCGGGACGAATCTTGATGAGGAGACCCAGCGTGGTTGTTCCTGAAGACATAAGGGCTGATGTGAATGCTGCCCCTGATTCCTCGAGTCGCCCTTCTTCGTCGGTTGCTCCTGAGAAAGACATTGCGAAATAGAAAAACCCTTTTGCGTGCTTTGAGCGCGCAGTTAGCATGATCGAGTATTTGTTAGAGGACATCAGTTCAGCATTCGAATGATATAATTACTCTCTTATTGTATCAGAATTCATCAGTTCGTAAATTCGCAGTAATGAAATGACGCACGATGATTATGAAATTTGTTTGCGGGATATAGAAGTCATCCCCTGAATTGCATAGGCATGAGCATGTTGCACCGGCTTAAGTCGCCACTGACTTTAGCCGATCGCTCCATTAGTAGGGCATAGTGGTCACCCCGAGTTAAGTAAGCGTGAGCATGTTGCACCGCCTTAAGTCGCTGCCGACTTAAGTCGATTGCTCCGTTAGTAGGGCATAGTGGTCACCCTGAGTCAAGTAAGCGTGAGCATGTTGCACCGCCTTAAATCGCTGCCGACTTAAGTCGATTGCTCCGTTAGTAGGGCATAGTGGTCACCCTGAGTCAAGTAAGCGTGAGCATGTTACACCGCCTTAAGTCGTTGCCGACTTAAGTCGATTGCTCCGTTAGTAGGGCATAGTGGTCACCCCGAGTTAAGTAAGCGTGAGCATGTTGCACCGCGTTAAGTCGCTTCCGACTTAAGTCGATTGCTCCGTTAGTAGGGCATAGTGGTCACCCCGAGTTAAGTAAGCGTGAGCATGTTGCACCGCCTTAAGTCGTTGCCGACTTAAGTAGATTGCTCCGTTAGTGGGGCATAGTGGTCACCCCGAGTTAAGTAAGCGTGAGCATGTTGCACCGCCTTAAGTCGTTGCCGACTTAAGTCGATTGCTCCGTTAGTAGGGCATAGTGGTCACCCCGAGTTAAGTAAGAATGCAAGTCAATCGTAAACGAACTGAGTATCTTTGAAACCTATTTTTTATTGATGACATATTTCCACTTTACAGAATACATCGTCGTCCCAGCAGTTTTGAAATACATCTAGGGATAAAACTTTCTGAGGTGTTCTATGTTCCAGGAATTCCCAACTTCTATGCCATCCATCTGAGTGAGGCGATACGATCCGGGCCGAGTGACTTCTGCTACCATGAAGGGTCGTTCCCATAAGGGTGATAACTTGTGCCGTCCCTCCCCCGTTAGAATTCGGCGGAGGACGAGATCTCCTACTGAGAAGAATTGTTGTCGCACAGCCTTGTCGTGATAGCGCCTTAGAGTCTGTTGATATCGTGCTGATTGGATTACCGCGTTTAGCCGTTCTTCTTCAAGTACATCAATGTCCTCCAGCCTGGTGGCCTCAGCTTCTGCTATGCTTTCGAAGATCAACCTTGGCGCCCCGAACTTGAGATCAGCGGGTAGCACTGCCTCCGACCCATAGACCATGAAGAAAGGAGTGTTTCCATGCAGGGCTCGGCTAGGTTGGGTTCTTAGGCTCCAAACGACATAGGGCAATTCCCTTATCCACTTTCCTGCGAATTTTTCATTCTTATCGAAGACCCTTTTCCTGAGTGCCTCCAATATCATTCCGTTGGCTCGCTCAACCTGCCCGTTGGCTCTTGGATGTGCTACAGATGCATACTTGATCTGAATGCTTTTTTGCTCGCAGAAGTCGAAGAATTCTAAACTTGTGAAGTTGGATCCTAAGTCAGTTATGATGTTGTTTGGTATCCCGAATCTGAATATTATGTCTTGTATGAATTCCACGGCCTTAGCAGAGGTTAAAGAGGCAATGGGCTTGAACTCTATCCATTTAGTGAATTTGTCAATCGCCACCAATACATGAGTATATCCCCCTTGAGCTTTCTTGAAAGGTCCAATCATATCCAGTCCCCAGCATGCGAAAGGCCAAGTTACTGGTATGGTTTGCAATTGTTGTGCTGGCAGGTGTTGTTGCTTTGACAAGTATTGGCAAGCTTCGCACCTCTGAACTAACTCGGCTGCATCATTCTTTGCTGTTGGCCAATAGAATCCTGACCTGAAGACCTTACCGACTAGTGTTCTGAATGCTGCATGTATTCCACATTGCCCAGCATGGACCTCCTCCAGAAGTTGCTTTCCAGTGGACGGGAGGATGCACTTCATGAGAACGCCTGATGCACCCCTTCTATACAATGTCTCCCCAATGAGTGTATAGTGAGCCGACTGTCTGGCGATGCGCTCTGCCGAGTTCTTGTCATCTGGTTCTTCTTCATTCTTTATATACTTAATGATCGGCCTTCTCCAGTCATCAGAGTCTGACTCGGGCCGATCTATAATGTTGCACTCTTCTGCTCGATCCATTGAGATACTCGACTGTAGTATTTCTTGCACAAAGACTCCGGGTGGGACCTGAGTTCGACTGGATCCTAGCTTGGACAGTACATCGGCTGCTGTGTTCCGATCTCTTTCTACATGATGGAATTCCAGACCCTCGAATTTATCTTCCAGCTTTCGGACGGCAGCGCAGTATTTTCCCATCGAATCGCTTGAACAATCCCACTCCTTGTTTATCTGGCTGATGACTACCATAGAGTCTCCATATACCATCAATCTCTTGACGCCCAACGATATGGCAATGTTCAATCCATGGATCAGAGCTTCATACTCGGCTGCATTGTTGGAGGCTGGGAACAGCAACTGGAGGGCATACTTGAGGTGTTCGCCTCCAGGTGCGGTGAAGAGAATCCCTGCTCCCGCTCCCTGCAGTTTCAGCGAGCCATCGAAATACATTCGCCATACTTCTGCAGTCTCTGGGTTATCTGGTACTTGCTGTTCAGTCCACTCTGATACGAAATCAACCAGCGCTTGAGTTTTGATAGCAGTGCGAGGTCGGAACTCGATGTCATGAGATCCCAGCTCGCAAGCCCACTTGGCTATTCGGCCAATGGCTTCCTTGTTGTGAAGAATATCCCCTATCGGAAAACCAGTAACTACTATGACTTTGTGGTCATCAAAGTAGTGACGCAGCTTGCGGGCAGTTAGAAGTACTGCGTATAATAGCTTCTGAACTTGAGGATACTTTTTCTTTGAGGGGCCTAGAACTTCACTAATGAAGTAAACTGGATGTTGTACTGGATAGGCATGTCCTTCTTCTTCTCGCTCGACTACCAACGCGGTGCTTACCACGTGAGTCGTGCAAGATATATACAGCAGCAAATCCTCAGCTGGTTGAGTTGACGTAGCTCGCCGGGGTGGTTTCAGTACTGGTGGTGTTGTCAAGAATTTTTTCAGTGCATCTAGAGCTTCTTGTGCTTCTGAAGTCCATTGAAACTTATCCACCTTCTTGAGTAGCTTGTAAAATGGCAAACATTTTTCTCCCAGCCTGGATATAAATCTGCTCAGAGCTGCCATACATCCAGTAAGTCGCTGAACCTTCTTTTGTGATCGAGGAGCTTCCATCTTCATGATAGCTTCAATTTTATCCGGATTAGCCTCAATTCCTCGGTGGCTGACGATAAACCCGAGCAACTTTCCTGCTGGTACCCCGAAAACACATTTTTCAGGATTAAGCTTCCATCTATACCGTCTCAGACTGTTGAAAACCAGTTGTAAGTCTTCGATGAAGTCTTCTGAATTCTCCGTTTTGATTACCACATCATCTACGTAGGCCTCCACACTCTTGCCCCAGTGATCGGCTAAGCATGTTTGAATGGCTCTCTGATAAGTGGCTCCAGCGTTTTTGAGGCCGAACGACATGGAGGTATAACAGAAAGCACCAAACGGAGTGATGAACGCTATTTTTTCCTCGTCTTCCTTCGCCAAACTAATTTGATGATACCCGGAATAGCAATCTAAGAAAGACAGCACAGAACATCCAGCGGTGGAGTCCACCACCTGATCTATCCTTGGGAGCCCGAAGGGATCCTTCGGACAGTGTTTGTTGAGATCAGTATAGTCGACGCACATGCGCCAATCCACTTTATTCTTTTTGAGTACAAGAACAGGGTTGGCTAACCACTCAGGGTGTAATACTTCTCTAATAAACCCAGCCACGACCAAGCGAGCTAACTCGGCGCGAATGGCCTCTCTCTTGTCGGGCGTGAAACGACGTAGCTTTTGCCGAATCGGCCTCGCCTGGGGATAGACCTTCAATTTGTGCTCGGCCAGTTCTCTTGGGACTCCCGGCATATCCGCAGGTTGCCATGCGAATACATCTCGGTTATCTTGCAGAAACTGGACGAGCGCGCTTTCCTATTTGTCGCCCAAGCCGGAGCTGATGATGGCAGTCTTGCGTTCATCAGCGAACCCCAGGTTGATCCTCTTAGTTTCTTCAGTCGGCCGCATAGAGGTCGCGGCCTGAGCTTCATTTGCCAGTACCGCGAGGTTCTCTCCAGGCTTAGAGTTCGCCAGTGTCGAGGAAACCGCCGACGGCTTGGTGGTGAGGGCTGCTTGGATGGCCACTCGGAAACATTCTAGGCGCCTTGGAAGTCGGCGCGCACAGTTATGATTCCTTGCGGTCCTGGCATCTTCAGTACCATGTATGTGTAATGGGGGATGGCCATGAATTTGGCCAGCCCCGGCCTCCCGATGATGGCGTTGTACCCGCAGTCGAAGTTCGCCACTTCGAACCTCAGGAACTCGGTTCTGTAGTTCTCCGGAGTTCCGAAGGTGACTGGCATGTAGATGTGGCCCAGCGGGTATTCCCCTTCCGTCGGCACGATGCCGAAGAAAGGAGTGTCCGACTCGTGGAGCTCTTTGAGGTGAACTCCCAAGCCTTGGAGTGTTCGGGGGAAGGTGACGTTGATGCTGCTCCCCCCGTCCACTAGCACCTTCTTCACCCGGCTCTCTCGGATCACCGGATCGACGAGGAGCGGGTATTTGCCTGGATGGTCGAAGTTAAGCCATTGATCCTCCCGAGTGAAAGTGATCGGGTGTTCCGACCACCGGTATGGGGCGGGAGGACCGGTGGTCGCCACCAGTATTTGGCGGTCATTGAGCTTTTGTTGTCGTTTGTTCTCCTGCGATCCGTGTCCGCCGAAGATGACGTTGACCTCTCTGTCCATGCGCGGGAAGGCTCCTCCTCCTCCCCCCTCCTCTTGCTGATGGGGTTGTCGTGGTTCATCTGGTCCTCCCCTCGGCGGAGGAGGAGGTAGAGGTTGGAAGGGTCGGCCGTGCCCGATGGAGTGCTTGAAGTCCCGGCAGTTACGAAGAGTGTGGCGCATGTCTTTGTGGTACGGGCACTGGGCGTCGAGGATGTCGTCCAGTGTGCGCTCGCCTCCGCGAGGTCCTCCTCGGGCGCGAGAGGCAGGTGGTCCGGCGGCGTGTACTTCCTCGCGAGGCCTCTTCTCCCATCGTTTGTCAGGTTGCTGGTTCGCGTCGCGTCGTGGTGCTGCCGGTGCGGGCTTTGCTCCTCCGATGAGGTCCTGAGCTCGCTCGTCGGCGGTGATGTAGAGGTCGGCTTCCCGGAACAGTTCCTCGGAAGTAGTCGGCGCCTTCTGTAGTATAGCTCGGACGAAAGCCGAGTCGTTGGATCCTCTGTAGAAGTCCTCGATCACGGCCGCCTCCGTAACCTCGGGGATACGATTTCTCATGGTCTGGAACCTTTTGAGGTACGACCGGAGAGTCTCATCCCCCCGGCGCTTGATGGATTTGAGGTCCCATGGTTGCGCCGGCTTGTCGGAGAGGGACTGAAAGTTGGCGGTGAAGCGTCGACTGAAGTCCCCCCAGTCGTCGATGCGGTGTCGGGGTAGATGTCGCAGCCATTGCAGCGCGTCTTGCCCAAGGACGATGGGTAAATACGCGGTCATCACGTCTTCGGACGCCCCGGCAGCTCGAGCAGCGGTGGTGTAGACGGCTAGCCAACCCCCTAGATCCTGCTTAGGTTCATATTTGTCGACATTGGATACCTTGAAGTTGGGAGGCCATTGAATGGCCCTAAGGCGCGGAGTAAGAGCGGATACTCCGCACGTGTCCTCCTGTCGTCGGGGACGATGTCTGTCCCGGGGAGGGGAGTTGTGGTTGTGCTTCCTCGACCGTCCCGGGTGGTACCGCCAGTTGAAGCCGTTGCCGACTCAGTTCTGGTGGCCTGGCTCTGAGCCGGGATGCCATGATCCCTGTCGTACTCCTCCCGACGGCGAATCTCGTTCTCATGCCGTCGTTCGCGCGAAGCATTTATGGAGCTTCGCGCATCTCGGCGACTGTTGATGGCGTGTCGTAGATCGTTCGGCGGGTGAGCAAGCGGTAGAAGATGGTTGGCTACCTGGGTGAACAGGCGTCGGTAGCCCTCAGCGTCGGGAGTCCGAGGAAGTCCATCAGCTATCCGAGCTAGTACCCCTCCGACTTCGCTCGGCGTGTTCATAGCTCGGGCGAAGTCGGGATTCAGGTTGCGCCCGAAGAATGGATTCTCCCGGCGTTGCCTCGCATCTTGCTCGGCTTGTTCTTGAGCTCGGCGGCGATCACGTCGTCGGGAATTCCTTCGTTCTCTGAAGACGCGTTCTTCCGGAGTTTCTCCTATCTTCGAGACCTCGTCTCGCGAGACAGGCTGCTCCGGATCCCGGTCTCTGGCCGTGTGATGTCGTCGAACGTTCCTGCGCCGGTTTCTCCGTCAGCGGGATTCTCGTTGAGGTGGTTCTTCTCCGGGTGCAGTCGGCTCGTCATCGGAGACGGTAGGTGACTCCACCCTCCCGATGAAGAGGACGTCGGGATAGAATGGTACTGTTGTCGTGGCAATCTTCTTTCCGTTCTCCTTTGAGGGCGGAGGAACGGAAAGAACAACCTGCTTCTCCCTGGTTTCCTTCTTCCTCGCGATCTGTGTCCATTCTGTTGTCAGAGAAGTAGACAGTGGAGTTCTCCGGGTCAACGAGCCCTCGGCCCCCGACTTTCCGGAGACGATCTTTTTCCGGAGGGCTGGAGGTTCCGCTTCTCCGGCATTTTCGGAGTTCGTTGGAGGAGACTTCTTTTCCGGCGGATCCGCGATACGGTGTAGAATTCCCTCTTCATCCGCTACAGATGAGATTGTTCCGAAGCAGAATACGGATCCGGGGCGCAGGATGATCTTGCTGTAGAAGGTGACAGCCATTGAGCTAGCTTGGATCGTCGACACACCCCCTACCTGGCGCGCCAGCTGTCGGTGTTTTGGGTCCGACCGCACACCCGGGGTTGCCCCTCGAGGTGTTTTTAGGAGTAGGACGGTGTCGACAACTGTAGCAAAATGGTTCGTGCCGATTGCACGAGGGACAGTGGACAAGGTTTACAGGTTCGGGCCGCTTAGAGATGCATAACACCCTATGTCCTGGTGAGTATGCTTGGTGAATGTAGTTACAAGAGAGCTCTCTGGATTGAGAATACAGAGAGTTGACGTGGGTGGCTAAGTAATAGGGTCGATCGTTCTGAAGGGGTGCCCCCTAGGCCTTATATACTCGACCGTGGGGCAATACATGTGGATATGATAACAACGAGTAGCTAAAAGATAGCGAACTTCTTGAGTTTATCTCCGCGTAACCCTCGCCGACTTATCCTCGCATGGCTCCATTGCATGGGGGCTCTAGCGCGGGAAAGTCGGATCTCTGTTGTGGTCAGTCGTTCGACGTCGTGGATCGTCCGGGTTTGCATCAATCTGGCCTCATGTCGATCTGCTCTGCTGGTTGTCTCTCCCCAGGCCCACGAAAGAATGACCTCATGATTTATTGGGCCCTTAGGCCTTTCGTGAGGTCTTTTACTCTTTAGTGGACCCGGGGTATATCTATCCCCCACAGGCGGCGGTCGTCGGGCGCCCGGGCGGGGGCGGCGGCCGTGGGCGCGGCGGGCAGCACGAGCGGCGCGGTGGCGGCGTGTGGGCGGCGTGCGGGCGTGGGCGCGGTGGCGGCGTGCGGGCGGCGTGCGGGCGGCGTGGGCGCGGTGGCGGCGTGCGGGCGGCGTGCGGGCGGCGCGGGGGCGGCGGGTAGCACCGGCAGCGTGCGGGCGGGCGCGGGGCGCGGGCAGGGTAGCACGGCGGCGGCGCGGGCGTAGAGAATGGCGTAGAGAAACAGAAAGGAAGAAGAAAGGGGCCCGACGTTGGTTATTTCGAATAACTCCCGTCGGCCTGGCGGCGCGGCCGACGGGAGTTAGTTAATCGCCATCGGCCTAAGCGCGGGCCGATGGGAGTTACTTAATCCCCGTCGGCTACGTTGACTGGCCGACGGGAATTAATTAATCCCCGTCGGCCTTATTCTGGCCGACGGGAATTAATATAGCCGACGGGGATGCTTTGGATTGTTGTAGTGGTTCACATACCTTATATTTGGTTCCTCTAGTCATATACATGGTTCACATACCGTATATTTGGTTCCTCGTGTCTGGTAGGTTCTCGCACCGGTGAATCTTAAAGTATATTTTATTCGGTTCTCTGCACGGACCGACCAGGCTCTAGTCGTGCAAAACATGCTTCACAGCCAGGCGTCACAGGTACATGTGTGAGGAGCTTCCCTGGCGGTGCAAGCCACACACATGCAGCCGTGGGTCTGGGCCACATTTTATGACACTTTTATTATGTTTTTATATCATATATTTTAGTTGAAATGTTACATCAATAAACCGATTTCATATCTATATTCTTGATATTTTTACGAGCAAAACTAGATCACATTTGCTATATAAATTTTAAAGATTTATTTATATATTTTATCTGATCTTTATTTTAGTGCAGACGACTAAACAAGATATATATTTAGCTTGAATGCACTAATGCAAAGAACCAAATAAAAGTACACTACATGGATCTAGCCTGCCTCCTCACGTACTGCAAGTTGTGCTTATGCACACACCCCCCCCCCCCCAAATCGACGGGTCCCCATTTTGTTTCTTTGGCCCATTAACAAACAGATTTTGTCTGTTCGTTTATCTCATGTCGTGGTGATTAGATTAAAATATGATTACCTTGAACCGTCACTACCGGAATCAGCTCCTTTGCCGTGTGTCTCAGACACACGGCAAAGGCAATTTTACACTCGGCAAATGCTTTGCCGAGTGTAACACTCGGCAAAGAACGCTCGGTGAACTGTACATCGGCAACAGCCTCTTTGCCGAGTACTATTTGTCGGGCACTCGGCAAAGACTTTGCCGAGTGCCAAATGGCACTCGGCAAAGAAAAGTCACCGTCACGGCGCCAAGTAACGGTGACGGATCCTTTGCCGAGTGCCGTCTGTGGCACTCGGCAAAGAGGTTAATGTTGCCGGGTGTTTGCTCGAGAGGCCCTCGGCAAAGACTGACCCAGTGGGCCCCACTGCCAGTCCCTGTGCCGAGAGCTCTAGTAGGCACTCGGCAAAGGAGGCTTCTTTGCCGAGTGTCTGTTGGACAGGTACTCGGCAAAGAACCCTCCAGTGGGCCCCTTTGCCAGTCCCTTTGCCGAGTGCCTTGGCAATGGCACTCGGCAAAGATGTCTTTGCCGGTTCCCAGGTTTCCTTCTTTGCCGAGTGCCATTGTCAGCACTCGGCAAAGATGGCTTTACCGGTTCCCAGGTTGCCTTCTTTGCCGAGTGCCATGGTCATAGCACTCGGCAAAGCGCCCCTTTGCCGAGTGTTACACACGGCAAAGTGACCAGAATGTCCCTTTTTTATTTGCTTTTGTTGTTCCATCCAAACAAACAAAAGATATATATGATTCACATCACATTATATATCAATCACATCACAGAATGAACAAATTTATCGTGAACACCATATATATCACAAAGTCTCACTAAAGTCTCACAAATATAAGTAAGGATCATCACAAAACAGATATAAGTCTGCGTCATCACTAACATCACCAAGTATCTCACAAGATAAAGTTTAACTAACATCACCAACACTCATAAAGGTAAGTCTGGATCATCACAAAACAGATCATCAACGAGGTGGGCATCTGGACTGGTTCGGCGAAGGGCTGGACGAAGCATGAGGGTTGTTCGACGCCGCCGATTGACCCTGCACAGAGAAAAGATTGTATGTGTGAGAACATATGAATAAATATCATGCAGTACTAAAATTTTGATACTCACAGGAGTAGTGAACTCTGTAGGGTCAGCTGCAGGGAACAACGGAGGTGGTGGAGCATGACCCTGTGCGGCGCCAAGGCTCTGCATGTATGCGAACATCTCCGCCATCCTCTTCTCCAGCTCCTCACGTTGCCTCCTCTCATCATCTAGCTGAGTCTGTAATATTTCGCCCTAATGTTACGATAATGCAAAGAACAGATATATAAAAATCAATGAACGATGAATAGATAAGGAATAACCTGGAGTTGCTGGATACAATGTTGTGAGGTGTCCTGCCGAGGTCGTATGGCTGGGCTCGCGCTCGTGCTCCTTGCTCGCACCTGAGAGAGAGTGGGAGTGGAGGACGAGTCGATTGCCCCGTCGGCAATCCAGTACCGCCCATGCCTCTTGCCTCCTCCGACCCTCATGAGGACATCTCCGTCGATGTCCTCGGTCCTCGGATCGTAATCTGGCCCATGGACCTCCTTGGCCATGGCGGTGTACTCACTGAGTCGGCTGTGGATGGCGGGGTTGGTGTACGCCTCGGGCCCGTCATCCGGGTTGTAGGTGACGTCGGACGTCGCCTTCCCCTTGTGGGCCATGGCATATGCCGAGAACGTGGAGCAAGGCGCGCCACCATGTGCCGCCGACTGCGAGAAAACCAACGATATGGTTAGAAATCATGTCTAATCGAAAGTTATATACCTAAATAAAAAAGAGCGCGCACCCATGCTTCCGCGTATTTGCCCAGGCTGCGGCTGCCTTGATGGTGGGAGGGACCTTGCATCAGCAAACGCCGTTCCCGGCTAGCGTTGTGCGCCTCGTCCCAATCAGCCGAGCACCACCTCTGCACCATCTTCTCCCAGCACTCAGGATGCGCGGCGCACCAATGAGGAATCATCTAAAAAAATATAAGTACACCGCATATCAGAAGATAAGAATAAGCATATTTAGTACCAATAATAAAGTTTTGTATTTACCTGCAAGTACTGGTCCGCAGTCAATGACATGGTTCGGGCGTCCTTCTTGTTCACCTTCTCCCCAAGGACGGAGCCGTGGTAAGTGACGATGGCCTGGATGCGCGCCTCGTAGTGCATGTCCACGATGAGCTTCTTACAGCACGTCGTAGACACCACATCCGCCCTGGCCTCGTATCTAGCATCGCACCTGAAGAAATCCTACATACAAAGACGATGTATCCATACATTATTTCAAGAATATGCAACAAATGCGACTTATTAAACAATATAGTGCGAGGAAGACTTACCCACAGCTCTTGCTTCACCCGCTCCGCCTTGTTGTTGAATTGTCTGTCGTCCCGATCTACTGCATCGGGGGCGACGGCGTAGTGGTCGAAGGTGTATGCTGGGCTCGTCACTCCGGCGTACTCGACAAGTCCAGGAAAGTGTTCCCGGCATAGAAGGCCGAGGATGCCATTGGGGTTGCGGCCGTGACCCCCTGCAGTCTCCAAAACCATCCAAGACCTGTCGAAGTGATTAAGATGAAGTATTAGTTTCTATTATTAATTTGAACATATAATATGAAAAAGCAGCAACAACATCTAAAGTTACCTACCTCTCTCCATCGGGTCGTATCAGCGGACGTCTGTCACGAAGTATGGGTCGCTTAGGTAGGCTCGCGGGACCTCGCAGGTAGATACTCCTCGAACCTGAGGAGCCAGAACCTGAGATGTCCTGCTGAGCGGCGTCGTTGTCGTCGTCCTGCTGCGCCGCATCGTCGTCGTCCTGCTGTGCCGCATCGACAGCGGCTTGCTGCTCCACCTGCTGCTGTACGGCGTCGTCCTGCTGCGCCTCCTCCTCCGTCCTACGGGTGCTCCTCCTCCCCCTCCCCCTCCCCCTCCTCGTCCTCGTCCCACCGCCCACCATCTTTGTCCAACAACCTGCAATTAAGAGTAAACAATTAAGCACAGATAAAAAATATGTATTTAGAAACATATGCAAAATAAATGAAATATAGCATTACATCGATTAAAAATAATCTTCATATGTGTCCGGGTTAGCCGGATCATAAGTGTCATCATCACTATGAACCATTTCATAGTCAACATCATCTGAAGGCGTAATTTCGTCATTGGCATTGCCTTCAAGTATTTCTAAGTCATTCTCATTTTGCACCTCATCATCCTCGTCATCAACAACCATTTCAATATCTACTTCCATTCCGATCGCTTCGGTTAAGTCTATCTCAAATTGCCCTTCGAGCCCATCTTCTTGGAAGAACTCTCCGTCATATGTGTCCGGGTCTAAGTTATAATCTTCATCGTTTGGAACAGGTAATTTAGCGTGCGGTGATACCTTATACACCACATCCCAACCCTTAAGATGTTGTTTCGTTTGGCACGCATATGGAAGATAATACACTTGTGTGGCCTGTTGGGCCACAATATAGACATCGTCTCCTGGTAAGGTGGAATCCTGTCGAATTTCGACTAGCCCAAGATTAGAATGTGTCCGTCTCGTAACTTCAGGGTCAAACCAATGACATTTGAATATCACTGGAGTAAGAGGTTTGGAACCATAAAAATTGAGTTCATATATTTCTTCAATTGTTCCATAATACTCGACCTCGTCAAGCCCGGGCGTAAAGACTCCAGAACACGTGGTTTTTCAATTGGGCCGACTTTGGTCGTAGCTTGTTGTGCGAAAACGGTATCCATTGACGTCATACCCAGAAAATTTCCTGACCCTATAGGCAAAGCCATTGGCTACTTGTCTCAACTCGGCACTCATAGACGGCTCTCTTTGGCCCTGCAAGTTCAAACACGCTAGATTGTTATATTATTCGCACGTAAGAGCAACTTGGAATAACAAACTAAGCACGTACCTTATGTTTAAACCAGGAAATGAAATCGGGCAATCCATTTCCCGCACCCTTTCTAAGAAGGGTATCATATTCCTGTGGAGTTGGGTCCCTTGATCGACGCCAGAATTCATGAAGAAATTGCTCCATGTATGGCGTCACCTCTTCAAGGTTGGTCAATACATATAGCATGATATGGCGCCACTCTTCATGTCTCAGGGTCTTGGTGGTCGAACCACTCGCGCTTCCGAGTTGCCCACGAAAAATGCTGAGGTTCGATTCATTGCCGCCATCATTGTAACGAGGGGGTGGATTATGCACGCTCGGCAGTTTGTCACCATAGTAAGTTGTTGTGAAGTTTGACACCTCCTCCAGTATGTATGCCTCTGCAATGGAAGCCTCGATTTTGCATTTATTTCTACATTTCTTTCGGATACTCTTTAGAAATCTCTCGATTGGATAGCACCAACGTCCCTGCACGGGCCCCCCCATTCGTGCCTCATACGGGAGATGAATAATCAAATGCTGCATCGGATTGAAGAAGCCGGGTGGAAAGATCTTCTCCAGCTTACACAGTAACACGGGTGCCATCCTTTCCAAGTCTGCAATCATGGTCCGAGCTAACTCTTTTGCACAAAGCTGGCGGAAGAAATAGCTCAACTCTGCAAGCGCTAGCCAGACATGCTCAGGGACATAGCCTCGAACCATCGCCGGAAGAATTCGTTCAATCAAATTGTCGATGTTTATCGAATGACGAATATTTGCCACCCTTCTTCAACCAAATGAACCTAAGAGCTTCCTTGCAAACTGGGCATGGGAACTTACCGTGAACACACCAGGCGCAAAATAGCCCATACGCCGGAAAGTCATGCATGGAGTACTGGTACCAAACATGCATTTTGAAGTTTGTCTTCGTAGCTCGGTCGTACGTCCATACCCCTTCCTCCCAAGCACGGACCAATTCATCAATCAAAGGCTCCATGTACACGCCCATTTTATTCCCCGGGTGTCCAGGAATTATCAATGACACGAATATGTTCTGTCTTTGAAAGCATACGCCGGGGGGGAGATTGATGGGGATAACGAACACGGGCCAACATGTGTATGGGGCAGCGGTCATTCCATAGGGATTGAACCCATCTGTGGCCAGCGCAACACGAACATTACGAGCCTCTTTGGCTTTCTCATGGTGAATGGCATCAAAGTGGGTCCATGCTTCACCATCGGATGCGTGAACCATCTTGTCAGGATTGTATCGTTTGCCTTTTTTGTGCCATGTCATCTGTTTCGCGGATTCCTCTGTCATGTATAGACGCTGGATCCTCGGTATGAACGGAAGGTGGCGTAGGATTGTCACGGGGATGTCGAGCTGCCTCTTCTGTCCATCACCAGAGTCTACCTCCATGAACCTAGATGATTTACACTTCGGACAGTACTTTGCCTCAGTGTGTTCTTTCCTAAATAGGACGCAGCCCTTCGGACAAGCATGTATCTGCTCATACGTCATCTTGAGTGCACGAAGGAGTTTCTGTGCCTCGTACATGCTCTTTGGCAGAACGTGATCCTCCGGAAGCAGGCTGCCAATAACTGTCAACAAACCATCGAATGCGTCTCGACTCATGCTATACTGCGACTTGAACGCCATTATACGCCCAATGGCATCCAGTTGAGAAACCTTTGTCTTGCCGTGAAGGGGTTTCTGTGTCGCGTCAAACATGTCGTAGAATGTCTTTGCGGTCGCCTCTGGCTCGTCCTCCGTACGTCCTTCGGCGAACTGTGCCTCGTGATAGTCGTTCAACATGTCTACTACCCCGGCATCAGCATCGTAATCCTCGACGCGTTGTCTCACCACCTCCTCTCTCGTGCGATGCGCTTCACCATGGAAGATCCACCGAGTATAGTCCGGCGTAAATCCATTCTTCCAAATATGTTCTACCATGGCCTTCTTTGGTTTTCTTTTCCGGTTGTCACATTTGCTGCACGGACAAGGGACTAGGCTAGCTCCTTTAGCAGCTTCGCCATATGCCCGTTCCACGAAAGCATCGGTCTTCCTAATCCATTCTGGGGTGACATCATTATGTCGAACGCGGCCCGTGTACATCCACTCACGGTCCTCCATCCTCTAACATATATAACCGAGTATAGTTTAATATAGACATGTAATGCATGTACACTACGTTCCTACCTTCTAATAGGTGAGGATAGGTCCTAATCCCACCCGCGGTTGCGTAGATGGAGTTAGTTTCCATGCTCTACTCCGATCCGAGATAGAATTTCGGCAGCACCTCCCCGCTGTTCTCCGGATACACGTCCTGGCAGGGAGAGTGTACTGTCCGGAGAACAACAGGGAGGTGACGCCGAAACTCTTTCTCGGACCGGAGTAGAGCATGGAAACTAACACCATCTACGCAACCGCGGGCTGTCCAAAAAACGTGGACAATTCGAAACTGATACATTTGTAGATATGCAAAGATCTGCATATCTACACCGTATCTCTTTCGAACGGGAGACGGCTAACTGGGTTACGTGATCTACGACCATGATGCGGAAATAGAGGTTATACCTAGGGTGGCGGTGGAGTCAGGCTAGTGGGGCTGTGGCGGGTCGGTGCAGTGGCGACGCGACGCGGTGCAGGCAGACCCGCAGCGGCTAGGAAGACAAGTATCTTCTCTGTAAAAAAGAAACACAAGTCTATTAATACAAAAAAAATCGACAGCACCTCCCCTGTACGTTGAGGTTTTCAAAACCTGCAAATAACACTAACAGCACGATGGCTGACATGCACACAGTAACAAAAAATTCACCTAAAGTATACACTCCAAAGGTAATAGATCAATCTAATTAGTGCCGAGAACAAGTGAGCACAAGGTTTTCAAAGATCTTTGAATGATTATAAGCCCTCTGTATTTAGGACTGTTAGATTGATAATAATCTCCTCTTTTTTGAAAGGACCCGGTGGTTAGAGTATGTGTAAATAGTCCGTAAAAATATGAAGCCCTAATGGCAACTATCTGTTCTTCTAACTTTAGTTCATCCAAAGCAAAGACGATTAGTATAATATTTCTAGTTACCAACTATTGTCTAGGTTATGTTAATCATTGAGAGTATCAAGTCCTAAATCTCACTTAACATAAACAAGAATTAAATCCTAATACACATGATTCTAACCTCGGTCTGCGCAGGGAAGATGTCGATGGCCGGAGCGGGGAGTGGCGTAGATGGCACTGCAGGGGCGGCGGCGCTTGGTGGCAGGGGGGCGGCGGCGCTTGGTGGCAGTGTGGGCGGCGGCGCTTGGCGGCGTGGGCGCGGCGGGGCGCGGCCCGGCGGCGTGGGGGCGGGGCGCGGCGCCCGGCGGCGTGGTGGCGGCGTGGGGGCGGCGGGAAGCGGCCCGACGGCGTGGTGGCGGCGTGGGGGCGGCGGGAAGCGGCCCGGCGGCGTCGTGGCGGCGTGGGCGCGGTGTGGGAAGAGAGAAAGGAAATGAGCGAAAAGAAGAAGGGAGGAAGACGACCGGAGTATTATTCAATGGCTTTGCCGAGTGCCAGATCGCGGGCACTCGGCAAAGAATTTTTTAAAAATTTTAAAATACCTTTTGCCGAGTGCCCCGGGCCTGGCACTCGGCAAAGCCGTCTTTGCCGAGTGCCAGATCGCGGGCACTCGGCAAAGCATTTTTTAACAATTTTAAAATACATTGTACTGAGTGCCGACTGACAGGCACTCGGCAAAACCTTAACTTATTGTTTTTGCTGAATGCTGCCGGGATGGCACTCGGCAAACATAGTCTTTGCCGAGTGTCTTCTTTGGACACTCGGCAAAGTACATTTTTATTTTTTTTATTTTGCCAACCAAATTTTTTGTGGTATGTTCCTACACTATATAGACCTACATGTACTATTTTGGGACAATTATAACAGTGTTTTCTATAGCTAGTACATTTAGTTTGTTTATTTGAATTTCTTCGGAAAATTCAGATTTGAACTGCAGGTCACTCGAAACTTGGAAAACCGTGCATGCAAAAATGATATCCATGCTACATAGCACAAGTTACGACCGATTTCAGGAGCGGACCGGAAACTTCGAGCACCATGCTCACTCAACATGGCCGTAAACTTGCCATACAGCTGTTTAAAAAATGTATAAAACACAAACAAAGTCAGAAAATCATGAACCCTGTCCACGTGTCATGATATCATATGTAGAGGCTGTGATAAAAATTTGAAAAAGTTTCGAGAAAGCTGTAACGCACTATGTGTACAAACCTAAGAGATCCACATTGAAACTCTATGATTTCATGTGTGGTTCTCTTAGGTTTCTACACATAGTGTCTCACAACTTTCTCCAAACATTCTAAATTTTTTATCACAACCTCTACATATGATATCATGACACGTGGACAGGGTTCATGATTTTCTGACTTTGTTTCTGTTTTATACAATTTTTAAACACCTGGATGGCAAGTTTACGGTCATGTTGAGTGAGCATGGTGCTCGAAGTTTCCGGTTCGCTCCTGAAATCGGTCGTAACTTGTGCTATGTAGCATGGATATCATTTTTGCATTCACGGTTTTCCAAGTTTCGAGTGACCTGCAGTTCAAATCTGAATTTTCCGAAGAAATTCAAATAAACAAACTAAATGTACTAGCTATAGAAAAAACTGTTATAATTGTCCCAAAATGGTACATGTAGGTCTACATAGTGTAGAAACATACCACAAAAATTTTGGTGACCAAAATAAAAAAAATTAAAATATGCTTTGCCGAGTGTCTACAGAGGACACTCGGCAAAGACTATGTTTGCCGAGTGCCAGATATTTGACACTCGGCAAAGACTGACGGCCGTCAGTTGTAGACGGTCGCTAACGGCCCTTTGCCGAGAGCCATGTTTGCCGAGTGCTTGACCCTCGGCAAAGAAGTCTTTGCCGAGTGCTCGGCTGTGCCGAGTGTCCTACACTCGGTAAACTAGCTCTTTACCGAGCGCAGGACGTTGCCGAGTGCGGCACTCGGCAAAGCCGGATTTGCCGAGTGCCCGATAAAAAGCACTCGGCAAAGCCACCGGCACTCGGCAAAGGCGCGAATTCTGGTAGTGCGTCGTTGTATGGGGTTGGATGGATGAATGTGGATGATGGGTGACACTTTTCTCTAGAACATGAAATAACCACTTTGATTAAAATACGGTTATTCCGAACCGTCGTTGTATGGGGTTGGATGAATGCGGATAATGGGTGACGCTTTTCTCTAGAACATGAAATCACCAGCACTGTATTTACTCTTTTAACATCAGTATTTAGAGGGTGTTTGGTTTATAGGGACTAATGTTTAGTCCCTACATTTTATTCAATTTTAGTTCCAAAATTACCAAATATAGAAACTAAAACTTTATTTTAGTTTCTATATTTAGCAATTTATAGACTAAAAAGGAATAAAATGAAGAGACTAAACATTAGTCCCTAGAAACCAAACACCCCCTTAATATGGAACAATACATATTTAAGCTATTATAAATCTCCCCTTATCAAAAAAACGTATTTAAGTTATTTGAGTGTGTGAAAGCATACCTTAGCAGCTTAGCTACACTATATATACATACAAATTTCCATATATATATATATATATATATATAGATTGTATAGATTGTATATTAGGAGCCCTGGGCTTCCAATAACTAGAGGAAGCCCAGGCCAGACAGTGCAATCCGGTCGAGCCGGACCAGGTTCACACGTCTATATAAGAAAATCCGGAGTGCTAGGGTTCAGTTTTCACGTGCGACGACGGCGGTTGCCCGATAGCGCGCGCAGCGGTGGAACCCCGGCCAGTGGCTGCGGTGGCCGCGGATCCCCGACCTCGATGTGCGGTGGCGATGGTTCCTCGGCGTCGGTTCCCAGATCGGCGGCAGCGGCTCCCCGATCTAGAGGGCGAGCGATGGCAGTGCCCTTGTGCGGGCAAGCGGCGGCGTTCCCGGGACCCCGAGGCGGCGACAGTTCCACGACCGGCGAGCAAGCGGCGCCCCTCGATGTGCGAGTAGCGACGGCGACACACGAGGCGTGAGGTTCGAGCGGTGTCACGGAAGGTGCGAGGTGCGCGCAGCGACGATCGCGCATGACATCCTCCGATCCGGCGCAGTTCGGGCGGCCCCTATGACGACATACATCTGTGCTTATGTCGTCGACGACGTCCTCCGGCGATTACCTCCTTCGATTCGTGTTTTCTTTTCGATTATTATGTTTTATACCTACCACATGTATTATTTATGCTAAAAACTGTACGATGTTATGCTTGAACACAGAGTTCGTATATCAGTTTGATGCATGCATATTTTTTGCATGCACATTGGAAAGACAATTCTTTAATTTATGTTGCTCGTAATTTTTGCGCATGCAATGAAAAACTCCCACGATTTTGCCATAATTTTTGGATCTGTATAAAAATAGAAACTGCATGCATGCGACTGCCATGTTTTTCGGATCTGTCATAAAAATAGGATCGTAATAACAACCTACTAGAGCTATCAACCTCTCACATTGACTCGGTGTTTACACTTATAATTGAGGAATTTTATGCTTAAAACTTAAGTTTTACGCTACACCCGGAGATGCGTCCACTAGTGAAAACCATGCCAGATTTTTTACGTACTGTAACGAATTGCATAAATACCTACACCGTGTAGTATAATTTGTATAAGTATATATCATAAATTAGTTATAATGCGTTTAGCTGGTAACAGATTTTTACGCAGTATACCCAATTGCATAATTATCTACACAGTGTAGCATATTTAGTATCACTATATATCATAAAATGATCATTACGAGTCTAACTGCATGGCTGTTGCAGCGATCCTAAATTTATGGAGAAAATAAAACATTTAAAATAGAAACCGTCACACATATCTTTTCTAAATTTACGCACGTGCAAGAGAACATGTTTGACTTATACATGCATTTTGCCATAATTTTTGGATCTGTATAAAAATAGAAAACGCATGCATGCGGCTGCCATATTTTTCAGATCTGACATAAAATAGGATCGTAATTATAACCTACCAGAGCTATCAACCTCTCACATTGGCTAGGTATTTACGCTTATAATTGAGAGATTTTATGCTTATAATTGAGAGATTTTATGCTCAAAACTTAAGGTTTTTACGCTCCAACCTGAAGATGCGTCCACCAGTGAACAACATGCTGGATTTTTTACGCAGTGTACCGAATTGCATAAATACCTACACCGAATTGCATAAATACATACACTGTAGTATAATTAGTATAAGTATATATCATAAACTAATTCTAATGTGTTTAGCTGAATGATTGTTGGAGGGATCCTATATTTATGAAGCAAATTAAACATTAAATACGATTTTTTGTTTCTATGCATGTAATTCATTTCCTTTCATTGCACATTTTTTTCATCATAAATTCGTGTGCATGCAGCTGGTAACAGATTTTTATGCAGTATACTGAATTGCATAATTAGCTACACAATGTAGCATAGTTAGTCTCAGTATATATCATAAAATGGTCCTTACGCGTCTAGCTGCATGACTGTTGCAGCGATCCTAAATTTATGGAGGAAATAAAGCATTTAAAAATAGAAACTGCCACACATATTTTTCCTAAATTTACGCATATGCATTGGATCGTGTTTGACTCATGCATGCATTCCTTTTTTTCGCTAACAGACGTGGGGCAGGTGGTGCACCCGACAGCCTGGTTGGGCGCGCTGGGTTGAACCAGTTTGCAGAGGTGGTCGACCTAGGTTTCCTTTAACTATTGGAAGCCCAGTACTCCCGTTATATATATATATATATATATATATATATATATATATATATATATATATATATATATATATATATATATATATATATATATATATATATATATATATATATATATATATATATATATATATATATATATATATATATATATATATATGCCTCTTGTTAAGTTCGCTCTGTAGTCCCATATTTCTGAAGACAAACCTACGTAATGGCCAAACTAGACCAGGATATTAAATACAACCATCCATATTAAACATGGATATTAAATACAACCATCCATATTAGATCTAAAACATCTCTTCTCTTGTTGTCCCGTATATTTTGCAAATCATGTCGGGAGGCGGGAGCCATCGAGCGATCGAGCCTGACTAGGACCAGCAGGCCAAGAGGAGAGTAGGTCAGCATGACCAGGCCACTGGTCTCTATGCTCGCTGCTCGGTGAGGACTAAGGGTCTGTTTGGTTGGGCTGTGGTAATAAAAAAAAGCTGTTGTTGGTTGTGAGCTTGAAAAAAGTTATGGACTGTAAATTGCTAAAAAGCTAAAAACCGTAAGGTGAAAACCACTAAAAGCTACTAAAAATTCTTTCATATATATATTTCCACAGTTTCATCTAAAAGCCGCTAAAATTATGTTTAGAGGTGCTTTCAGTTTTGCACTACGATAAAGTCCACTTTTAAAAAAGCTGCTTTCTAGATCGAAACCTTTGTTTAACTTTTATCTCTTAGGTGGCAAAATTCAAAGCCAAAAACCAAACCAAACACACCCTAAGCAATCGAGGGCTTCTCCCTCAAAATCCGGCCCTTACTCAATCTTTGTGGAGTCCGGACTCTAGTAATTCTTTAGATCCCTCACTTTTGGTTGTCTAGTACTCCTAGAACACTAATTTACGCATAAGTAGAATCTCTTTCTATGATCCTTTTGAAGTTGTAGTCTACTACACAGTAGACTTGTATGTTACATCTATTTAATTATAATGAAATTGCAGTCATAAATCTAAATATTACAAGCATTTAATTCTTGTTTGATTGGTCGACGCTATCTAAACTACCTAATAGTACTACTTATGATATTCTAATATTAATTTCAAATTCGAATTGTATGCTCAATATTTTTATTTTCATCTTATTATAAAATTGGTGTAAGCACATTGTTTGATTTGAAGTATTGAAGTGTAAAGCATTGATTGAAAGTTGAAGTATTGATGAATTTATTGTTGGACTATTGTTAGGGTTTGGTTAGGATTTCCCTGATTACTCCTATTGTAATGGACTTTGGCCCACCTAATTTTTTTTATACAATATACTCCCAACCTAGGATCAGGCTTGTGTTTCACAAATTCCAATAGGGTATAGAGCTAGGCTTCTCTCCCCACCCACAACCGTCAGCCCCTAGCCCCTGCCACCGTTGGTCGCCATCCCCTCCTCCCCCACAGCGGACACCTTCGCCTCCTCCTCTGCTCTCGCATGCGGCCAATTAAGGTTAGGGTTTCACACATTCCAACATTTATGATTGAACATCGAATTGAATTTATGATAGTAGGCATGTAGCAATGAGGAGGTATTTGATAGCACAAGGCATTCGGCCACCTCCTCCACCACCACATCAACCTTCAATCTTATGCTCCACCATAAGACAATAACCATATATTTAATCTAGATGAAATTGTATGCGATCTAGCCTTCAAAAAACAAATTTATGAGTTTCTCCTTAAATTCGAGATTAAGTTCGAAGGGCTCACATTAAAAAGGGACCAACTTCTGAAGTTTCTTTTGAGGCAATTTGGAAATACCACATTGAGGGATAGTGGTTAGGTACAAGTGTTTGATAAGTGTTTGATGAGGCTAAACAATATTGTGAGAAAAAAGGCAAATATGATGGGTGACATGTCCATTAGAGGTTGTGCAAAAGACCAAATTGAAACTACTACTTTCCTACATCATTATTATGCTAGGATTTTCTTTACAGTTCTTGATAAAATATGTTTTGAGGTGCATCAGCGATTTAGGAAATCAACTTTAAGATGTTGACATGTTTTTTATGTTTTGATCTAACGAATAACCTCTCTAGGTTTCATAAAGATAACCTTGTTCGGGTTGCTCAAATTTATAATATTGATTTCTCTACTAGTGAGATTGCACAAATTAGACAACAACTTGAGACTTATATTCTTGAAGTAAGAAGGCATGCAACATTATCTACCTGTGTAGATATTGCTAGTTTCGCTTCTAAGATAGTTGAGACAATTAAGCATATGATTTTTCTATTAGTTTATATACTTATTAAATTAGTATTAATATTGTCGGTGTCCACAACATCTGTTGAAAGGGCATTTTGAGCGACGAATATTATGAAGACTTATTTACAAATAAGATTGATGATTGGTTCAATCATTTGATGGCGTACTACATCAAGCGGGAAATATTCAAAGAACTCTACCATATTGTATTCCTTGTGTTAAATTCGTTAGCATTTAATAATTGTTTGTTTGAATACTAGTATTATCTATTTTCTTAAAATTATTAATCTATAATTGATTTGAGACTCTAACTAGCTGGTTGGTTACCTGCACCTTTTCATCCTAAATCATCTCGTGCGTTGACTTTGGTTGAGTGTCTGTTTTGTTGACTGTACGCGAGGAACGGTGGCTGCATAAGTGGATACAAAATAAATCATTACGAGGCAATTTACCTGCATCTACACATAAGCTAAAAATGGCTGTACCTGACTGGCTAGACTCGCGTGGGATTAGGTGAGCGGGCGTAGTAATACGCTTAATTAAACTTTAGAAATTTATAGCTTTGATTGCCGGCCGAGTCCGCCATTATAGAAAAGACAGCTTGATTGCACGGAGTACCTCCAAGAGAAATAAAACAACAGTAAAATCCAGCCATGCACATCCTGACCGCGGCACAAACGGAGCAAGACAGCAACCAAGCTGCCTGCTATGAATCTCGCGCCATTAAAGCGTATTTCGCCATGAAAAAACCCCGAGAGAGACGAAAAGAACAAAGAATCACAACACTATGCCCCATTTTTCAGGCAGAGGTATCAGCAGCAGCAGCAAGCTTGCTTTCCTCAGAACTTGGGGCATCAGCAGCAGCAGCAACCTTGCTTTCCTCAGAACTTGGGGCATCAGCAGCAACAGCAGCTTGGATTGATTCAGGATCCATCCGCTTCTCTTCTTCCGCCGCATGCGCGTCGCCACCACTCGGAAGACCATCCTTGAGTTCTTCGGCCGTGTCGTCCTGCTCGGTTGCGACCGAGGCCTGCACTGTTGCTTGCGGTGACCCCATCGTTTCCCCGGCAGCGGCAGCACTCGCTGGCTCCCCAGCCACGACCTTCTCCGCCTCCTGGTCGACCTCCTCCTCCCCGTCACTGCCCTCGGCGTCCTGTACAGAGGTAGCAGCAACAGCAAGCGAAACAGATGAAAGGTTGGTGTCAGTGTCACACTGTTACTCGGTCTGAGTACCCAAGGACTACAGGGAACGAAGTAGGTCGCTCACCCGTTTAAGCAGGTCGCTGAGGGACCTCCGGCGGCTGACATCGGCCTGGTCGACCTCGGCAGCGGCGGCCACGGGGACCTCGGCGGCCTTCGCCTTCTCGTCGGCAGCCGCCAGTGGCGCCGCGGCGTCCTCCGCGACCAGAGGCGCCTCGCCCTTGACCTTGAGGTCACCCGGCTTCGTCGCGCATGCCCCCATGGCCAAGAGAGATGTAGCAACACTCGCTACGCTAGAGCCGGTTAATCTACCGCTTTGAGTAGTTGAGTTGAGAGAGAGGAAGAGAACTGAGAACAGAATGTGCATATGTAATGTAAGTGAGGCTGGGCGGCATATATCTTCTCAGCCGGGCGGCCTCGGCACCAGCAGCGCTGAGAAACTGCAAAAGCGTGCGGCTCTCTTTAAGGCTTTTTCTAGGCCTCTCTCATCACATCACTCTTCAGGGCAGGGCAGGGCAGCCATTAGGGGCCCCTCCGACAAGCGTCCTGGGGCGCAGCGCAGGACCCGGCCGGCCGGGCAGCTCGCGTCTCCATTACCATTATACAACAACAGTGGGACAGCCTGCCCTTCCGGCCTTCTCCATGGCACGTACTCTCTGGCTGGCTCAAGGCATGGTGGTTCTATCATATTGCAGTTGCAGACGTATAATACCAGTATAAAACCGCTAGGTGGAGTAGGAGGGAGACTGATACACCTCAGGCAGGTAAGCTGTACAGCTGCTGGGCATCTCCAGGGTAGCATTCAGAATTCTCTGATTCCACGCCTGGGACCAGCAAATGCACTCTCTCTCTCTCTCTCTCTCTCTCTCTCTCTCTCTCTCTCTCAAATTCCATATGCAAAAAATACAGTTATTATTATTTTCATATGGAAAAGAAAGCTTCAAGGGGCCCTTCCAGGCATGACCACCATAATTAAGTGGTTTCCTCCGTCGTTCTAGTATTCGAGCTGCAATCATGGTTCCTGGATCAGAAAACATCCAGCCTGTCTGAGATGTATACGCGATGACTAATTCTCGCGATGATTGTTGTTCCAGGTGTGTAGTACTATCCGATCCGAAAACAAGCATGAGCTCGATTGATGGTATGCGTAGATTCGCCATTTTTCTGGTAGACATCTGACAGCGTTGTTTTTTTTCCCCAGGCACATTTCTTGAGCGAGCGACGAGAAAAACTGAAGAACACATTTCATCGTCAACATATCTCCACTGGAGGGCGTTTCAGAGACCATTTATATCACTTCTCAGGTCAGAACATTTAGATTGCCGGCGGAGCAGTAGCTGGACATGATAGGCAGCAAACCGCAAGTGCATCGCTTTTCAACAAAACCAGGCACTCTTGTCTACCACATTACAAAGTAGGATCAGGTCATTACACGGAAAAGGGCAGCACCCGCAGCACCACACGGAGCATAGAACAGAGCACAACGTTTAGAATATACAGACCACGAGCTGTGTAGGCTGTAGCCCACCAATTGCCAAGCCAAATGCAGAACCTGCTTTTAAGGACACCTAGCTGATAAAAAAAAAGGAACAGCTGATGCTGCTGCCTCTTTCGTTAGCAAAGAAAAAGGCTTTTGGCATAAGGTGTTGCTAGGATATGAGTCCAGCCGGTGAGATATAGACATCGGTGAAAACTGGTTTCTGAATCTGTAGGAAAACATGGTGAAGACAACTAAACTCTTTGGTGATATTTATGTAACAGTGTCATTTTTACAAAAATGGTTTGGATACTAGCAGTTTGAGCCAGAAAAGACCTCAAATGATTGCAGACCTGTCATTACGACAATAGTAATAGCCAAAAAAACTCGTGCAGCAGTGACACATTGTATCTATGGTTGAATCCAAATCTAACGAATTAAAAGGTCTGCTAATGACTGTTTATATAGTAGTCGTTCCCACATAAATACCCAACCAATCGAGATGAATAAGATTATAACATTATAAGTACCAATCTTGCCCGAAAGGCCATAAATCAGCGGTGGAACTGTCAAAAGGGAAAAAAATACAAGCTTTTAGACCCTTTTCACAAAACAAAACCTGGCACTGTCTACCACACCAGTAACTAACATCAGCTTATGACATACCAAGTGGAACTACCCGCAACACAAATACAGACAGAGGAAAGAACACATTAAAATAATTGGAATGTTCTTCTAGCCCACCAACATCAATGGTCAAAACAAATGAACCTTGCTTTTAAATGGTATCTTGAAGAGATAAATCCCTGGTACCGTATGTTAGTAAATAAAATGGGGTCGATACAGCATACGATACACAAGTACAGCTGATGCTACCGTAAACCTCTGTGGAAAAACACAGTCTTATCGCTAGATCAGTGAGGGATTGGAGAGGAGTATCGATGGGCAGGAACGTCGGCCGAGGGCTTCTGCCCACGGCCGAGCAAGAGTAGAGTTTCTCCCTTCTAATTCTTGTCTACTTTATTTCTCATCTATTGATTATATAAATAGGCCAGTTGGCCACCCTTGTCTAGCTAGAGATCCTTATCTCCTTAAAATTCTCCTAAAAACTCTCAACAAACTAATTGATAACATTCCTAGATAATCTCAACTAATCTCCTAAATAATCTCAACTAATCTTCTAATCTTATCTCTAACTATCCTTATCTAATCTCCCTTGGAGGGCGCATGGTTGTTGCTGTCGCAGCCCCTCCGTGGTCCTCCTTAGGCCCTGACACTACACCCCTCCTGGACAAGCAGCTCGTCCTCGAGCTGCAGCATGACGAATGCTCAAATATCGAGTCTACTTGACCCAAAACCAAACACCTAAAAGACAAGTGTTTTATATCTCGGCTTATTATTACGAATTTGATTTTTTTTACCCCATAAGATAAGGTGGACACCCTCCACGTATTGGACTTGCACGTGTACAGCCACCTGGATCCCATGGACGCCATCTGGATAAAAGGGGAGCACATGGACGGGCACCTGGAATAGGTCGCAACAATAACCAGCGGAGTCGCCCTCGTGGCGACCGATAGCGGAATGTGGTAGCGCTAAATAATGCGCCCTTGCCTATGACAAGGGGAGTGCCTTCCCTACCGCCGCTGTCGTAGAGTTGAAGTTCGTCGCCCGCGGGACACGTATCATGCTCGCACTTGGAGATAGCGGCCCGGTGCCGCTGCTGATGGCCGTTCGACAGGGCGAGGTCGCGCCCCCGTGTGTCGAGGTCAACCGTCACCAAGGTTGCCTCGAGCATCTGCCGGCGCATCTCCCGCACTCTCTGTCGGGCAAGGAAGCCACGAGCAGCACCTTGTATGCCCACAGCCGCCGATGTCTGGAGCCGTGCGGACAACGACAGCTGGTGCTGCTCATGTTGCACTGCTGCCTTGATTTGCAGCAGCCCTTGCTCAACCTTCTGGAGGGTGGCTTGCATCTTTGCGAGATCAACCCTTATGTTGGTCAACAAGTCCCCCATCGATGGAGCTGGTGATTGCTGAGACATAGCTGCCCCTAGTGGCGTCGTCCATGGGGACGGAGACGCCGTCAACGAAGATGATGTGACGAAATTTGGCATTGTCCCTAGAGATGGGCACGCCGACGTCCAGGATGTGTTGACAAAATTGGCAGGCGGCGCAGCCCATGGAGATGGGGACGCCGGTCGCCAGGATGGCGTGACGAAGGTGGCATGCGGCGCAGCCCATAGAGATGGGGACGCCGGTCGCCAGGATGGCGTGACGAAGGTGGCATGCGGCGCAGCCCATAGAGATGGGGACGCCGGTTGCCAGGACGGCGTGACAAAGATGGCATGCGGCGCAGCCCATGGAGATGGGGACGCTGGTTGCCAGGACGCCGCCGCGAAATTGACAGCAAAAGCCATGGGATCGGATCGAAACCCAAGCTATCTGATACCAGATGTTATGGTCGCTAGATCGGTGAGGGATTGGAGAGGAGTATCGATGGGCAGGAACGTTGGCCGGGGGCCTCTGCTCACGGCCGAGCAAGAGGAGAGTTTCTCCCTTCTAATTCTTGTCTACTTTATTTCTCATACATTGATTACATAAATAGACCAGCTGACTGCCCCTATCTAGCTAGAGATCTTTATCTCCGTAAAATTCTCTTAAAACCTATTAACAAACTAATTGATAACCTTCCTAGATAATCTCAACTAATCTTCTAAATAATCTCAAATAATCTTCTAATCTTATCTCTAACTATCCTTATCTAATCTCCCTTGGAGGGACCATAGGGACCATGGTTGCTGCTGCCGCAGCCCCTCCGTGGGCCTCTTAGGCCCTGACACACAACATTCTGAAAAATCAGATTACCTTTAGATCAAATTAACCTGGAAAGCACGGATGAAGACAACAAACTCTTTGTTGATATGATGTAATAATGGTATTCACAAAGCACACTGAGACAACACAGCATCTTATCCTGCAGTGGCTATACCAGAGAGGTCAGAACCTAAAATAGTGCAAAGATATCACAATAGCGAAACAGAACAGGAAATACACAACGCTCAATCAAAGCATAACACAGAGCCAACCGGATAAATATGCAATGGTATCTTTAAGCACCATATTCAGATGTCAAACTGTACTTATTAACTTAACCGGCATGCAGTTAGCAAAGATGAAACTGTGTAATATATCCTAATTTGTAAGCTACTGCAATAGACAAAAGGATTACCAGAAACTCTAAGAGTCCTCTAGCTCTACAGCTTACATCCTTCAATCACTAAATCCTCTTTGGTTTGATGCCCATCTCAATTTCCTTAAGCTTCAGCTCCAGCTCCAGTCGCTCATTCTCCAGCTCCATCTTTTCATTCTCCAGCTTCATTTTCTGCAACTCCCTGTCCTTCTCCCTGCTGAACTTCAGCCATTTGAAATGCCTCTGCTCAGTTCTCAGCTTCTGAGATTTTATATTCAGACGTTGTGTCTCGATTTGAGCACGCATATAACTTAAATTCTTCTCAGCAGATGGACCACCAGATCCTTCAGAGAACATACTGTTCATGTCAATAGCTGCAACTTCTGAAAGATGAGACCCACAATGTCCCTCCTCATGGCCATGCTTCAGTTTCTTGGTGGCATGAACTCTGTGACTGTGAGGGCCATGATCCTCAGCACTGACCTCCAGATCATCATGCAACTCATCGTCATCATAATCATCATCGTCATCATCAGAAAGCAACATCTGGTCATCCTCATCATCATAGCCAAAGGAGCACTTCTTTCCCTGTTCGTCTGGAGCCCTAAGAGCCATCCGCAGGGACCTCTGGAGGGCAGGATCATCAAGCAGGCAGTAGCGGTTCCTGTTGTGGTAGGAGCACATCTCCTCGTAGTGCAGATGCTTGGAGTTGAGATGCTTCTTGGCCTCCTCCCTGAGCTTCGCAGATAGGCTCACCTGTTCAAGGAGCTCTGGCTTCTCGACGATCTGGCAAGCCCTTCCGCGGCCGAGGATCTCGGTCAGCCTCTTGTACCTCTTGTTGAGGTCGTTGAACTTGTCCTCGCACTGCTGCGGCGACACCGCGAGCCCCCTCTCGGTCATGGCCGAGGAGACCAGCTTCCACTTGCCCATCCTCTTGAGCATGGCGTGCTTCCTCCTCCCGCTGCTGGTCCCGTAGTCCGCGTCGACGTCCTCGTCGATGTAGGACACGGCCGACACGAGCAGCTTGACCATGCCGCTGGTCCACTTGACCCGGTGCCACTGGGAGGCGGCCGCCGCCTTGCCGTGGTCGAGGTGGCCGTCGTCGTCCTCCTCCTCCTCGTCGCTCAGCGATGCCTTCACCACATTGCCGAGCTCCGGCATCTGGTTCGCGGCGGGGACGGCGAAGACGCCCTGGTGAACCCGGACCGCCTGGGGCTGGGCGGCGAAGTGGAACGGCTGCCCCAGATCGAAGTGGCCTGGACCTCCGCCTGGCATCAGGGTGCGCGGCGGCAAATTCCCATCCATCTCCGACGAGGAAACTCCCACCCCAGCCTGACCGACAGAGATGCCGGATTCCAACCCCCACTGCGATATTCACGAGAACTGTGCTCGCTTCAAAGCCTCACCAAACTCGTGACTCGTGAGAAGGGACGAGTTTCTTGCGGGATTTCGGGGACGGGAGGAGGAAAAGGGCAAAAGGCCAAAGCTTGCAGCTGGTGCTTGGAAAGCGGTTGCAAAATGCACGCGGCGCCGCCGACTGCTGCACCAGCAATCCGCGCGCACGGGATGTGTGTGAACTCCAAGAACAGAAGGGGATTAATGCTAGGCAGGAGCAGGACGATTAGCTCGAAATTGGAACAGCGCACGAGAACCTCGACCAGGAAATCAAGCGAACAGAGCAACTAGGACGGGGGGCAAGGAAAAACCATACCAACGCGGCGAGGGCGCGAGGCTGCTGGACAAAGGTCTGGGGTTTGGAGGGGTTACGCCGATCCTGCCCGACTCAGCAGCAGAAAAGAATGCACGCTCGATGGAAAGAGAGCGAGCGATTCTGCTGGCGGAGGGAATCGCTGATCTTGGCAGAATCTAGCGGAAACAAAAGGAGGCCTCGAACGCGAGCAAATCTGGCACCAGCAGCAGCAGGGGTCACACCACACCTTTCCAAGATTTCTTTCCCTCTAGGCTCGGTTGGTGGTGGCAATGGCAACTGGACAACCCCAGACCCAGGCAGGAGAAACAGACGCACGAGTCAGGGGGAAGGTGATGACTGATGACCGGTCGCTGATAGAAAGGAGTGACACGCTGCGAATAAAAGCGTAAAATATTTACCGTGACGAAGCACAAGTTGCCAAGTTGCGGCGCAGGGAGGACGATGATTGGGATTCGGTGCAGAGCATTTGGCGTCGCTGGGGGCGGCGGGGAGTGTGCGCGGCACGCACGTCCACAACACTTATTCCGGCCGGGGCAGGAGGTGAGCAGAGTGTTGAGAGAGAGAAGGCAGCCAGGCAGGGAGCCCGGCTGATGCCTGATGGGGACCGCTTCTCGGCGACGTGCGGGTGCGGCCTGCGGGTGGCGACGTCGATGCTGATGGGATGGGATACATCGAACCTCGCTGTGAGCACTGCAATGCCTGATGTCACAGAATTGTTATATCAAAGTTGTTTGATGGATCTCGACGGTTTCTTTAACAACTCGACTTTCCTCCCCATCTCTGACAACATTGAGGCGAGGGTGACAAGAACACTCCCTACCTAAAAAAAGATAATTCACTATTTGATACAGAGTAAAATTTCTGATTAATTTCTTAGCCTTTAAAATATGTCTTTACAATTTGACATTACATATATTTGGTATTACCGTTAGTTCTAACCTCTAACAGTTAACAAGACGATTTTACTCCTATTAAATAATTATCTAAATAATTATATATATATGATTATTTGCAATAAAAAAATTCCACAATATTTTATTTACTTATGTATAAATATGTGTAATAATTATTATAGGTACTTATACAAAAATAACTATTTAGGGCTAGTTTGGGAACCATAGTTTCCCAAGGGTTTTCCATTTTCCTAAGGGAAATTAGTTCATCTTCCCTTAGAAAATTGGAAATCCCATAGAAAAATGGGGTTGCCAAACTAGCCCTTAATAGGGATAAATTCATTTTTCACATAAAAGTTAACACAATTAGAAGTGAGAGCTAACGACAGTGTTATATAGGGAACCAAATTTACCCCTAATGTCAAAATACAGAAGATTTATTTTTATAGGGAAAAATGAATTAGAAACTTTGCTAGTGTCAAATAAAGAATTATATTACATAAAAACCATCAGTAATGTTTATGTGCCCAGATATTGTACCAAGAAACCACAATCTTCGATGTGACTTTTATCATCCCTCATTTATCGAACCTTTATTAAAAAATCAATTTTTGCAACACACTGTATAAAACTATGTAGAAGGCTAAGAGTGTCTTTGATTCGGCTTTCTGAACTTGATTCGTTGTCAAAAAATGGAATTTCAACCAAACGGGTACAACAACGGAATAGTTTCATGAAAACCTACATATTCTTCTAGTTTAATTTAGAATCACAATATGATGTGGTTCATCATTACATGACATTTGTGTTGTTGTCAAAGTCACCGGAACTTTTCATGGTCTGAGTACTTAATGTTGACCAATTATAATGGATTCAAGAGCATCTAGTATCAAATAAAAAGCAAAATAAGTTCATAGAAAACTCAATAGTTTCAGTTTAGACACCATGAGATAGAATATTATTTTAAAATCTGTAAAATTAGTTTCATAATTTTTGAGCTAAAGTATCTATGAATTTTTAATATTGAATAAGATTTTTAGGTCTTTTTAATTATGAAAAAGTGTTGTTGACCAATGTACATTCTTAAACTATTAAAAGTCTAATTTACTCACTTTGATATGTTGTTACCTCTGTTACGTCAGATAAAACTGTTGTTTATAGTCGTCTAGAGTGCATAAACAAATGTCTTAACAGTCGAGGAAGGTTAAAAATCCATATGAAATTTGAACTATCCTCAAAGTTGAGAGGTTCAAAAGAAATCTTTCCTTCTACTTCAAGTGGATGACTTTCATGTGAAATTCGAGGCAATTGCAATGGCCATATACTAGATATCAGAGACACCAAAAAGTCAGACATGGGCAAGATTCGAAATGGCCATGTGGGATGTAGAAATTGGACAAGAACTTGTCAGGGAGGTATAAATTGGTACAATAACTTCCAAACTGCTTAAATGAATGCAATAACTTGATAAATTTGTGCACTTAAGGTCCAAACATTAAGAGTAAAACACAGTAGGAGTACTCGAACTTGGCACTTTGTGTCACTTGGGTCACCACACTTAGAAAACCGGTAAAAACAAGTCCTCTAACTTTTTCGACATGTGCAAAACCACCCAAAACCAGGCTTTCTCGAACTGGATACTGACGTGGTGTGCCACGTTGGAGCATACTAATGAAAGTTCGAGGAAACCAAGTGACACAACATGTCAAGTTCGGGGACCCAAGTGACTCCATTGTGGCATGCTACGTGCCTATGCCGACATCCGGTTTGAGCAAACCAGGTTTGGACGATTTCGCATGAGACGACAAAGTTAGTGTCGGCGTTTCGACCCTGGGGGGTCCCTGGACCGACGAGTAAATTGTCGCCGCGTGCCCCAGCCCAGATGGGTCGGCGCGAGACGGAGCGCGAAGGGGGGAAGAAGCCGGAGGGAGACAGGCGTAAAAGGGGAAACCCACGGCCTTCTTGTTTGTCCCGCGCCCAGGTCGGGTGCGCTTGCAGTAGGGGGTTACAAGCGTCCGCGAGGGAGGGAGCGAGAGGCCTAAGCGCGTGTCGTCCCGTCCTTCCCAACGCGGCCAACCCTCTGTAAGAGGGCCCTGGATCTTCCTTTTATAGGCGTAAGGAGAGGATCCAGGTGTACAATGGGAGGTGTAGCAGTGTGCTAACGTGTCTAGCAGAGAAGAGCTAGTGCCCTAAGTACATGCCGTCGTGGCAGCCGGAGAGGTTTTGGCACCCGGTTCGTGTGGTGTCGTGGCCGTCGGAGGAGCGCTGGAGCCTGGCGGAAGGACAGCTGTCGGGGCTGTCGAGTCCTTGCTGACGTCTCCTTGCTTTCGTAAGGGGGCTGAGAGCCGCCGTCGTCATGGAGCATGCGGGGCGCCATCATTACTTGTTTACCGGGGCGAGCCAGATGGGACGCCGGTCTTGTTCCCCGTAGCCTGAGTTAGCTTGGGGTAGGGTAATGATGGCGCCTCCTTTGACGTGGTCGGTCCGAGCCCTAGGTTGGGCGAGGTGGAGGCTCCTCCGAGGTCGAGGTCGAGTCTGTCTTCTGAGGCCGAGGTCGAGTCCAAGCCCCTGGGTCGGGCGAGGCGGAGACCGTCGGCTGAGGCCAGGGCTGAGTCCGAGCCCTGGGATCGGGTGAGGCGGAGTTCGTCGTCTTCTGGGGCCGAGCCCGAGTCCGAGCCCTGGGGTCGGGCGATGCGGAGTTCGTCATCTTCCGGGGCTGAGCCCGAGTCCGAGCCCTGGGGTCGGGCGAAGCGGAGTTCATCGTCTTCCGGGGCTGGGCCTGAGTCTGAGCCCTGGGTCGGGCGATGCGTAGTTCGTCGTCTTCTGGGGCTGGGCCCGAGTCCGAGCCCTGGGTCGGGCGATGCGGAGTTCATCGTCTTCCGGGGCTGAGCCCGAGTTCGAGCCCTGGGTCGGGTGATGCGGAGTTTCCTATGGCGCCTGAGGCCGGACTTGGCTGCTGTCAGCCTCACTCTGTTGAGTGGCACAGCAGTCGGAGCGGCGCAGGCGGCGCTGTCTTCTTGTCAGGTCGGTCAGTGGAGCGGCGAAGTGACTGCGGTCACTTCGGCTCTGTCGACTGAAGGGCACGCGTCAGGATAAGGTGTCAGGCCACCTTTGCATTAAATGCTCCTGTGATACGGTCGGTCGTCGTGGCGACTTGGCCAAGGTTGCTTCTTGGCGAAGACTGGGCCTCGGGCGAGCCGAAGGTGTGTTCGTTGCTGGAGGGGGTCCTCGGGCGAGACGTAAATCCTCCGGGGTCGGCTGCCCTTGCCCGAGGCTGGGCTCGGGCGAGGTGAGATCGTGTCCCTTGAGTGGACCGAGCCTTGACTTAATTGTACCCATCAGGCCTTTGTAGCTTTGTGCTGATGGGGGTTACCAGCTGAGATTAGGAGTCTTGGGGGTACCCCTATTTATGGTCCCCGACAGTAGCCCCCGAGCCTCGAAGGGAGTGTTAATACTCGCTTGGAGGCTTTTGTCGCACTTTTTTGCAAGGGGACCGGCCTTTCTCGGTTGCGTTTTGTTCCGGTGGGTGCGCGCGAGCGCACCCGCCGGGTGTAGCCCCTGAGGCCTCGGAGGAGTGGTTTGACTCCTTCGAGGTCTTAATGCATTTCGCAATGCTTCGGCCAGTCTGGTTGTTCCCTCATGCGAGCTGGTCGTAGCCCGGGTGCACGGTCGGGTCCCAAGTTCTCGGGCTGGTATGTTGACGCTGTCAACGGTTTGGCCAGAGCCGGGTTTGCGAGAGCAGCCCCCGAGCCTCCGCACAGGGCGAGAGGACGGTCAAGGACAGACTCGACTTTTTTACATATGCCCCTGCGTCGCCTTTCCACAAGGAGGAGGGGGGAAAAGCGCCATGTTGCCCTCGAAGGGTGCCGAACATGGTGTCTCCAGTGAGCTGCTAACGGGTAATCCGAGTGGACGCCCGTGCCCCATTTGTTAGGGGTCGGCTAGAGGCCCGGAAGCGCGCTCCAAAAGTACCTGCGGGTGATTTGCCGGACCCGGTCCCCTTTTGACGGGGTCCAAGGGCTCGATGCCTCCCTCTGATGGGATTCCGTTACAAGATTGTTCCCGCTGGTCACGGAAATGTCCTAGGGTACCTCGGGAGCGTAGCCCGAGCCTTAGTTATGTATCGAACGTACCCAGGGTCATCCCTCGCTCTGCGTCTGAGGCGGCTGTGAACCCTTCGAGGGCCAGCCTACGAACCCCTGATCAGTAGTGGGCGCGGAGCCCGAGTGGCCTGAGGCGGCCGTTGAACCCTTCCGAGGGGCCGGCCTTCGAACCTCTGACCAGTAGTGGGCGCGGAGCCCGAGCGCTCTGAGGCGGCTGTTGAACCCCTCCGAGGGGCCAACCTTCAAACCTCTGATCAGCAAGGGGGCTCGGGGCCCGTTTCCTTCGCGAAGAAGGATCCCTTTCGGGGTATCCCCTTTTCAGGTCCCTGTTGTAAGAGAGAGAAAGAGGAAGAGGAAAAGGATACGAAATCGAATAACGTGGCGCACCTTTTTGACGCGGTCATTATGGCGGAGGTGAAGCGCCGCTCGCTTCTCCTGCCAAAGGTGCCGCCTGTCCCGCCGCGGAGTTAATGCGACGGGACGAGAGGTTCGCGGGGCAGCCGTTGCGCGTGCGCGAGCCGTTCGAGGAACGGAACACGGGCGCGCCGTCTTCACGCCGTGGGAGAGGGTTCTCTCGCTGTCCCATGAGGGGACGTGAGCTTGGCTGACGACGTGACCGCTGCTTCCGCCCGCCTGCCACCGCCATTACTGCCGGCCCATTTTTGGCCGTATCGACCGTCACGCCTTCTCCCGCAGCTGACTGACCCCGTGACCGATGCGCCTGGCTGGCACTGTTGGGTCATACGCAGGGTTGCCTCGAGTCACGGTACTGGTTCCGCAGTCGAGGAGGCGCAGTAGTGGCACGAGTGGTGGTGCAGTTGCTTGCACGTAGCAACCGGCGCGCCGGTTACATGACGTGTGGGCCTGGGCCTCCATGCTGGACGCGTCAAAGTCGAAAGGGCGCGCTCACTTGGTGCGGTTGCATGCCGCCTGCATGGCGGTCCGCCCTTTCACCCACTAGTCTGGGCGAGAGTGGCGGAATGCTTGTAACAGCTGGGCAGTTGCACGCACCGCGTGCGGCGGTTTGGCTTCTTCTACCCTGGGCCAGCTTGCATGACGCGTGGGACCTAGCCCCCGTGTCGTAGGGGGAGGACCTTGGAGCGTGTTGGAGAAGACTCAGCCCGCGATGGCTGAGGACGCAAGTAGGGAGAGGTGCCTTTAAAAGGAGGGTGACCCCTTGAAAGGCAACCATGTCTTCGCGCTCCCCTTGTGCATCGCGTCTTTCCACCTTCCGAGCCCCTGGATGGGGGACACTCGCAGTCTTTCCGCCTTGTCGTCGGAGGAACGCAACTTCGCGGAAGTTGGTACCTTTCAGCCATCGTTCGGCTTCAAGGATTTTCATCAGGCAGCCCGGCCGCATCCCCTCGCCGGTGGTCACCCAAGACGGTGACCACCAGCCCCTGGGTGGGGGGAAGCAAGCCGGGCTGCGGCCTCTGCCCCTCCCTCAGCTTCAAGGATGTTCATCATCAGTGCTGGGGAGGGGAGTGCGCCGAGTTGGGGTCGGTCTCTGCGTGGGCAGTGGCCCGCTCCTTCCCTCAGTGGTCGGGGGGAAGGGCGTTCACCGTTCATGGCGCTGGCAGCTGCCGCATGCCCGGCTCTCCGACCCGAGCGGCTTCGGCGCCGCTTCCGGTGCCACCTTCCACCACGGCAGCCAGAAGAGGTTTCTCCGCCGACGAGATAGCCGGTGCCGCCCATGGACTGACCTCCAACTCTACGGCCTTCTGCTCGTCCTCGCCCTTCGAGTGGGGACGTGGGCGAGGGCCTTATGGCAGCAGCATCCGCCCTGAGGTCATCGCTGCTGCTGTTCGGCCGCTCGGAGTAGAAGTCGTCGGCGGCGGCCTTCTGTTGCTCCGTAGGCCCTCCAATCGTGGGGGGTTGTTCGTACCTGCGGAGGCGGAAACGGAGTTCCGTTTGTAATGGCACCTTGAGTGCCGGAGTCTGTTCATTGTGGCTATCGGGGCCTGAACATGTATGTATTTTTGGCACGGAGCCATGTTTTTTCCTCATTTCGAGCACTACGACTCGCCTGTCGGCTATCTGAACCGCTTCATCAAGCGTGAGCTGCCTCGTGCGAAGGTGACGAGTGAGGTATCCATATCCCGGAGGCGTAGGAGTCCCTCGGCTCGGTCGGCCTTGCTGTCCGAGGCTTCTCTTGCTTAGTTAAAGGAACCCTCGGCCGCTCTTCGATGAGCCGAAGCCGGGGGCAGCGGTGTCAGCACGAACAGAGGCAGAGTTGGCTCGAAAAGAAGACTTCGTCGGCCGAAGCCCGGCCGGGCCGTCCACTGGCGGGACCAGCGTCGGAGCTGAGTTGCCGAGGCCACGAGCCGGGCTGATGTCCTCGGGGGATAGCTGGTTGAGGCTTCGGGGTGACCGGCCGAGCCGTCTGCTCGAGCCAGATTCCTGGAGAAGACCCTAGCAGCGATGGCCCGGGCGTGGTGCTGATGTCGTCCTTCGGAGTGGAGATCCTCCGACCGCGTCGCCGTCCGAGGCTAGGTCGGACTTCGCCGAAGGTGTAGTTGACGCCGAGGGTGCCGCTGCTCCCTTCGACTGTCAAGGTCCGAGCCAGCAGGATCAGTTTACCTTGTAGTGTGCGTATGTTTTCTGCGGCCGCCGAGGCCCAAACACACTGTCGTCGTGTTGTAAAGTTGCGTTTCTTTTCCTCTTGTTTCGAGTATCTAGACTTATTTGTCGGTAACAGAATTGTTTGTCCGAGCGAGAGTTACTTTTCACGGAAGGTGATGAGTGAGGTATCCGTATCCCAGAGGCGTAGGAGTCCCTCGGCTTGGTCGGCCTTGCCGCTTACGTGTACTCTTACTCGTCCGTAGGGTTCTGCCATCGATATAGTCGACAAGGCCCAAAAAATCGTTTCGGCAGAAGAGTTTTCGAGCGTGAAGACTTGTTCGGTCCGCGGAATCACCTATCCGAGCGTGAGTTACTTATCGCAGAAGGTGATGAGTGAGGTATCCGTATCCCGGAGGCGTAGGAGTCCCTCGGCTCGGTCAACCTTGGCTGCTTACGTGTACTCCGTCGTTTTCGGGATCCCACTTTCGAAGTAGTCGAGAAGCACGAAAGACATTCTAGCAGAAAAGATCTTTTTTCGAGGAAAATTTTGACACAGAGGGGGTTCCCCCCTTCTAGCCCCCGAGGGAGGGTCGGGCTTTGCCGAGGCAAGGCTGACCCTTCCTTGATGGTTAGACTTCGTGTGTGAACGAGGTGTATGAACGACTTGAAAGCATCTTAAGGGTAGAAGCGACGTAGCTGTCGGATGTTCCAAGCGTTGCTGTAGACCTCGCCTTGACTGTTGGCCAGCTTGTACGTCCCGGGCTTCAGAACTTTGGCGATGACGAACGGCCCCTCCCAGGGAGGCGTGAGCTTGTGCCGCCCTCGGGCGTCTTGCCGTAGCCGAAGCACCAAGTCGCCCACCTGGAGGTCTCGGGACCGAACCCCTCGGGCGTGGTAGCGTCGCAGGGACTGCTGGTACCGCGCCGAGTGTAGTAAGGCCATGTCCCGAGCCTCTTCCAGCTGGTCCAGCGAGTCTTCTCGGTTAGCTCGATTGCTTTGGTCGTCGTAGGCCCTCGTCCTCGGGGAACCGTATTCTAAGTCTATGGGCAAGACGGCCTCGGCCCCATAGACTAGAAAAAAATAGTGTGAAGCTCGTGGCTCGGCTCGGCGTTGTCCTCAGACTCTAGACCACCGAGGGGAGCTCCTTCATCCATCGCTTGCCGAACTTGTTGAGGTCGTTGTAGATCCGCGGCTTGAGCCCTTGCAGAATCATGCCGTTGGCACGCTCTACTTGCCCATTCGTCATGGGGTGAGCCACGGCGTCCCAGTCCACCCGGATGTGGTGATCTTCGCAGAAGTCCAGGAACTTTCTGCCGGTGAACTGGGTGCCGTTGTCGGTGATGATGGAGTTCGGGACCCCAAAGCGATGGATGATGTTGGTGAAGAATGCCACCGCCTGTTCGGACCTGATGCTGTTTAGGGGTCGGACCTCGATCCACTTGGAGAATTTGTCGATGGCGACCAGCAGGTGCGTGTAGCCCCCGGGTGCCTTCTACAAGGGGCCGACGAGGTCCAGACCCCACACAGCAAACGGCAAGGTGATGGGTATCGTCTGCAGAGCCTGAGCGGGCAAGTGTGTTTGCCTCGCATAGAACTGACACCCTTCGCAGGTGCGGACAATTCTAGTGGCGTCGGCCACCGCGGTCGGCCAGTAGAAACCTTGTCGGAAGGCGTTTCCAGCAAGGGCTCGAGGCGCTGCGTGATGGCCGCAAGCCCCCGAGTGTATTTCTTGTAAGAGCTCCTGGCCTTCGGCGATGGATATGCATCGCTGGAGGATGCCTGAGGGGCTGCGGTGGTAGAGTTCCTTCCTGCCCCCCAGCAAGACAAACGACTTGGCGCGCCGCGCCAACCGCCGAGCTTCGGCTCGGTCGAGGGGTAGCTCTCCTCGGTGGAGATATTGCAGGTACGGGGTCTGCTAGTTTCGATTAGGCGTGACCCCGCTCCGCTCCTCCTCGACGTGCAGTGCCTCACCTTCGGGGGCCGAGGGTGCCTTAGGCTGAGCCGAGGGTGTCTCGGGCTGAGCCGAGGGTGCCTCACGCTGAGCCGAGGGTGCCTCTGACTGGGCCGAGGCCTTCTCGGGCTCGGGCGTGTCGTCGGTCTTGACGGAGGGTTGATGCAGGTCTCGGGAGAAGACATCCGGGGGAACCGTTGTTCGCCCCGAGGCTATCTTAGCCAGCTCGTCCGCAGTCTCGTTGTACCGTCGGGCGATGTGGTTGAGCTCGAGCCCGTAGAACTTGTCTTCCAGGCGCCGAACCTCATCGCAGTAGGCTTCCATCTTCAGGTCGCGGTAGTGGGAGTTCTTCATGACTTGGTCGATGACGAGCTACGAGTCACCGCGAGCGTCGAGGCGTCGGACCCCTAGCTCGATGGCGATGCGCAACTCGTTGACCAGAGCCTCGTACTCAGCCACATTATTGGACACCGGGAAGTGGAGGCGTAGCACGTAGCGTAGGTACTTCTCGAGGGGCGAGATGAAGAGCAGGCCCGCGCCTGCCCCTGTCTTCATCAACGACCCGTCGAAAAACATGGTCTAGAGTTCCGGTTAGATCGGAGCTGTTGGGAGCTGGGTGTCAACCCATTCAGCCACAAAGTCCGCCAAGACTTGGGACTTGATGGCCTCCCGGGGGGCGAACGAGATCGTCTCGCCCATGATTTCCACCGCCCACTTTGCAATTCTACCCGAGGCCTCTCGGCACTAGATGATCTCCCCCAGGGGAAAAGATGACACCACAGTCACCGGATGAGACTCGAAGTAGTGTCGCAACTTCCGCCGCGTTAGGATCACTGCGTACAGCAGCTTCTGAATTTGTGGGTAGCGGATCTTGGTCTCGGACAGTACCTCACTGATGAAGTAGACTGGCCTCTGGACGGGCAATGCATGCCCCTCTTCTCGTCTCTCAACCACGATCACGGCGCTGACCACCTGAGTGGTAGCGGCGACATAGATCAAGAGGGCTTCTCCGGCCGCGGGGGGCACCAAGATGGGCGCGCTCGTCAGGAGCGCCTTCAGGTTCCCGAGGGCTTCCTCGGCCTCAGGGGTCCAAGTGAAGCACTCGGCCTTTCTTAAGAGGCGGTACAGAGGCAGGCCTCTTTCGCCGAGGCGCGAGATGAAACGGCTCAGAGCCGCAAGGCATCCCGTGACCCTCTGTACGCCTTTCAAGTCCTTGATGGGCCCCATGTTGGTGATGGCCGCGATTTTCTCCGGGTTGGCCTCGATGCCTGAGAGCACCTAGAGGGGGGGGGGGGGTGAATAGGTGATCCTGTGAAACTTGAAACTTAATCCACAAAAACTTGATTAGACGTTAGCACAATAATGCCAAGTGGCTAGAGAGGAGTCTCAACAAAACACAATAACCACAAGAGATCAATCACAGAGATGGACAAGTGGTTTATCCCGTGGTTCGGCCAAGACCAACGCTTGCCTACTCCACGTTGTGGCATCCCAACGGACGAGGGTTGCAATCAACCCCTCTCAAGCGGTCCAAAGACCCACTTGAATACCACGGTGTTTTGCTTGCTTTACTATATCCCGTTTGCGAGGAATCTCCACACTTTGGAGCCTCTCGCCCTTACACTTGAAATTCACAAAGAGGCACGGAGTAAGGGAGGGATGAGCAACACACTCAAGACAAGAAATCACAGCAACACCATGCACACAAGTCGCAACAAGAGCTCACAACACGACTCAATGAGTTCACAACTCAACTAGAGCTCTAATTGCTATCGCAAGGAATCAAAAGCGCGGAATCGATGTATTAGTGCTTAGGAATGCTTTGAGAATGCTTGGTGTGCTCCTCCATGCGCCTAGGGGTCCCTTTTATAGCCCCAAGGCAGCTAGGAGCCGTTGAGTGCATTCCAGGAAGGCATTTCTTGCCTTCTGTCGACTGGCGCACCGGACAGTCCGGTGCGGATCTCTTTCCTTATTTGGCGAAGCCGACCGTTGGCGCCTTGGAGCCGTTGGCGCACCGAACACTGTCCGGTGCACACAGGACAGTCCGGTGCCCCCTTGTAGCCGTTGGCTCAGCCACGCGTTGCGCCCGGATTAAGCGGCCGACCGTTGGCCCGGCGACCGTTGGCTCACCGGACACTGTCCGGTGCACACCGGACAGTCCGGTGAATTATAGTCGTACGTCGTTAATTTCTTCCCGAGAGCAGCAAGTTCGCCTGAGCCAGCCTGGGGCACCGGACACTGTCCGGTGCACCACCGGACAGTCCGGTGCACCCAGACAGAGCTGACTTTGGCTGATCAAAGCCATCTCTCTTCCAATTCGATTTCCCAAGGGCACATTTCCCTTTCAATCTCCCCCTTTTTGGTGATTTATGCCAACACAATATAAAGCAAGTAGAACAAGTGCAAAATCAATTCAAATAAGAACTCAAGATTGTTTTGATTCACATTTGACATATATGGATCATTCTTTGCCACCACTTGGTTTGTTTTTGCAAATCAAACTCAATTTCCTATCTCTAAGTCAAACACACATGTTGAAACATAAAGAGAGATATTTCACGAGTAATTGATCAAGGATTCAAAAACTCCCCCTTTTTCCCATAATTAAGCCTTCTCCCCACAAGAGACCAACTTTGGACAATAAGAGACAAACAAGAGTATTTTGACAAACAAAAACTCTAACTCTACTATTTTCAAAATTCACAAGTGGTAGCTGATCCATTTATTGCTTTGGCCTTATTTTCTCCCCCTTTAGCATCAAGCACCAAAACGGGATCAATTTTGGCCCTTAACCCCATTGCCTCACCAAAATCTTCAACTAAGTGTAAAAAGGCAATAAGAGTACAAAGATGAACTTGGAAAAGTTACTCTTTCATCGGAGTGCAGTGGAAGTCTTGCATGGTCCAAGTCCACCTTTTCCCTTTCAAACCTCCTTTGAGACTCAAATAAGCAAACTCAAGCACACAGTTAGTGTCAAAGGGTCAAGTTGTAGCACATCTCCCCCTAAATTTGTGCATCACTTGCAAAGGACTTGTGAGGTCCGGGGAGTGCTTGTACAACTTGAGCACCATAAATAAACAACAAAATGCATTAAGGAACATGATCAAGGCATAAAACACATGTATGCTATAAATCAATCCAAGTTCCGCGAATCTAAGACATTTAGCTCACTACGCAACTTGCAAAAGGTCTGCTCATCTAAAGGCTTGGTAAAGATATCGGCTAGCTGGTTCTCGGAGCTAACATGAAACACTTCGATATCTCCCTTTTGCTGGTGGTCTCTCAAAAAGTGATGCCGGATGTCTATGTGCTTTGTGCGGCTGTGCTCAACAGGATTATCCGCCATGCAGATAGCACTCTCATCTCTACTAACTATTAAGACAATAGTGTAGACTGTCTCCTGTGCCCCCGCCTCCTCCTCTGCGCGCGCCCATCTTCCCCGCGAAAGCTGCAACCGCCACGCTGAGAAACCCGCCGGATCTCGACGCGGCCGAGTGGGCGCACGCACAGGCAGCGGCGGAGGAAGCTTGCCATCCCTACCCCCATCTAGCCCCCGCCATACTCCGACCCTAGGGTTTCCGTCCAACTCTTCCGTAAGGTTCCAAAAAAATAGCCAACGACGAGCTGGCCCCGTCACCGCTCCTGCGGCCGCCGCCGCCCCCGCCCCAGCCGGGGGCGACCATTCCCCGGCCTTCTCGTTCAGCATCTGGCCGCCGACGCAGCGCACGCGGGACGTGGTGGTGCGGTGCCTCGTGGAGACGCTCGCGGGAGACACCGTCCTTTGCAAGCGCTACGGCGCCGTGCCGGTCGCCGACGCCGAGCCCGCGGCGCGCGCCATCGAGACCGAGGCCTTCGACGCCGTGGCCGCTGCGGGAGGCGCCGCCGCCTCCGTGGAGGAGGGGAACGAGGCGCTGCAGTCCTACTCCAAGGAGGTGAGCCACCGCCTCCTCGACTTTGTCAAGTCCCGCTCCGCGGACGCCAAGGCCGACCCGCCGTCGGCGGAGGCCCTGGCCCCTGACGCGCCCGAGGCCAGTCCGCGCGTTAGCGCCAGACAACCAGTCATTCCGTACCTGATCTTCCTGAGATGAGATTGAGTTGTGTCTTGAGTTTGTGTGGAGACTGCAGCCTGTGTGTGTGGCTTGGGTCTAGGTCTGTGTGACTTTAACGTTAGCTGTTTGCACATCTATGCAGTTCTTCTTCCATGGATGTCTGATTTAGTGCGTGCTCTTTTTTTCTTCTTGCAATGACTGCCCCCTGACCAAGGATTATGTTCCGTTTGCTGTGACGCTCATGCATCGAGATATAAATAAAACCCAATTTCGTGCCCTGTCCCTATCTGCCCCTGAGGTTTGCAGATCAGGAGGCCTCGAGTGATAGGTCCGAAATAACAAGCTGAATCCTCCCATCTTTCAAGCCATGTTTTTATTTCGTAACTGTCGTCGTTGATTTGAAATCTGATTATGGGTAGGCCTGGGAATGGGTCACAATCCAGCCCTAACCCCACTCCAATCCTAGAAGACTTAGAAGCTGACTCGGCCCTACCTAAATCCAAAATAATTTGTTGTAGCTCAATCCAAATCGATTTTAAAACCTTCTCACCCTAACCCGCTCCGATCCTTTCAAAATCCATGGGCCAATCCACATTAGCAATCCAAGGGTCCTCATAAACAAGCAAACACCTCCAGCGACTAATGAATCAGTACAAATCCATGGCTCACGCTGTCCACATGGGCGCATAAGAGCAATAGTTAAACAAGCTAGCACGTAGACTGTGCTATCTAAAAATACACAACACCGCTATCTAAAAATACAGTGTTGCAGTCAAAATATAATCATGTCCATTCAAATTGTGCTATCTAAAAATCGAATTATTACAAATTGTCAACGATTTCGTCTCAGTTTTTTTTTATAAAATTCAAGCTGATGCCATGGCTTGAAGCTGGTGCCATGGTTCTTGCTGATCGTGGTGTTGTCTGCATTGATGAATTTGATAAAATGAATGATCAAGATCGAGTTGCTATTCATGAAGTTATGGAACAGCAAACTGTAACCATTGCAAAGGCAGGAATACATGCCTCACTAAATGCAAGATGTAGTGTAATTGCTGCAGCAAATCCAATATATGGAACTGTAAGCTGCTAAGCTCTTATCATGTCTTTCACTTGCTCCATAGTACCTCTTGATTGTTTGCTATTTCTGACAACAATTCCTGGCTTTATGACAGTATGATCGTTCATTGACACCAACAAAGAATATCGGGCTTCCGGATTCACTGCTTTCCTGTTTTGATTTACTTTTTATTGTTCTTGATCAAATGGACCCTGAGATTGATCGGCAAATCTCAGAACAAGTTGCACGAATGCATAGATATTGCACTGACGATGGAGGTAGTTTTTCTGTTTTACAGTCCAATATATATTCAATATATATTTGTTTTCAGTTCTTTAATTCTTTTCGTTTGGTTAATAAAAGACAAACCTCATAATCTGTAGGAGCAAGGTCTCTTGATAAAGAGGGATATGCTGAAGAAGATGATGGTGATGCTAATGCAGCCATTTTTGTCAAGTATGATAGAATGCTCCATGGTCAGGATAGAAGAAGAGGAAAGAAATCCAAGCAGGACAGGCTAACTGTCAAATTTCTGAAGAAATATATTCATTATGCGAAGAACCTTATTCAACCAAGGCTCACTGATGAGGTAACCTTTTCCAATCCTGGATACAGTCATACAGAGCAATACAAAGTTGTGGAGGTATTAGTGTTTATGGAAGAGCTACAGGTCTGAGATCCATGCAGAATTTAGAGTTTTTATGATGTCAAATACCCTCAATCTGCCCACAGAAATATATGCAACTAACATACACCAATTAATCAGAATGGTGGCTAGAGTTCGTATGATACTAATTAACTCCACCCAAACATACAGAAAGAAAGTATGGACAACGACCAATATCTGAACAAAGGTCTAAACAAATCGGTAATCCAACTCCAATCTTCAGAACATTGACAACTGATAATAAACAATAGACTAGAATTACCAAAAAAAACTAGAAGCTCTAAAACCAGAAGACAAACTGAAGCTTTCCTCCTAGAAAATGTTAATAAAAGCTATGAACCAAGCTGAAGCTTTCCTCTAGAAAGAACCACACCTATTGGAGAGATCTGGGTTGGGCTACGGCTGGGCTATGGCTGCTGGGTCGAGAGGACGACCTCCACGATAGGGACGACGTCTCCACGGGGCCGCCTACAGGTATCGTGTCGCCTCCTTGCGAGCGTCGCGCCGCCACCTCCCTGCGAGTACCACACCTCCCTGCGAGCAGCGCGACAGTGTCTGAGAGATTGAGATGTAGCCCTTTCACATGATCCACGGGCTTATGCCCTTTCGTTTGATCCAGTAGCACATTTCGGCTTTGTTTGATGATTGATTCATGTCGGCCGTTTAGTGGAGTGTCTTGATCCAACTCTGCCCTAATTAGTGGAGAACCCAAAAAAGCTCAAATTTGTTAGCCCACAAGTTTGGAGCCCCTTTCTGCCCATGAGTTTATACGGCCCATTCCCAGGCCTAATTATGGGTCATAAATACAGTTCATTATGAATCCTCAACGATCAAATGCCTATATCGCAATCTTCTGTGTACTTTTTGCTACTATACTGTATGTCAGCTGGCTTTGGAATCAATACCAAGCTACCATCTCGTTCAAATGTGGCCTCGCTACTGAAATTGAATGAATCGTCTGTCTCCCATTTTTCTTTACGCCGACTAATTCTGCACGATGGCTTGTTTTTGTCAACAAGTTCAAAGAGCGTTTGGTTGGTGCTAAGCCTGTCTGATGACCCGTATCTACTCTCGGTTGAAGATGAATAGGTCTGGTGTGTATGTGTGGTATGGTTGCTCTGCTTTCCTGGATTTACTCAGCCATTCTGTTCGATATGGCTTTATACTCAATCTCCAATCGTCGTCCAGGTCGCTGATCTAGGTGTCATGTGATGCAGACGCTCAAGAAGAAGGTGCCTTCTCAAGGTCAAAGAAGGTGCCCCATTTCTTCTCCTTGTTTTTGCTTCGACACTTATCGCAGGAGGTTTGCATGTCGCTTGGCATCATGATTTATGGTTGTGGGAAGCATCTCATTACCTAATTCATATGTAGAGTTTCTAATTGATGAGCTTACTGTTTCTAATTGCTGCCTTACCTCTTCATTTGTTGTCCTAGGCCGATATAGGTCTTTCAATGGGCATTTCAGGGACAGAAGTTGCTAAAGAAAGCTCTGACATTATAATCTTGGATGATGACTTCACGTCAGTTGTCAAGGTTTGTTTGGTAGAATTATCCAAGAGGACCTAACTGAGTTCAGCACTGATTTTCTTTCCTTGTAAAAAATAATTCCACTTGTTTGGAGTTCACACATTGAAGTCCTGACTCCTGAACATAGCAAACATGCATGCCTTTTTTTGGTATAATGTGCATTTCTAGGCTATAATTCTTGTTGCAGAAGTCTACCTGGTGAGATTTTACGATAGAATTTATGGATATATACATTCTCTTTCAGGTTGTTCGTTGGGGACGATCTGTCTATGGTAATATCCAGAAATTCATTGAGTTCCAGCTCACCGTCAATGTTGCTGCACTTGTCATTAATGTGGTTGCTGCTGTGTCCTCTGGTGATGTGCCCCTAAATGTTGTTGAGGTTCAGACAATTTTCATCCTTTTTTGTGCAATTTACTCGAATGCTGCCATTGCTTCTTCATTCAAGAAGTTAGTTGTCATGTTGCATGAAACATCTGCTGAAGTTTGATATTATGTATAAGTATATATGTAATTTTAAATCTTTTTGATAAACAATTTATATAAAACTCAGATACATATAGCTTAACAACGACACAGCATTTTACCTGAGACACATGTATTTCCAGGCTGTTTCTCATCAGTATCATATACTTCTTTCACTTTTCAGCTTCTGTGGGTGAACCTCATAATGGACACACTTGGAGCTCTTGCATTAGCAACCGAGCCTCCAACAGACAACCTTATGAAGAGAAATCCTGTTGGTCGAAGGCATGTCAAATGATCCAAAATTTCTTGTTGACAACATTGTGTCCAATACCTATATACTATGCTTTTTTAATTTGGAAACATTTTTACCCATACTTTTCTACTGCAGGGAACCTCTTGTTACAAATATCATCTGGAGAAACTTGTTTGTTCAGGTTAGTATTCCTTCATTATACAGCTGGATTCTGTTAAAAACTCTTTGTTGTTCTGATATGTTTGGAATTTTACACAGGCCCTTTACCAAGTAGCAATTCTTCTGCTTTTCAATTTTGATGGAGTAAGGATTCTGCGTCTGCAGAATGAAAGCCGATCTGATGCTGAGAAGATAAAAAATACTTTCATCTTCAACACATTTGTATTTTGCCAGGTGGAGTATTTGTTCTTCAATAATTTAAGAATCATAACAGAACATTAGTGGACAAATCTTGCTTCACCTTTTAGACAAAAACATACTGACATTGGATTGTTCCCAAAAGGAAAGATCAATATTAAGTTGACTATAAATTGATAGTAGTTTTCCCCCAAAAGGGACTAATGTGTACCCTAGCCTTGATACTACATGGATATTTTTCTTCACGTAAGGACTCGTTATAAGCTATTCATTGCTTTACCATAGTCGAATTTCAGGTATGGCATAAGTTATGTGGAAGTTGGTTATATGCGCGTGACTTGGACTGTTTTTGGTCAATTTTCAGTGACTCACTATTTTCTTTGCACTTTGGTTTGTTCCAGTAATTTAATGTGGCCAGCTTTAACCTCCTAGAATCTAGGTGTGTGCCCGTGCGTTGCAACGAAAACATATAATACCATTGGTAACTTATGTAAGCTGGGGATGAGCATCGACACATATTTGACCGGATCTTTTTCTTCCTTGGGGATCTGGGAGTGTTGCAACGGGAACATATAATACCATTGGTAACTTATTTATCGATTTAGGTGGGGCAGCAGGCTGCTGTGCTCTTGGGAGAGCAGCCCGTCTACCACGCCATACAGCGTACCATTGGCTGTAGGGCCGTCATGCCCTCAGTGGCGCTGCCCGGCAAGGAGGGTGGGTATTTGGGGGAGTATCGGCGAAGTATTACTTAGACCATCTAACCAACTCAGCTAATTTGCAGTTCCAGTGAACACAACTGAAGCCGCGTGTATTCCGTTTCATCATCGATTATATGCATTATTATATACAAGTTAATGCAACATAGATACTGCTTTCTACCCACTCAATTCTCCTATTAATATGCATTCACAGTAAATACAACAATCTCCTAGCAACAAAACCTTAAAAAACAGATGTATTCCTGAGCGTGTCACTTGTAGGCGTGAATGTAGTATTGGAAGTAGAAGTCCTGGATGAAGTTGGCAAGCCAGCGGGAGGCAGCGAAGCACAGCACGGCCGTCGACACGACCGTGGCCCTCTGAACAGTCGACGTGAGGACCGTTCCATTGGCGACGGCAAGGAACCCGACGAAGGCGACCGAGGCCACCTGCAGGGCAGCCTTGAGCGCCTTCATGGCCTTGAGCGGTGCGTTGCAGCTCCTGCACTGCACCACGTGCGACCAATACCTGCCATGAGCATCCACAGTTATATGTTTCCGTTGCAACGCACGGGCACACATCTAGTTATCACATAGGAGTGGGACTTTGCTCAAATTGTAGCCAAAGTCCCTGAGGGTTTGCCTCATCCAAAGTAGTTGCGCGCAACACTGTCCTGCGGCAACGTACTCGGCCTCAGCGGTGGATAGGGCAACGGAAGTTTGTTTCTTAGAACTCCATGACACCAGGGACCTTCCTAAGAATTGGCACGTCCCCGATGTACTCTTCCTATTGACCTTACATCCAGCATAGTCGGAGTCTGAATATCCAATCAAGTCAAAGGTAGACCCCTTTGGATACCAGATCCCGAAACAAGGCGTAGCGACTAAATATCTCAGAATTCGCTTTACAGCCACTAAGTGACACTCCTTAGGATCGGATTGAAATCTAGCACACATGCATACGCTAAGCATAATGTCAGGTCTACTAGCACATAAATAAAGTAAGGACCCTATCATAGACCGGTATGCTTTTTGATCAACGGACTTACCTCCTTTGTTGAGGTCGGTGTGTCCGTCGGTTCCCATTGGAGTCTTTGCGGGCTTGGCGTCCTTCATCCCAAACCGCTTGATCAAGTCTTGCGTGTACTTGGTTTGAGAGATGAAGGTCCCATCCTTGAGTTGCTTCACTTGGAACCCAAGGAAGTAGCTTAACTCGCCCATCATCGACATCTCGAATTTCTGAGTCATCATCCTGCTAAACTCTTCACAAGACTTTTGGTTAGTAGAACCAAATATTATGTCATCGACATAAATTTGGCACACAAACAGATCACCATCGCAAGTCTTAGTGAAAAGAGTTGGATCGGCTTTCCCAACCTTGAAAGTATTAGCAATTAAAAAGTCTCTAAGGCATTCATACCATGCTCTTGGAGCTTGCTTAAGTCCATAGAGCGCCTTAGAGAGCTTACACACGTGGTCGGGGTACCGTTCATCCTCGAAGCCAGGGGGTTGCTCCACGTACATCTCCTCCTTGATTGGCCCGTTGAGGAAAGCGCTCTTCACATCCATTTGGAACAACCTGAAAGAATGGTGAGCGGCATATGCTAGCAGAATACGAATGGACTCTAGCCTAGCCACAGGAGCAAAAGTCTCCTCAAAGTCCAAACCTGCGACTTGGGCATAACCTTTTGCCACAAGTCGAGCCTTGTTCCTTGTCACAATCCCGTGCTCGTCTTGTTTGTTGCGGAACACCCATTTGGTTCCCACAACATTTTGCTTGGGACGAGGCACCAATGTCTAAACTTCATTCCTCTTGAACTTATTGAGCTCCTCCTGCATGGCCAACACCCAGTCCGGATCTAGCAAGGCCTCTTCTACCCTGAAAGGCTCAATAGAAGAGACAAAAGAGTAATGCTCACAAAAATTAACTAATCGAGATCGAGTAGTTACTCCCTTGCTAATATCACCCAAAATCTGGTCGACGGGATGATCCCTTTGAATCATCGCTCGAACTTGGGTTTGAGGTGCCGGTTGCGCTTCTTCCTCCATTACATGATCATCTTGTGCTCCCCCTTGATCACACGCCTCCTGTTCATCATCTTGAGTTGGGGGATGCACCATTGTTGAGGAAGAAGGTTGATCTTGTTCATCTTGTTCCTGTGGCCGCACATCTCCAATCGCCATGGTGCGTATTGCGGCTGTTGGAACTTCTTCTTCATCTACATCATCAAAATCAACAACTTGCTCTCTTGGAGAGCCATTAGTCTCATCAAATACAACGTCGCTAGAGACTTCAACCAAACCCGATGATTTGTTGAAGACTCTATACGCCTTTGTATTTGAGTCATAACCTAACAAAAACCCTTCTACGGCTTTGGGAGCAAATTTGGAATTCCTACCCTTCTTCACTAGAATGTAGCATTTACTCCCAAAAACCCAAAAATACGAAACATTTGGTTTGTTACCGGTTAGTAGCTCATACGACGTCTTCTTGAGGAGGCAATGAAGGTAGACCCTGTTGATGGCGTGGCAAGCCGTGTTCACGGCTTCCGACCAAAAGCGCTCGGGGGTCTTGAACTCTCCAAGCATCGTCCTCACCATGTCTATAAGCATCCTGTTCTTCCTCTCTACCACACCATTTTGCTGTGGTGTGTAGGGAGCGGAGAACTCGTGCTTGATCCCTTCCTCCTCAAGGTACTCCTCCACTTGAAGATTCTTGAACTCAGACCCATTGTCGCTCCTTATCTTCTTCACCTTGAGCTCAAACTCGTTTTGAGCTCTCCTTAGGAAGCGCTTGAGGGTCCCTTGGGTTTCAGATTTATCCTGCAAAAAGAATACCCAAGTGAAGCGGGAAAAGTCATCAACAATAACTAGTCCATACTTACTTCCTCCTATGCTTAGATAGGCGATGGGTCCAAAGAGGTCCATATGTAGCAGCTCCAGAGGTCTTGATGTGGTCATCACATTCTTGCTGTGATGCGCTCCTCCCACTTGTTTTCCTGCTTGACAAGCTGCACAAGGTCTATCTTTTTCGAAAGTAACATTGGTTAGACCTATCACGTGTTCTCCCTTTAGAAGCTTGTGAAGGTTCTTCATCCCCACATGTGCTAAGCGGCGATGCCACAGCCAGCCCATGCTAGTCTTAGCAATTAAGCATGCATCTAGACTGGCCTCCTCTTTTGCAAAATCAACTAAATAAAGTTTGTCGTCTAATACACCCTTAAAAGCTAATGAACCATCACTTCTTCTAAAGACAGACACATCTACATTAGTGAATAGACAATTATATCCCATATTGCATAATTGACTAACAGATAACAAATTATATCCAAGAGACTCAACTAAAAACACATTAGAAATAGAGTGCTCGGATGAAATAGCAATCTTCCCTAACCCTTTCACCTTGCCTTGGTTCCCATCACCGAATATTATTGAATCTTGGGGATCCTTGTTCTTGACATAGGAAGAGAACATCTTCTTTTCCCCCGTCATGTGGTTTGTGCATCCGCTGTCGATAATCCAGCTAGAGCCCCCGGATGCATAAACCTGCAAGGCAAATTTAGGCTTGGGTCTTAGGTACCCAACTCATGTTGGGTCCTACAAGGTTAGTACAAATATCCTTAGGGACCCAAATGCAAGTTTTGTCTTCCTTGCATTTTGCCCCTAATTTTCTAGCAACTATCTTCCTATCCTTTCTACAAATAGCAAAGGAAGCATTTAAAGCATGATAAATTGTAGAAGGTTCACTACTTGTTTTCCTAGAAACATGAACAACATTTCTTCTAGGCATGTGATTAATAACATTTCTCCTCGCTAAATTTCTATCATGCACAACATGGGAACTAGAAGCAGTCATAGCATAGAAACAACATTATTGCAATGAACATTCCTAGAATATTTCCTATCATTGTATAAGAAAGCATGGTTCTTTTGCACACTATTTGCCATAGGGGCCTTCCCTTTCTCCTTGATGGAGATGGGTGCCTTATGGCTTGTCAAGTTCTTGGCTTCCCTCTTGAAGCCAAGCCCATCCTTAATTGAGGGGTGTCTACCAACCGTGTAGGCATCCCTAGCAAATTTTAGTTTATCAAAATCACTCTTGCTAGTCTTAAGTTGGGCATTAAGACTAGCCACTTCATCATTTAATTTAGAAATGCGAGCTAGGTGTTCACTACAAGCATCAATGTTAACATCTTTACACCTAGTGCAAGTTACAACATTTTCTACACACGATGTTGATTTACTAGCTATTTCTAACTTAGCATTCAAATTATCATTTATGCTCCTTAAGCTAGAAATTGTCTCATGGCAAGTAGATAGTTCACAAGAGAGCATCTCATTCCTTTTAACTTCTAAAGCATGAGATTTTTGTGCCTCTACAAATTTATCATGTTCTTCATATAACAAATCCTCTTGCTTTTCTAATAACTTATTCTTATCATTCAAGGCATCAATTAATTCATTAATTTTATCAACCTTGGTTCTATCTAGTCCCTTGAATAAACATGAATAATCTATTTCATCATCACTAGACTCGTCCTCACTTGAAGAAGCATAAGTAGTATTTCGAGTACATACCTTCTTCTCCCTTGCCATGAGGCATGTATGGCGCTCGTTGGGGAAGATGGTCGGTTTGTTGAAGGCGGTGGCGGCGAGTCCTTCGTTGTCGGAGTCGGACAACGAACAATCCGAGTCCCACTCCTTGCCAAGGTGTGCCTCGCCCTTAGCCTTCTTGTAAGCTTTCTTCTTTTCCCTCTTGTTCCCTTGTTCCTGGTCACTATCATTATCGGGACAGTTAGCGATAAAATGACCAACTTTACCACATTTGAAGCATGAGCGCTTCCCCTTCGTCTTGTTCTTGTAAGGCTGTCCTTTGCGTTCCTTAAGCGCCGTCTTGAAGCGCTTGATGATGAGGGCCATCTTTTCATCATTGAGTCCGACTGCCTCAACTTGCGCTACCTTGCTAGGTAGCACCTCCTTGCTCCTTGTTGCCTTGAGAGCAATGGGTTGAGGCTCATGGATTGGACCGTTCAACGCGTCGTCCACGTATCTTGCCTCCTTGATCATCATCCGCCCACTTACGAACTTTCCAAGGATCTCCTCGGGCGTCATCTTCGTGTACCTAGGATTCTCACGAATATTATTCACAAGATGTGGATCAAGAACGGTAAAGGACCTTAGCATTAGGCGGACAACGTCATGGTCCATCCATCGCGTGCTTCCATAGCTCCTTATCTTGTTGATGAGGGTCTTGAGCCTGTTGTATGTTTGGGTTGGCTCCTCCCCTCTTATCATCGCGAATATTCCGAGTTCGCCTTCCACCAATTCCATCTTGGTGAGCATGGTAATGTCGTTCCCCTCATGTGAGATCTTGAGGGTGTCCCATATTTGCTTGGCATTGTCCAAGCCACTCACCTTATGGTACTCGTCCCTGCACAATGAGGCTAACAACATAGTAGTAGCTTGTGCATTTTTATGAATTTGCTCGTTAATGAACATGGGACTATCAGTACTATCAAATTTCATTCCACTCTCTACTATCTCCCATATGCTTGGATGGAGAGAGAACAAGTGACTACGCATTTTGTGACTCCAAAATCCGTAGTCCACTCCATCAAAGTGAGGAGGTTTGCCAAGTGGAATGGAGAGCAAATGAGTATTTGTACTTTGCGGAATACGAGAGTAATCGAAAGAGAAGTTTGAATTAACCGTCTTTCTTTTGTCGTAGTCGTTGTCGTCATTGTCCTTTTGGGAAGAAGTGGACTCGTCACTGTCATCGTAGTAGACGATCTCCTTGATGCGCCTTGTCTTCTTCTTCTTCCCATCTCTTCGTTTGTGACCCGAGCCCGAGTCGGTAGGCTTGTCATCTTTTGGCTCATTGGCGTAGGACTCCTTCTCCTTATCATTGATCACAATCCCCTTTCCCTTAGGATCCATTTCTTCGGGCGATTAGTCCCTTTCTTGAAGAGAACGGCTCCGATACCAATTGAGAGCACCTAGAGGGGGGGTGAATAGGTGATCCTGTAAAACTTGAAACTTAATCCACAAAAACTTGATTAGACGTTAGCACAATAATGCCAAGTGGCTAGAGAGGAGTCTCAACAAAACACAATAACCACAAGAGATCAATCACAGAGATGGCACAGTGGTTTATCCCGTGGTTCGGCCAAGACCAACGCTTGCCTACTCCACGTTGTGGCGTCCCAACGGACGAGGGTTGCAATCAACCCCTCTCAAGCGGTCCAAAGACCCATTTGAATACCACGATATTTTGCTTGCTTTACTATATCCCGTTTGCGAGGAATCTCCACACTTTGGAGCCTCTCGCCCTTACACTTGAAATTCACAAAGAGGCACGGAGTAAGGGAGGGATGAGCAACACACTCAAGACAAGAAATCACAGCAACACCACGCACACAAGTCGCAACAAGAGCTCACAACACGACTCAATGAGTTCACAACTCAACTAGAGCTCTAATTGCTATAGCAAGGAATCAAAAGCGCGGAATCGATGTCTTAGTGCTTAGGAATTCTTTGAGAATGCTTGGTGTGCTCCTCCATGCGCCTAGGGGTCCCTTTTATAGCCCCAAGGCAGCTAGGAGCCGTTGAGTGCATTCCAGGAAGGCATTTCTTGCCTTCTGTCGACTGGCGCACCGGACAGTCCGGTGCACCACCGGACACTGTCCGGTGCGGATCTCTTTCCTTATTTGGCGAAGCCGACCGTTGGCGCCTTGGAGCCGTTGGCGCACCGGACACTGTCCAGTGCACACCGGACAGTCCGGTGCCCCCCTTCTAGCCGTTGGCTCAGCCACGCGTTGCGCCCGGATTAAGCGGCCGACCGTTGGCCCGGCGACCGTTGGCTCACCGGACACCATCCGGTGCACACCGGACAGTCCGGTGAATTATAGCCGTACGTCGTTAATTTCTTCCCGAGAACAGCAAGTTCGCCTGAGCTAGCCTGGGGCACCGGACACTGTCCGGTGCACCCAGACAGAGCTGACTTTGGCTGATCAAAGCCATCTCTCTTCCAATTCGATTTCTCCTGTTTCCAGTACGTAGACACAATAAATTAGTCTCTAAAACAATGTACTAAGTCTGAGAAACATACCTTTATACTTGGTTTGTACTTTGTCCACCATTTAACACTTAGGCACTTTTGTTGGACACTAAATCACCAAAATATTTAGAAATGGCCCAAGGGCACATTTCCCTTTCAATGCCCCGCTCGGAGACGATGAACCCCAAGAGCATGCCTCAGGGGACCCCGAAGACGCACTTCTCGGGATTGAGTTTTACGCCTTTCGCCTTGAGACACCGGAATGTCGTTTCAAGGTCAGAAAGGAGGTCAGAGGCTTTCCTCGTCTTGACTACGATGTCATCGACGTAGGCCTCGACCGTTCGACCAATGTGTTCGCCGAACATGTGGTTCATGCACCTTTGGTATGTCGCACCCGCATTCCTCAAACCAAACGGCATGGTAACATAGCAGTACATGCCGAAAGGTGTGATGAAAGAAGTCGCGAGCTGGTCGGACTCTTTCATCCTGATTTGGTGATACCCTGAGTAGGCATCGAGGAAAGACATGGTTTCACACCCAGCAGTGGAATCCACGATTTGATCGATGCGAGGCAGAGGGTAGGGAACTTTCGGACATGCTTTGTTTAGACCAGTGTAGTCTACACACATCCGCCATTTCCCTCCTTTCTTTCTCACAAGCACAGGGTTGGCAAGCCACTCGGGATGGAATACCTCTTTGATGAACCCTGCCGCCATTAGCTTGTGGATCTCCTCGCCTATGGCTCTGCGCTTTTCTTCGTCGAATCGGCGCAGAGGCTGCTTCACGGGTCGGGCTCCAGCTCAGATATCCAGCGAGTGCTCGGCGACATCCCTCGGTATGCCGGGCATGTCCGAGGGACTCCACGCGAAAACGTCGGCGTTTGCGCGGAGAAAGTCGACGAGCACTGCTTCCTATTTGGGGTCGAGCTCGGAGCCGATCCGGATCTGCTTGGAGGCGTCGTTGCTGGGGTCGAGAGGGACGGACTTAACCGTCTCCGCTGGCTCGAAGTTGCCGGCATGGCGCTTCACGTCTGGCGCCTCCTTGGAGAGGCTCTCCAGGTCGGCGATGAGGGCCTTGGATTTGGCGAGGGCCTCGGCGTACTCCACGCACTCCACGTCGCATTTGTACGCGTGTCGGTACGTGGGGCCGACGATGATGACCCCGTTGGGGCCCGACATCTTGAGCTTGAGGTAGGTGTAGTTGGGGACGACCATGAACTTGGCGTAGCATGGCCTCCCTAGCACTGCGTGGTAGGTTCCTCGAAACCCAACCACCTCGAACGTGAGGGTCTCCCTTCAGAAGTTGGAGGGTGTCCCAAAGCAGATGGGTAGATCGAGTTGTCCGAGGGGCTGGACACGTTTCCCGGGGATGATCCCGTGAAAAGGCGAAGCGCCTGCCCGGACCGAGGACAGATCGATCCGCAGGAGCCCGAGGGTCTCGGCGTAGATGATGTTGAGGCCACTGCCTTCGTCCATGAGGACCTTGGTGAGCCTGACATTGCCGATGACGGGGTCGACAACGAGCGGGTATTTCCCCAGGCTCGGCACGTGAAGCGCCCCAATCCTCTGGGACTCAAATGTGATACAATTACTAGTCCCAGGAGGCTAGTAAACACATTTATACAACAGATGATTCCAGATCTGCTTAAACGAGACAAACCTATAAAGGTGGCGAACAACTTTAAGAGTTGGTCCACAACTCGAGACATATCATCAGAGTGGGGCTGAAGCAGCCCGATATACGCAGCGAAGCAATTCAGCGGTCCAACAGCCACAGGCAAGGTTGGGAACAGTCGTAACTCTTACCCGATCTCCTTTTTCTGAAAAAACAACAAATAAGCAAGGGTGAGTACAAACGTACTCAGCAGCCCACCTTCACCCGCGGAATGGGGAAATCAGATATAATGCATGGAATATGTAGAGCTCAGGATATTTGCAGAAACAACAATATTTTATGCAGGGTTGTTTTGAAAAACATTTTGTATTTTGCAAAGTGCATCCTCTCCAAAAGGAGCAGGAAGTTTTTCAGTATTATAACAAAATCCCCTGGACTAAACCATCCAGGTATCTCAGCAGTTTCCCACTGGTTTTCATTTTCAAAAACAGCTATTGGGCTTCCCGTCCACCATAGCTCACGGCTCAACCGCCGGTCCTTTTAAAAACCACTTTTCTCAAACACACCCTTTTTTGGAAAAACCAAACACTAATTGCCATACCACACCAGACTCGTCCATTCCTGTGGACACAGACTATTCGAATAGGTTCTCAAACTCTGCGCAGAGGTGTACACTTTACCCACTAGTCCGGCTCTGCGATCTCATGGCCGATGAGATCCGAATCCGAATCTCTTTCTTTCCTCGCACGTCCTAACCTTAACAGTTATACCGGAAGGAGTCAGGCCACCGCCATGTCCAAACCGGACAAAACTTTCCCCCTCCTTATCCTCCCGGTGCTCCCCAGCCTTCATAACCCTGGGGTTGGACCGTACGAGTTCAGATTGAGTGACTGCCCACACAGTCTCGAGTGGTTGTACTTATCATGAGTACAGGTAGTGAAAGATGACAAACCGGTCCTTATAAGAGGGGACAATCCTTCTGCTCACGCCTAAACCAGCTGAGCCATCACCTTAGGCCCTCCCCTAAACCAGGGAGTCCTTGATCATCCCTACTCAAAGGTGATAAGGGTGAAAACCCTTCATCAAACACATTTTGAAAAGCATTTTCTTTTGAAAACTCACACCTTTCCTCAAATCATTTGTAACAATTATATCAGGGATTGATTGCGGCAAGCGGCTGGGTGGCCATAATAACTTGTCTCAAAATCATATTATGCATAAAATAACAGGCTGAGGGTTGTGGTTGTAAAACATAGGTAATTTATGCATCAAAGGGATCCAGTGAGCTTGCCGTGCTTATTCGGCGAAGGGGGAAGGGGAGCTCGCGGAACTGGCTTCTGGCTCCACCGCCTGGTGTAGACTTGCAGATCTGGCCTCCACGAGACGACACGAACGCTCCGATAACTATGCAACATGAACAAGCAAACATACAAACCAGCAAGTATACCAACAAATATTTAGTATAGTGGTCAGAATAGCGATATATGGATGGGTAGAGTCTTGAGTAGAATCTGTGTCATGTGGTGTTGTGATATTACTGGTGGTGGAGCGGAGGTGCTTACCAGGAGGGTGGACTGGAGGCGAAGCGACACTATGTGTGTAGCCGGCAGAGCAGAGTAACTGAGTGGGTGGGGTGTTTGCCTTGGCTGAGGGTGTTGAGTGTGTGTGGAGAGGGAGAGGGTAGCTGGGTGTATTTATAGCTGGGTGTATGTGGTGTAGCACAGTGAAGTTCACTGTTGGTGAGAATAGTGACGAATGAATCGTCTGACTTAGTATGAACAGGAGAGTTATAGGCAGAATATGAGACAAGAGTAATTTGGGAGTTTTCTGGAATATGGACCATGCTTAAGGGATGACATGGTTGGGTAGGGAATAGTTTGATAAGAATTTAGAAACGAGATTTATTGGAATCTGAGTTTGGGAGCCTGGTTCGAAGGATTCTCAAAGTTAAGCGTGCTCAACTTGGAGAAACCTAGGATGGGTGACCAGATGGGAAGTTCCCTACTGGAAGAAAAATCACAGTCACCGGAGTTCGTATGACTGGAATATGGGTCTGGCTGGTCTTAGGTGGACTGGACAGCATGATGTACGAGTAGTTGAAATTTGGGATGACTAGATGACCGATGAATAGTAACGATGATCAGTAACTGTCGGGGACCATAATTAGGGGTACCCTCAAGACACCTAATTCTCAGCTGGTAACCCCCATCAGCATAAAGCTGCAAAGGCCTGATGGGTACGATTAAGTCAGGGATCAGTCCACACGAGTGACTCGATCACGCTTCACCCGAGCCTAGCCTCGGCCAAAGGCAGCCGACCTCGAGAGACTTCCGTCTCGCCCGAGGCCCCCTTTTTATGGCGGACACATCACCGGCTTGCCCGAGGCCTTGGCTTCGCTCAGAAGCAACCTTGACTAAATCGCCGCACCGACTGACCAAATTGCGGGGGCATTTAACGCAAAGGTGGCCTGACACCTCTATCCTGACACGCGCCCCCGGCAGAGCCGAAGTGACCGCCGTCACTCCACTGCTCCACTGGCCAGTCTGACAGAAGGACAGCGCCGCCTGCGCCACTCCGACTGCAGTGCCACTCGACAGAGTGAGTCTGACAGGCAGTCAGGCCTTGCCAAAGGCGCCACGGCGAACTCCGCTCCGCCCGACCCCTGGGCTCGGACTCGGGCTAAGACCCGGAAGACGGCGAACTCCGCTCCGCCCGACCCCAGGGCTCGGACTCGGGCTAAGACCCGGAAGACGGCGAACTCCGCTCCGCCCGACCCCAGGGCTCGGACTCGGGCTAAGACCCGGAAGACGGCGAACTCCGCTCCGCCCGACCCCAGGGCTCGGACTCGGGCTAAGACCCGGAAGACGGCGAACTCCGCTCCGCCCGACCCCAGGGCTCGGACTCGGGCTAAGACCCGGAAGACGGCGAACTCCGCTCCGCCCGACCCCAGGGCTCAGACTCGGGCTAAGACCCGGAAGACGGCGAACTCCGCTCCGCCCGACCCCAGGGCTCGGACTCGGGCTAAGACCCGGAAGACGGCGAACTCTGCTCCGCCCGACCCCAGGGCTCGGACTCGGGCTAAGACCCGGAAGACGGCGAACTCCGCTCCGCCCGACCCCAGGGCTCGGACTCGGGCTAGCACCCGGAAGACGACGAAACTCCGCTTCGCCCGACCCCAGGGCTCGGACTCCGCCCTGGCCTCGGCCGAATGACTTCCGCCTCGCCCGACCCCTTGGCTCGGGCTCGGCCACGGCAACAAAAGGCAAACTCAACCTTGGCTTCGGAGGAACCCCCACGTCGCCCTGCCTAGGGCATAGACCGCCACGTCAACAAGAGGCGCCATCATCATCCTACCCCGAATCGACTCGGGTCACGGAGAACAAGACCGGCGTCCCATCCGGCCAGCTCCGCCGGAGGGGCAATGATGGCGCTCCGCAAGCTCTATGACGACGGCGGCCCCCGGCTCTCTTACGGAAGCAGGACAACGTCAGCAGGGACTCGACCGCTCCAACAGCTGTCCCTCCATCAGGCTCCGCCGCACCTCCGACAGCCACGACATCACGCCAGCAGGGTGCCCAGATCTCTCCGGCTGCCACATTGGCATGTACCTAGGGCGCTAGCTCTCCCTCCGCTAGACACGTAGCACTCTGCTACATCCCCATTGTACACCTGGATCCTCTCCTTACGACTATAAAAGGAAGGACCAGGGCCTTCTCAAGAAAGGTTGGCCGCGCGGGACCGAGGACGGGACAGGCGCTCTCTTGGGGCCGCTCGCTTCCCTCACCTGCGTGGACGCTTGTAACCCCCCTACTGCAAGCGCACCTGACCTGGGCGCGGGACGAACACGAAGGCCGCGGGACTTACACCTCTCTCACGCTCGACTCCGGCCACCTCGCCTCTCCCCCCTTCGCGCTCGCCCACGCGCTCGACCCATCTGGGCTGGGGCACGCAGCACACTCACTCGTCGGCTTAGGGACCCCCCTGTCTCGAAACGCCGACAGTTGGCGCGCCAGGTAGGGGCCTGCTGCGTGCTGACGAACAGCTCCCCGTCAAGCTCCAGATGGGCAGTCTCCAGCAACCTCTCCGGCCCGGGACGGTGCTTCGTTTCGGGACTCTTGAGTTCATGTCCTTCGACGGCAGCTACGACATGATACTTCTTCCACCGCCGCGCGACTACGACAATGGCGGCCGACAACCCGCCCGCCGGCGGCGGAATCGACGACGTCTTCCCCGCGTGGTGGAAGAGCAACATTCGGGCTCGCTCCGTTCCTTCCCCCGCCAACGGAGGAGGAGGCGGGGCCGTCAAGGCCAGATGGGAGGCCGCGCTTCGTCGGCCGTCGAGCAAATCGACACCCCCGACGCCCCGACGGAAGGCACGCCGGACGTCGACCTCGTGTTCAAGACGGAGGCAAGCGTCGTCCCCCCACGCCACGCCGACCCCGAGCAAGAAGACGACGCCGGCGCGCTCGCGGAAAGCCTGCAGGACGTCGCCCTCGAACCGGAGATGATGGCGCAACCAGTCCCCGATGTGACTACATCGCTCCTCGTCGACCAAAAGGTAACGACTAACTCCCATCTTGCGTCATTTCGACTCGGCCTCAACCCGCCAAACGACCTCGTTTTGGCGGGCGCTCTCATTGAGGCGAGTGCAACCCCACTGAGGTTCCGTATGCGGTCGCCTTGGGACCGACTGACGGACGTCTCGACCTACGGGCCCTCTGGGTCCGAGGAAGATGACGATCCCGGCATCGGTTGGGATTTCTCCGGACTTGGCAACCCCAGTGCCGTGCGGGACTTCATGACCGCATGTGACTACTGCCTATCCGACTGTTCCGATGGAAGCCGCAGCCTTGGCGACGAGAGCTGTGGCCCAAGCCGCGAATGTTTCCACATCGAGCTAGGGGATCCCACCGAAGGCAACCATCTTGGCATGCCGGAGGATGGTGATCTCCCTAGGCCGGTGCCTCGCGCCGACATCCCACGGGAGCTAGCTGTGGTCCCCGCTCCGGCGGGGGGTTACGACCCACAACTCGAGCAAGTCCGCGAGGCGCAGGCCAGGCTCAACGAGGGAACAGGAGCGCTTGAGCCGATCCGTCGGGACGTCGGACAGGCATGGGTGGGCCAACCCCTGGCCGGAGAAATACGTCAGCTGCCCCAAGGTCTCCAGCACCGCGTCGCCAACGATGTCAGGATCAGGCCGCCGCCCGCATCCAGCGGGGTCGGTCAGAACCTGGCAACCGCAGCAATGCTCATCCGCGCGATGCCGGAGCCGTCAACCACCGAGGGTCGGCGAATCCAGGGAGAACTCAAGAATCTCCTGGAAGGCGCTGCGGCCCGGCGGGCCGAGAGCACTGCATCCCGAAGGCAAGGATATCCCTCGGAACCTCATGCCGCGACTTCCCGATTCATGCGGGAAGCCTCGGTCTACACCGGGCGCACGCGCAACACCGCGCCCGCGGCCCCGGGCCACCTCGGCAACGAGCACCATCGACGCGACCGTCGGGCTCACCTCGACGAAAGGGTGCGCCGAGGCTACCACCCCAGGCGTGGGGGGCGCTACGACAGCGGGGAGGATCGGAGTCCCTCGCCCGAGCCACCCGGTCCGCAGGCCTTCAGTCGGGCCATCCGACGGGCGCCATTCCCGACCCGGTTCCGACCCCCGACTACTATCACGAAGTACTCGGGGGAAACGAGACCGGAACTGTGGCTCGCGGACTACCGCCTTGCCTGCCAACTGGGTGGAACGGACGACGACAACCTCATCATCCGTAACCTCCCCCTGTTCCTCTCCGACACTGCTCGCGCCTGGTTGGAGCACCTGCCTCCGGGGCAGATTTCCAACTAGGACGACTTGGTCCAAGCCTTCGCTGGCAATTTCCAGGGCACATACGTGCGCCCCGGGAATTCCTGGGACCTTCGAAGCTGCCGGCAACAGCCGGGGGAGTCGCTCCGGGACTACATCCGGCGATTCTCGAAGCAGCGCACCGAGCTGCCCAACATCACCGACTCGGATGTCATCGGCGCGTTCCTCGCCGGCACCGCTTGCCGCGACCTGGTAAGCAAGCTGGGTCGCAAAACCCCCACCAGGGCGAGCAAGCTGATGGACATCGCCACCAAGTTCGCCTCTGGCCAGGAGGCGGTCGAGGCTATCTTCCGAAAGGACAAGCAGCCCCAGGGCCGCCCATCGGAAGAAGCTCCCGAGGCGTCTGCTCCGCGCGGCGCCAAGAAGAAAGGCAAGAAGAAGTCGCAATCGAAACGCGACGCCGCCGACGCGGACCTTGTCGCCGCCGCCGAGTATAAGAACCCTCGGAAGCCCCCCGGAGGTGCAAACCTCTTCGACAAGATGCTCAAGGAGCCGTGCCCCTACCATCAGGGGCCCGTCAAGCACACCCTCGAGGAGTGCGTTATGCTTCGGCGTCATTTCCACAGGGCCGGGCCACCCGCCGAGGGTGGCAGGGCCCACGACGACGACAAGAACGAAGATCGCCCAGCAGGAGAGTTCCCCGAGGTCCGCGACTGCTTCATGATCTATGGAGGGCATGCGGCGAATACCTCGGCTCGGCGCCGCAAGCAGGAGCGCCGGGAGGTCTGCTCGGTGAAGGTGGCGGCGCCAGTCTACCTAGACTGGTCCGACAAGCCCATCACTTTCGACCGGGCCGACCACCCCGACCGTGTGCCGAGCCCCGGGAAATACCCGCTCGTCGTCGACCCTGTTGTCGGCGATGTCAGGCTCACCAAGGTCCTGATGGACGGGGGTAGCTGCCTCAACATCATCTACGCCGAGACCCTCAAGCTCCTGCGCGTCGATCCGTCCTCCGTCCGAGCAGGCGCTGCGCCCTTCCACGGGATCATCCCTGGGAAGCGTGTCCAGCCCCTCGGGCGACTTGACCTCCCAGTCTGCTTCGGGACACCCTCCAACTTCCGAAGGGAGACCCTGACGTTCGAAGTGGTCGGGTTCCGAGGAACCTACCACGCCGTGCTAGGGAGGCCATGCTACGCGAAGTTCATGGCCGTCCCCAACTACACCTACCTGAAGCTCAAGATGCCGGGCCCCAACGGGGTCATCACCGTCGGCCCCACGTACAAACACGCGTTCGAATGCGACGTGGAGTGCGTGGAGTACGCCGAGGCCCTCGCCGAGTCCGAGGCCCTCATCGCCGACCTGGAGAACCTCTCCAAGGAGGTGCCAGACGAGAAGCGCCATGCCGGCAACTTCGAGCCAGCGGAGACGGTCAAGGCCGTCCCCCTCGACCCCAGTCGCGACACCACCAAGCAGATCCGGATCGGTTCCGGGCTCGACCCCAAATAGGAAGCAGTGCTCGTCGACTTTCTCCGCGCAAACGCCGACGTTTTTGCGTGGAGTCCCTCGGACATGCCCGGCATACCGAGGGAGGTCGCCGAGCACTCGCTGGATATTCGGGCCGGAGCCCGACCCGTCAGGCAGCCTCTGCGCCGATTCGACGAGGAGAAGCGCAGAGTGATTGGCGAAGAGATCCACAAGCTAATGGCAGCGGGGTTCATCAAAGAGGTATTCCATCCCGAATGGCTTGCCAACCCTGTGCTTGTGAGGAAGAAAGGGGGGAAATGGCGGATGTGTGTAGACTACATTGGTCTCAACAAAGCATGTCCGAAGGTTCCCTACCCTCTGCCTCGCATCGACCAAATCGTGGATTCCACTGCTGGGTGCGAAACCCTGTCCTTCCTCGATGCCTACTCAGGGTATCACCAGATCCGGATGAAAGAGTCCGACCAGCTCGCGACTTCTTTCATCACGCCGTTCGGCATGTACTGCTATGTCACCATGCCGTTCGGTTTGAGGAATGCGGGCGCGACGTACCAGCGGTGCATGAACCATGTGTTCGGCGAACACATCGGTCGCACAGTCGAGGCCTACGTCGATGACATCGTGGTCAAGACGCGGAAGGCTTCCGACCTCCTCTCCGACCTTGAAGTGACATTCCGGTGTCTCAAGGCGAAAGGAGTCAAGCTTAATCCTGAGAAGTGTGTCTTCGGGGTCCCCCGAGGCATGCTCCTAGGGTTCATCGTCTCCGAGCGAGGCATCGAAGCCAACCCGGAGAAGATTGCGGCCATCACCAGCATGGGACCCATTAAGGACTTAAAAGGGGTACAGAGGGTCATGGGATGCCTCGCGGCCCTGAGCCGCTTCATCTCACGCCTCGGCGAAAGAGGTCTGCCTCTGTACCGCCTCTTAAGGAAGGCCGAATGTTTCGCTTGGACCCCTGAGGCCGAGGAAGCCCTCGGCAACCTGAAGGCGCTCCTTACAAAAGCGCCTGTCTTGGTGCCGCCGGCGGACGGAGAAGCCCTCTTGGTCTACGTCGCCGCAACCACTCAGGTGGTTAGCGCCGCGATTGTGGTCGAAAGGCAGGAGGAAGGGCATACATTGCCCGTTCAGAGGCCGGTCTACTTCATCAGCGAAGTACTGTCCGAGACTAAGATCCGCTACCCACAAGTTCAAAAGCTGCTGTATGCTGTGATCCTGACAAGGCGGAAGCTGCGACACTACTTCGAGTCCCATCCGGTGACTGTGGTGTCATCCTTCCCCCTGGGGGAGATCATCCAGTGCCGAGAGGCCTCCGGCAGGATCGCGAAGTGGGCGGTGGAAATCATGGGCGAAACGATCTCGTTCGCCCCTCGGAAAGCCATCAAGTCCCAAGTGTTGGCGGATTTCGTGGCCGAATGGGTCGACACCCAACTGCCAACGACCCCGATCCAACCGGAGCTCTGGACCATGTTTTTCGACGGGTCGCTGATGAAGACGGGGGCCGGCGCGGGCCTGCTCTTCATCTCGCCCCTCGGAAAGCACTTGCGCTACGTGCTGCGCCTCCACTTCCCGGCGTCCAACAATGTGGCCGAGTACGAAGCTCTGGTCAACGGATTGCGGATCGCCATCGAGCTAGGGGTCAGACGCCTCGACGCTCGCGGTGATTCGCAGCTCGTCATCGACCAAGTCATGAAGAACTCCCACTGCCGCGACCCGAAGATGGAGGCCTACTGCGACGAGGTTCGGCGCCTGGAAGACGAGTTCTTCGGGCTCGAGCTCAACCACATCGCTCGACGCTACAACGAAACCGCAGACGAGCTGGCTAAGATAGCCTCGGGGCGAACGACAGTCCCCCCGGACGTCTTCTCCCGGGATCTGCATCAACCCTCCGTCAAGCTCGACGACACGACCGAGCCCGAGGTACCCTCGGCTCAGCCCGAGGCACCCTCGGCCCAGCCCGAGGTACCCTCGGCCCCCGAGGGCAGGGCACTGAACGTCGAGGAAGGGCAGAGCGGGGCCACACCAGATCAAGATTGGCAGGCCCCGTACCTGCAATATCTCCGTCGAGGAGAGCTACCCCTCGACCAAGTCGAGGCTCGGCGGGTAGCGCGACGCGCCAAGTCATTCGTCTTGCTGGGCGACGAAGAGGAGCTCTACCATCGCAGCCCCTCGGGCATCCTCCAGCGGTGCATCTCCATCGCCGAAGGTCGGGAACTGCTGCAGGAAGTACACTCGGGGGCTTGCGGCCACCACGCAGCGCCCCGAGCCCTTGTCGGAAATGCTTTCCGGCAAGGCTTCTACTGGCCAACGGCGGTGGCTGACGCCACTAGAATTGTCCGCACCTGCGAAGGGTGCCAATTCTATGCGAAGCGGACACACCTGCCCGCTCAGGCTCTGCAGACAATACCCATCACCTGGCCCTTCGCTGTATGGGGTCTGGACCTCGTCGGTCCCTTGCAGAAGGCGCCCGGGGGCTACACGCACCTGCTGGTCGCCATCGACAAATTCTCCAAGTGGATCGAGGTCCGACCTCTGAACAGCATCAGGTCCGAGCAGGCGGTGGCATTCTTCACCAACATCATCCATCGCTTCGGGGTCCCGAACTCCATCATCACCGACAACGGCACCCAGTTCACCGGCAAAAAATTCTTGGATTTTTGCGAGGATCGCCATATCCGGGTGGACTGGGCCGCCGTGGCTCATCCCATGTCGAATGGGCAAGTAGAGCGTGCCAATGGCATGATTCTACAAGGGCTCAAGCCTCGGATCTACAACGACCTCAACAAGTTCGGCAAGCGATGGATGAAGGAACTCCCCTCGGTGGTCTGGAGCCTAAGGACGACGCCGAGTCGTGCCACGGGCTTCACGCCGTTTTTCCTGGTCTACGGGGCTAAAGCTATCTTGCCCACTGACCTGGAGTACGGCTCCCCGAGGGTGAGGGCCTACACCGAACAAAGCAACCAAGCTAGCCGAGAGGAATCGCTGGACCAGCTGGAGGAAGCTCGGGACAGGGCCTTACTACACTCGGCGCGGTACCAACAGTCCCTGCGACGCTACCATGCCCGAGGGGTCCGGTCCCGAGAACTCCAGGTGGGCGACCTGGTGCTTCGGCTGCGGCAAGACGCCCGAGGGAGGCACAAGCTCACGCCCCCCTGGGAAGGGCCATTCGTTATCGCCAAAGTTCTGAAGCCCGGAACATACAAGCTGGCCAACAATCAAGGCGAGATCTACGGCAACGCTTGGAACATCAAACAGCTACGTCGCTTCTACCCTTAAGATGTTTTCAAGTTGTTTATATACCTCGCACCTACGCAAAGTTTAGTCGTCAAGGAAGGGTCGGCCTAGCCTCGGCAAAGCCCGACCCTCCCTCGGGGGCTAAAAGGGGGGAGACCCCCTCTGCGTCGAATTTTTCCTCGAAAAAGGATCTCTTTTTAGCAGGATTTCTTTCGTGCTTCCTGACTACTTCGGAAAAGCGGGTCCTGGAAACGACGAGGTACACGTAAGCAGCCAAGGCTGACCGAGCCGAGGGACTCCTACGCCTCCGGGATACGGATACCTCACTCATCACCTTCTGCGATAAGTAACTTGCGCTCGGATAAAGCGACTCCGTGGACCGAACGAGTCATCACGCTCGGAAGCTCTCCTACCGAAGCAGTCCTTCAAGCTTTCTCGACTAAGTCGGCGACAGGGCCTCATGGACGGGTGAAAGTACGCGTAAGCCGCAAGGCCGACCGAGCCGAGGGATTCCCACGCCTCTGGGATACGGATACCTCACTCGTCCCTTCCGCGAAAAGCAGCTCTCGCTCACACAAACATCCTTGTTACCGACAGAGTCCAGATGCTCGAAACGAGAGGAAAAAAGACGCAGCTTCGCAAGCGCGGCGAGGGTGTGTTCTTCTGGCCTCGGCGGCCGCAGAAAGCACACGCTACAAGATGATCTGATCCTGCAGGCTCGGGTCTTCACGCTGAAGGGAGCCGTAGCACCCTCGGCATCGACGACGTCTTCAGCAAAGCCCGACCCAGCCTCGGGCGGCGCTGCGGTCCAGGGACTCCTCCGGGAATCCGACCCGAGCAGGCGGCTCAACCGGTTACCCCTGGGGCCTCGGTCAACCGGCTTCCAAGGGCGCCAGCCCGACCCGAGGCCTCGACTGATCGACTTCGACGTCGGCTCCGCTGACGGACAACACGGCTAGGCTCCGGCCAGACAGTTTCCCATTCTCGAGCCAACTCCGCCTCTGTTCATACTGATATCGCTACCCCTGGCCTCGGTCCACCGAAGGGCGGCCGAGGGGTCTCTTCAACTAAGCTAGAGGAGCCCCAGACAACAAGGCCGAACGGGCCGAGGGATTCCTACGCCTCCGGGATACGGATACCTCACCCGTCACCTTGACATGGGGCAACTCATGCTTGGTAAAGCGGTTCAGATAATCAACAGGCGAGACTTAATGCTCGAAAATGAGGAAAAAACACGGCTCCGTGCCGAAATTACATACACGTTCAGGCCCCGACAGCCGCAATGAACAAACACACCGGCATCCAAGGTGCCATCACAAACGGGACTCCGGTTCCATCCCCGAGGGTACGAGCGACCTCGGGCCTGCGGGGCGACGAACGCCGGGAGGCTCGCCAGCGACCTCTGCAGCGGCAGCCATGGCCCCAGGTGAACGCAGTCACCGGAAGGCTCTTGTTCGCGGTCCCACTCAAGGGATGCGAACAAGCCATCAAAGCCAAAGAGCGGGCCGCTCCCAAGCGCTCCGGTAGATCCTCGCTGCCGTCCTCGCCCCGAATGCGAGGGGGAAGACGGAATGTTGCATCCTAGCTGGACAGCAACAGTTCGCCTTCCCCGGCATGACTGGAGGACGACTCCGTCGTGGCGCGGGAGGACGATTGCCACCGCCAGAAGCTGGAAGAGGAAGTGGTTCGCCGACCCGCGCGCGAGGTAGAGCCCCGGCTCGCCTCGACCCCCGCCCCAGCGAGGATGACGAACACACCCGATGCTGAGGGCGGGATCACAGCCTGGTTTGCCTCTCCCCATCCAGGAGCTGGAGGTCACCGTCTTGGGTGGCCACCGGCGGAAGGGAGCAACCAGGCTGCGTGATGAAAATCCTTGAAGCCGAACGATGGCTGAGAGGTACCAACTCCCATGGAGTTGCGTTCCTCCAACGAGGAGGCGGAAAGGCGGCGGATACCCCCCATCCGGGGGCTTGGAAGATGGGAAGACACGACGCTTAAGGGAGAAAGAAGACATGGTTGCCTTACGAAAGGAGTCTCCCTCCTTTTAAAGGCAACTCTCCCTACGTGCGCCCCCAGACGCCGCGGGCTGAGTCTTCTCCAACACGCTCCAAGGCCCTCCCCTGCGACTCGGGGGCTGGGTCCCGCATGTCATGCAAGCCGGCTCAGGGCAGAAGAAGCCAAACCGCCGCGCGTGGTGCGCACGACCGTCCGGCGGTTACAGGCGACCCCCCATTTTCGCCCAGACCAACGGGCAGAAGGGGCGGGCAGCCATGCAGGCGGCATGCAACCGCGCCAGATGGACGCGCTTCTCCGACTTCTGACACGCCAGCTTGGGAACCCAGGCCCACGCGTCGAGCAACCGGTGCGTCAGTTGCTGCATGCAAGCAACCGCACCGCCACTTGTGCCACCATCACGCCTCTTCGGTTGCGGAGCCTATGCCGCGACTCGAGGCGACCCAACAGCGCCAGCCTGGCGCGTCGGTCAAAGCGACCGAAAGTGGGCCGACAGTAATAGCGGTGGCAGGCGGGCGGGCGCAGCGGTCACGTCGTCAGCCAGGCTCACGTCCCATCCTGAGACAGCAAGAGAGCCTCCTCTCACGGCGTGGAGACGGTGCACCCGTGACCCGTTCCTCGAACGGATCGCACGCGCGCAACGGCCGCCTCGCCAACCACTCGCCCCGTCGCATTAACTCCGCGGCGGGACACGCGGTGCCTCTGGCAGGAGGAGCGCGCGACGCTTCACCTTCGCCGTAATAACCGCGTCAGAAAAGGTACACCACGTCGTCCGATTTCGTATCCTTTTCCGTTTTCCTCTTTCTCTATCTCTTGCAACAGGGACCGGGAAAGGGGGATACCCCGAAAGGGATCCTTCTCCGCGAAGGAACCGGGCTCCGAGCCCCCCATTACTGATCAGGGGTTCGAAGGCTGGCCCTCCGAAGGGTTCAACAGTCGCCTCAGATCGCGTGGGCCCGACACCCACTACTGGTCAGGGGTTCGAAGGCCAGCCCCCCGAAGGGCTCCATGGCCGCCTCAGGCTACTCGGGCTCCGCGCCCGTTACTGATCAGGGGTTCGAAGGCTGGCCCCCGAAGGGTTCACAGTCGCCTCAGACACCGAGCGAGGGATGACCAGGGGTACGTTCGATACATAACCAAGGCTCGGGCTGCGCTCCCGAGGTACCCTAGGACATTTCCGAGACCAGCGGGAACGATCTTGTAACGGAATCCCATTGGAGGGAGGCATCGAGCCCTCGGACCCCGTCGCCAGGGGACCGGGTCCGGCAAATCACCCGCAGGTACTTTTGGGCGTGCCTCTGGGCCCCTAGCCGACCCCCAACGAACGGGGCACGGACGTCCACTCGGATTACCCGCTTGCAGCTCACCGGAGACACCATGTTCGGTGCCCATCGAGGGTAACATGGCGCACTCCCCCCCTCCTCCTTGCGGAAAGGCGACGTAGGGGCGTATGTAAAAAGTCGAGTCTGTCCCTGATCGTCCTCTCGCCCTGTGCAGAGGCTCGGGGGCTGCTCTCGCAAAAACCGGCTCCGGCCAAATCGTTGACAGCGTCAACATACCAGCCCGAGAGCTTGGGCCCCGACCGTGCACCCGGGCTACGACCAGTTCGCATGAGGGAACGACCAGACCAGCCGAAGCGTTAAGCGAAGTATTAAGACCTCGAAGGAGTGTAACCACTACTCCGAGGCCTCGGGGGCTACACCCGGCGGGTGCGCTCGCGCGCACCCACCGGAACGAAATGCAACCGAGAAAGGCTGGTCCCCTTGCAAAAAAGTGCGACAAAAGCCTCCAAGCGAGTGCTAACACTCCCTTCGAGGCTCGGGGGCTACTGTCGGGGACCATAATTAGGGGTACCCTCAAGACGCCTAATTCTCAGCTGGTAACCCCCATCAGCATAAAGCTGCAAAGGCCTGATGGGTACGATTAAGTCAGGGATCAGTCCACACGAGTGACTCGATCACGCTTCACCCGAGCCTAGCCTCGGCCAAAGGCAGCCGACCTCGAGAGACTTCTGTCTCGCCCGAGGCCCCCTTTTTATGGCGGACACATCACCGGCTTGCCCGAGGCCTTGGCTTCGCTCAGAAGCAACCTTGACTAAATCGCCGCACCGACTGACCAAATTGCGGGGGCATTTAACGCAAAGGTGGCCTGACACCTCTATCCTGACACGCGCCCCCGGCAGAGCCGAAGTGACCGCCGTCACTCCACTGCTCCACTGGCCAGTCTGACAGAAGGACAGCGCCGCCTACGCCACTCCGACTGCAGTGCCACTCGACAGAGTGAGTCTGACAGGCAGTCAGGCCTTGCCAAAGGTGCCACGGCGAACTCCGCTCCGCCCGACCCCAGGGCTTGGACTCGGGCTAAGACCCGGAAGACGGCGAACTCCGCTCCGCCCGACCCCAGGGCTCGGACTCGGGCTAAGACCCGGAAGACGGCGAACTCCGCTCCGCCCGACCCCAGGGCTCGGACTCGGGCTAAGACCCGGAAGACGGCGAACTCCGCTCCGCCCGACCCCAGGGCTCGGACTCGGGCTAAGACCCGGAAGACGGCGAACTCCGCTCCGCCCGACCCCAGGGCTCGGACTCGGGCTAAGACCCGGAAGACGGCGAACTCCACTCCGCCCGACCCCAGGGCTCGGACTCGGGCTAAGACCCGGAAGACGGCGAACTCCGCTCCGCCCGACCCCAGGGCTCGGACTCGGGCTAAGACCCGGAAGACGGCGAACTCCGCTCCGCCCGACCCCAGGGCTCGGACTCGGGCTAAGACCCGGAAGACGGCGAACTCCGCTCCGCCCGACCCCAGGGCTCGGACTCGGGCTAAGACCCGGAAGACGGCGAACTCCGCTCCGCCCGACCCTAGGGCTCGGACTCGGGCTAGCACCCGGAAGACGACGAAACTCCGCTTCGCCCGACCCCAGGGCTCGGACTCCGCCCTGGCCTCGGCCGAACGACTTCCGCCTCGCCCGACCCCTTGGCTCGGGCTCGGCCACGGCAACAAAAGGCAAACTCAACCTTGGCTTCGGAGGAACCCCCACGTCGCCCTGCCTAGGGCATAGACCGCCACGTCAACAAGAGGCGCCATCATCATCCTACCCCGAATCGACTCGGGTCACGGAGAACAAGACCGGCGTCCCATCCGGCCAGCTCCGCCGGAGGGGCAATGATGGCGCTCCGCAAGCTCTATGACGACGGCGGCCCCCGGCTCTCTTACGGAAGCAGGACAACGTCAGCAGGGACTCGACCGCTCCAACAGCTGTCCCTCCATCAGGCTCCGCCGCACCTCCGACAGCCACGACATCACGCCAGCAGGGTGCCCAGATCTCTCCGGCTGCCACATTGGCATGTACCTAGGGCGCTAGCTCTCCCTCCGCTAGACACGTAGCACTCTGCTACATCCCCATTGTACACCTGGATCCTCTCCTTACGACTATAAAAGGAAGGACCAGGGCCTTCTCAAGAAAGGTTGGCCGCGCGGGACCGAGGACGGGACAGGCGCTCTCTTGGGGCCGCTCGCTTCCCTCACCCGCGTGGACGCTTGTAACCCCCCTACTGCAAGCGCACCTGACCTGGGCGCGGGACGAACACGAAGGCCGCGGGACTTACACCTCTCTCACGCTCGACTCCGGCCACCTCGCCTCTCCCCCCTTCGCGCTCGCCCACGCGCTCGACCCATCTGGGCTGGGGCACGCAGCACACTCACTCGTCGGCTTAGGGACCCCCCTGTCTCGAAACGCCGACAGTAACGATGAATAGTGGCGATGGAAAAGAAATTATAGATATCATCGATGAATAGTAACGATGATGAATAGTAATGATAAATAGTAACGATGATGAATAGTGTATGTGAATAGTAACGATGAATAGTAATAGTGAATAGTAATGTTGGATAGTAATGGTGAATAGTAATGGTGAATAGTGATAGTAAATAGTTCGTATGAACGAACGATGAACGATGAATAGGAACTATGAACGAACGGACGAACGATCGAATGATCGGACGAACGAACGATCGGAATTTCGGCAGCATAACGGCAGGAAAAGATTATTTGGACGAACGAACGGACGAACGATCGAATGATCGTACGAACGAACGATCGGAATTTTGGCAGCATAACGACAGGACAAAGATTATCTAGAAGAACGATGAATAGGGACTATGAATGAACGATGAACGATGAATAGGGACTATGAACGAACGATGAACGATCGAATGATCGAACGAACGAACGATCGGAATTTCGGCAGCATAACAGCAGGACAAAGATTATCTGGAAGGACGATGAATAGGGACTATGAACGAACGATGAACGATGAATAGGAACTATGAACGAACGATGAACGATCGAACAAACGAATGATCGGAATTTCGGCAGCATAACGGTAGGAAAAAGATTATTTGGACGAACGAACGGACGAACGATCGAACGATCGAACGAACGGACGAACGAACCATGAACGATCGGACGAACGATCGAACGATCGGACGAACGAACGAACAAACTAAGAACAGGGGGACAAACGATCGAAGAACGATCGAACGATCCTTGTGCTAGTGTGTGCTTGTGTGGAACATGGAGTGGGTGTGTGTGGGGGGGGAGAGAGTTGCCATGAAATGGCTTGGGGTGGGATGAGAGGAGGCCCTTGCCCCTCTATTTATAGCCATGGTGGGGGGATTAGGGGGAGGGATGAGAGGATTAGTGGGAGGATGAGAGGATTAGTGGGAGATTAGCATGTATTTGTCTTGTATAAGTGAGATTTGCTTGTAGAGCTCACCGTATGACACTGGAGGCATACGTATACGTATGAGCATGAGGAAAGTTATGAAGAAAATATTTATAGGGACTTGAAAAATGATTCTGAAGGTATTTCTCAGGAGGAAAATATCTGGAGATATATCGGTGGAATATTTGGGCAGTATTTCTAGAAAGAACTTGAAGAGGATCACTAGGGAAATATCTGGGCAGTATTTCTGTAAACAATTTGAGGGGGATCACTGAGGAAATATTTGTAGGGTATTTTGAGGAGGATTTTAGAGAGAATATAGACCACTATACTTTATTTGTTGATATCAACTCGCAAACAAACATTTTGAAATAAAATTTGAAATTCATTTTGAATTTAGGGCGACTTTGAGAAAATTTCAGAATTTGAATTTTTGGGATGCTACAAATCTACCCCACTTAAAAGGAATCTCGTCCTCGAGATTTGGCTTAGAAGGGTTATGGGTATAGCTTTACTTCAGCTACATATCTTCACTTTGCAACTCTTCGAGGAGATGGAACTTCAACAAAATCTTGCCTGGCGGAGCATCTGGTTGCGGATTGCAAACACTGATTCTGGCTACTCAAAGATCATCTTCAGGCTTCTAGCTTTCGCTTGGCAGCTTGCTTATTGAAGGAGCATTGATGCCAACACGCAAACCTTTCTCTTGCGAACTCCCACATGGATTCCTTTCTTGATTGGTCTTCTGGTGCTTCATCAACGGAACTTGGGTGACCACTTCTCATACAGAAACTTATAAGCTTTGGTGATCTGGTCCTCCACAAGCTTGCTACATGCCTTCTTATTTTTCTCCATAGCAGGAACCTTACTGGAACACTACCCCACTTAAAAGGAATGAGGGTAGATCTCTTGAATCTTGGGGATTTGAACTCCTTGAAGTACCACATAACAAGGGTGTTACGGGTCCTTCTGCTGCTGTTGTTGCTTGAGCTGGCTGCGGAGGGATGACTGGCACAGGGTTGATTCTGGGAGAACCTTCTTCTTATCTTCTCTTCACTATCTTCTTTTCTCTTCTCACTTTTCACTTTTCACTGCCTCTTTCTTTCTCTTTTCTCTTCCCACTGGAGGAGTCTATCGATGAGTATTACCATCATACAGAGGAGGAAACCAAAGACTATGAACCATGTGCAACAGTCTTCAACCCAAGAATCACCGAGCATTGTGATCTTAGGGGCGAGGGAGTGGAAAATGGAGTTGCTTACTATTTGGCAGAGGGGATTTATCTGGAGTGTGCTTTTGCTTTGAGCGAGATGGGAGTTGAGGGAGATGGTGGGGGGGTTTTATAGGCGAGCGGGGGTGTTCGGTTGCGGAGCAGTGGTGATGGAGTAGGTGCTACGCGGCAGCGGGTGCGATAAGGGGAGGGGGGCCTGGTGTTGTCGGCGATGATGGTGGCGGTGGGTGCGCTGCAAAGGTGGCGTGGGCGGCGGTAGTGCGCTGCAAAGGGGGGCGTGGGGCGGTGGTAGTGCGCATGGAGGCGGGCACGCGTGGGGGGGCACGGGTGAGTGGTGGGGTCGATGACCCTGATGTTTGTGGTCTCTGGTTCCAAGAATCTTTGCCTCTCTGTATGGTAATAACTCCTTCTGTCCTCTTTTCCTGTTTACTTTGACTCAGGGGCAGTGCTTTGATTCTCACGGTCGGTCCTTTTGACTGAGCGACTGGATAGGTTCATCTGTAGCTTATTCCAGGCTTCAAGGGTAAGCTTCCCGGTATCTTCTTGGGTAAGGCACTTTTCTCTTCAGATGGGTTAAGATGAGAATGGAAGCATAAGGTAAGGATTAGCTCTAATTTGTGATCTATGTTTTTAGAGAGAACCTTTCTTAAAAAGAAAGAAAACACACAAGCTCAGCAATGATACACACAAACAAATCAAATGTTTTGAATAAGGGAAGAATAGAGTTTTTCAAAGCACGGGACTACACGATTAACTCTCATACATGCAGGGCTCTAGCCATAGTGAAGAAAAACTTCACTACCCAATGCATGCAGAGGACTGGGCATACTAACTTCAGACCAGACAACTTCTCTTCTGGCAGGGCTGGCACACAACTTCAATCTGAGACATCTCCTGGATGGGTCAAGAGGGAGCTGACGTTGATGACTTCTTCTGGCGGCGACTGAGATGGCAGGACAGGGTCGAACTCTTCTTCAAGCGGGACTGGCTCTTGTAGCTCCTCTGAGGGCGGCGGTGCTGGCGGGGTGCTTGCAGCTTCTTCCTTGACCTCAAGGGATGGTGCTGGAATCTTCTTCATGGTGAGGGGCTCAAACAACTCTGGCGGGGGATCTTGGGAGGATTCAGGGTGCTCTTGCTTATCCATAGCCTGAGGGGAGACTGGAATTCCTTCCAAGACTATGGCTCCTTCCGGGAGTTCCCAAGCCTTCTTTTCTCCTCTGATAGAGACCGGGTGACCTTCAAGAATCTGGGGGTCTTCAGCTCTCCTGGGTTGAACTGGGTTGGATGGAGCAGGCTCTTGGATCCGCAGGGCTCTACGTTGGTTATGGGTTACCAAGTAGGCCTCCATCAACTTCTGGATGTGCTCATCCTTGGCTTGCTTCAGGGCTTCAACAGCAATGACTTCACGACTTTCCAAGGCAGCTACACGGGCTTGAGCTGTGGTGAGATCCACATGGAGCTTACGGTTGAGCTTCTCTGCATCTTCTGCTTGAGCAATCATCTGACGGTGGTGCCGAGCCAAGAAATCATATTGTGCATCCAGGGTGAGCAGGTATGCAGTGAGGTACACGACTGTGGGGTCATCCTCAAGCAGTTGCTGCCCTTCCAATGCACGCATCCTGGCCATCCAAGCGGGACGGTTTCTCTGAAAGGGCGGAAAGAATCTGAGCGGAGTGTCAGCCACTTCTTCTTCATAGATCTGACACAGGGCCCTCAATGCCTTGCGAGCGACGACTTGGCAGGTGTCTTTGAATCTGTGCCCAGCAGCAGTGACACTCCATTCCACATGGTGTGGACTGGATCCAATGTATACAGTCACGACACACTTCTCTGTGCCATGCTCGACGAACTCACGGCCATCATACTCTGGCTGGCTCCTGATTCCGAGGCGGACTGTGCATGCTCTCAGCAACTTGGGGAAACCATCTTCATTCTGGCAGAAGCTGGTTTGGCACTGAACCTCCATCTGACTTCTGAGAGAAGGAAAGGGGGAAAACATTTTTGAAATGAAGGGATGCGAGCAAGATTTTTTCTAAGAAAATAGTTTGGACTCAAAAACTTTTGATCAGGCTAAGGGTTACGTTCTGCGGCCAACCTAGCAGCTCTGATACCACCTGAAGCGCCCCAATCCTCTGGGACTCAAATGTGATACAATTACTAGTCCCAGGAGGCTAGTAAACACATTTATACAACAGATGATTCCAGATCTGCTTAAACGAGACAAACCTATAAAGGTGGCGAACAACTTTAAGAGTTGGTCCACAACTCGAGACATATCATCAGAGTGGGGCTGAAGCAGCCCGATATACGCAGCGAAGCAATTCAGCGGTCCAACAGCCACAGGCAAGGTTGGGAACAGTCGTAACTCTTACCCGATCTCCTTTTTCTGAAAAAACAACAAATAAGCAAGGGTGAGTACAAACGTACTCAGCAGCCCACCTTCACCCGCGGAATGGGGAAATCAGATATAATGCATGGAATATGTAGAGCTCAGGATATTTGCAGAAACAGCAATATTTTATGCAGGGTTGTTTTGAAAAACATTTTGTATTTTGCAAAGTGCATCCTCTCCAAAAGGAGCAGGAAGTTTTTCAGTATTATAACAAAATCCCCTGGACTAAACCATCCAGGTATCTCAGCAGTTTCCCACTGGTTTTCATTTTCAAAAACAGCTATTGGGCTTCCCGTCCACCATAGCTCACGGCTCAACCGCCGGTCCTTTTAAAAACCACTTTTCTCAAACGCACCCTTTTTTTTGGAAAAACCAAACACTAATTGCCATACCACACCAGACTCGTCCATTCCTGTGGACACAGACTATTCGAATAGGTTCTCAAACTCTGCGCAGAGGTGTACACTTTACCCACTAGTCCGGCTCTGCGATCTCATAGCCGAAGGAGTCAGGCCACCGCCATGTCCAAACCGGACAAAACTTTCCCCCTCCTTATCCTCCCGGTGCTCCCCAGCCTTCATAACCCTGGGGTTGGACCGCACGAGTTCAGATTGAGTGACTGCCCACACAGTCTCGAGTGGTTGCACTATTAAAGAGTACAGGTAGTGAAGATGACAAACCGGTCCTTATAAGAGGGGACAATCCTTCTGCTCACGCCTAAACCAGCTGAGCCATCACCTTAGGCCCTCCCCTAAACCAGGGAGTCCCTGATCATCCCTACTCAAAGGTGATAAGGGTGGAAACCCTTCATCAAACACATTTTGAAAAGCATTTTCTTTTGAAAACTCACACCTTTCCTCAAATCATTTGTAACAATTATATCAGGGATTGATTGCGGCAAGCGGCTGGGTGGCCATAATAACTTGTCTCAAAATCATATCATGCATAAAATAACAGGCTGAGAGTTGTGGTTGTAAAAGCATAGGTAATTTATGCATCAAAGGGATCCAGTGAGCTTGCCGTGCTTATTCGGCGAAGGGGGAAGGGGAGCTCGCGGAACTGGCTTCTGGCTCCACCGCCTGGCGTAGACTTGCAGATCTGGCCTCCACGAGACGACACGAACGCTCCGATAACTATGCAACATGAACAAGCAAACATACAAACCAGCAAGTATACCAACAAATATTTAGTATAGTGGTCAGAATAGCGATATATGGATGGGTAGAGTCTTGAGTAGAATCTGTGTCATGTGGTGTTGTGATATTACTGGTGGTGGAGCGGAGGTGCTTACCAGGAGGGTGGACTGGAGGCGAAGCGACACTATGTGTGTAGCCGGCAGAACAGAGTAACTGAGTGGGTGGGGTGTTTGCCTTGGCTGAGGGTGTTGAGTGTGTGTGGAGAGGGAGAGGGTAGCTGGGTGTATTTATAGCTGGGTGTATGTGGTGTAGCACAGTGAAGTTCACTGTTGGTGAGAATAGTGACGAATAAATCGTCTGACTTAGTATGAACAGGAGAGTTATAGGCAGAATATGGGACAAGAGTATTTTGGGAGTTCTCTGGAATATGGACCATGCTTAAGGGATGACATGGTTGGGTAGGGAATAGTTTGATAAGAATTTAGAAACGAGATTTATTGGAATCTGAGTTTGGGAGCCTGGTTCGAAGGATTCTCAAAGATAAGCGTGCTCAACTTGGAGAAACCTAGGATGGGTGACCAGATGGGAAGTTCCCTACTGGAAGAAAAATCACAGTCACCGGAGTTCATATGACTGGAATATGGGTCTGGCTGGTCTTAGGTGGACTGGACAGCATGATGTACGAGTAGTTGAAATTTGGGATGACTAGATGACCGATGAATAGTAACGATGATCAGTAACGATGAATAGTGGCGATGGAAAAGAAATTATAGATATCATCGATGAATAGTAACGATGATGAATAGTAATGATAAATAGTAACGATGATGAATAGTGTATGTGAATAGTAACGATGAATAGTAATAGTGAATAGTAATGTTGGATAGTAATGGTGAATAGTAATGGTGAATAGTGATAGTAAATAGTTCGTATGAACGAACGATGAACGATGAATAGGAACTATGAACGAACGGACGAACGATCGAATGATCGGACGAACGAACGATCGGAATTTCGGCAGCATAACGGCAGGAAAAGATTATTTGGACGAACGAACGGACGAACGATCGAATGATCGTACGAACAAACGATCGGAATTTTGGCAGCATAACGACAGGACAAAGATTATCTAGAAGAACGATGAATAGGGACTATGAATGAACGATGAACGATGAATAGGGACTATGAACGAACGATGAACGATCGAATAATCGAACGAACGAACGATCGGAATTTCGGCAGCATAACAGCAGGACAAAGATTATCTGGAAGGACGATGAATAGGGACTATGAACGAACGATGAACGATGAATAGGAACTATGAACGAACGATGAACGATCGAACAAACGAACGATCGGAATTTCGGCAGCATAACGGTAGGAAAAAGATTATTTGGACGAACGAACGGACGAACGATCGAACGATCGAACGAACGGACGAACGAACCATGAACGATCGGACGAACGATCGAACGATCGGACGAACGAACGAACAAACTAAGAACAGGGGGACGAACGATCGAAGAACGATCGAACGATCCTTGTGCTAGTGTGTGCTTGTGTGGAACATGGAGTGGGTGTGTGTGGGGGGGAGAGAGTTGCCATGAAATGGCTTGGGGTGGGATGAGAGGAGGCCCTTGCCCCTCTATTTATAGCCATGGTGGGGGGATTAGGGGGAGGGATGAGAGGATTAGTGGGAGGATGAGAGGATTAGTGGGAGATTAGCATGTATTTGTCTTGTATAAGTGAGATTTGCTTGTAGAGCTCACCGTATGACACTGGAGGCATACGTATACGTATGAGCATGAGGAAAGTTATGAAGAAAATATTTATAGGGACTTGAAAAATGATTCTGAAGGTATTTCTCAGGAGGAAAATATCTGGAGATATATCGGTGGAATATTTGGGCAGTATTTCTGGAAAGAACTTGAAGAGGATCACTAGGGAAATATCTGGGCAGTATTTCTGTAAACAATTTGAGGGGGATCACTGAGGAAATATTTGTAGGGTATTTTGAGGAGGATTTTAGAGAGAATATAGACCACTATACTTTATTTGTTGATATCAACTCGCAAACAAACATTTTAAAATAAAATTTGAAATTCATTTTGAATTTAGGGCGACTTTGAGAAAATTTCAGAATTTGAATTTTTGGGATGCTACAAATCTACCCCACTTAAAAGGAATCTCGTCCTCGAGATTTGGCTTAGAAGGGTTATGGGTATAGCTTTACTTCAGCTACATATCTTCACTTTGCAACTCTTCGAGGAGATGGAACTTCAACAAAATCTTGCCTGGCGGAGCATCTGGTTGCGGATTGCAAACACTGATTCTGGCTACTCAAAGATCATCTTCAGGCTTCTAGCTTTCGCTTGGCAGCTTGCTTATTGAAGGAGCATTGATGCCAACACGCAAACCTTTCTCTTGCGAACTCCCACATGGATTCCTTTCTTGATTGGTCTTCTGGTGCTTCATCAACGGAACTTGGGTGACCACTTCTCATACAGAAACTTATAAGCTTTGGTGATCTGGTCCTCCACAAGCTTGCTACATGCCTTCTTATTTTTCTCCATAGCAGGAACCTTACTGGAACACTACCCCACTTAAAAGGAATGAGGGTAGATCTCTTGAATCTTGGGTTTTGCTTACACAAGATGTCGAGCTAATTCTCGCTATAACTTTTGGAAAAGATCAAGGCTTAGTGAGAAGAAAAGGGAAAAGGAAAGGGTAACGCCTGAATTTGGTGAGAGAAAAGAAGAAAAAAAATCTACCCCCAAATTCAGGGCGTTACAAACACTTATGTCACACCCGGTTTTAGAAGGAAAACCGAATGCGAACCATGTACGTGCCAGGATCAGTAATACACGTACACAGCAGTTACATAACATGGACATCATCACACAGTGCTCAAAATAGTATTAAAAAGGGAAATAATAGTCGATTACATCATACGTCTGAGACGTCCATATAGTCCTTACAATAAATCAAAGTGCGAAAACGAAACGTAGATAACTGCGGCCTTCACAGGCAGCCGACTGGGGGTTGCCGCTAACCCACGCCTAGAACTCGTCGTAGTCTTGGAACTCCTGGAAATCTCCTTCCACAGCTTCATCTTCGCCTGAGCAGTGGTTGCAATGCTGACAACCTGGGGATGGGGGGGTTTGGTGTGTAGAGCAAGGGTGAGTACACATCAACATACTCAGCAAGTATCCTGTTTGGCTGTAGTGGACTAGCTTTATATGGGGATGAGTTAAGCAGTTTGCTTTTAGTTGGTCAGATTATTATTTTACTAATAGAAAGCCAGGTTTTAGCATTAACCCAAGTTATTAGCCCGATGTACTCTTTCCAAACGGAAAGAATACCACTTACCAGTACCATAGTCATAACCAGAACCATCAATCTCATTGCCACCTGTAAACCAAAATGTCTCTGATCAAGTACCACTAATCACTGGAGCTCCCTTGGCTGCTCATAACCGCGAGCACGGCTGATATATCAGTTTTCAAACACTCTGCAGAGGTTGTGCACTTTACCCACAAGCCGTGATTCCCTTTCTGCCCAGAGATCATGACTCTCTATTGATCACTACCAAGGTGACCCAGCAGGGCATCACTATGTAGCCTTTACAAAGATTCCCCGGGGCTGTAGCCACCCGTTAGGTTTCCTAAATGTACCGCACTCCTCCCCAAGGGGCGAACCCAAACTTGGCAGAGCGAGCCGCATACACCGAGCCCCATTGACGGCACAACGGCTAAGCGAACTACACCCCGGATCCTCTAATTATTCAGCTAAGGGCACCCCATTCCACCCTCATGGTTGCACTGTTTTCCCGAGCGGTCATCCATAGAACAGGTCCTTACGGAGAGGCACTCGAGAAACCGCTCGAGCCCCCTTAAAGGCCACAAGTACAACATCATAATAAGAGAAGGGAAAACAGCGTATCATAGATAATCTCATCATGTTCATTGATTAGAGTTTGAGCAATAGCATAAAGCTAAACGATAATAATCCAACCCAAATAGGTAAACAAGGACATGGATAACAAAAGCTAGTCAATCCTTAGGCATAAATGTGTAATGCGGGAGGTGAATTAAAGAATGAGTAGGACAGAGATAGGTCAAGGGACACTTGCCTCCACCAACCGACTGCTGCTAAGGGGCTTCTCCTGCGAGTTCCTCGGGCTCTTCAACCGGATCGTTCTCTATGCGATTGCAAGCATACATACATCCATCCATTCAAATTAGGAAACAAACAGTACACCATACAAGAGAACAAATAAAGTAAATATGCATAGAATATCACATACGATAATGAATTTACCATGGTTAGAAAGAGGCGGGGAAAGGTCTCGCGAGGGTTAAAGCTTATGCTCGAGGCGCATTACGGGTAGGCGAATAACTAGACGTTACGCGCACTAGTTCCAGTTGGTTCTGACAAAAGGATTAGCTACATGCACTAATGTAAACGTGACCACTTTTAGTAGATTAACATTGAATGAGATAGATGATTAGCTATACAAATTAACTAACGTAACCAATTTCCAAATTGAGACTCCTATCTTATTAATATAAACACGTGATTAGCGCGCATAGGACACGGGGGGGGGGTAGACGGGGGCACGACGGGTCGTGCCAAGGCACGCGCACTACGCCACGAACTAGTCGTGCGCACGTCGGGGCCGTGCGCTAGCCGAGGTCGAGTCCGCGCGCCATGGGCACGCTGGGCCGAGCTCGAGGCCACGCCGGGACCGTCACGACGCGAGCAAGGCAAGGCGGGGCGAGCGGGCAAGCACGCCGGGGCAAGCGAGCACGGGCGAGCGAGGACACGGCCGGCCACCACGCCGGGGCGGGGACGGCGCGGCCGAGCCGGGCACGGGGGCGGAAGGCCGAGCCGGGGCGGGGCTCGCCGGGGACGGGCGCGGCGGGGGGTGGCCAAGCCGGGCATGGGGGCGGCCGAGCCGGGCACGGGACGGGGCGGGGCGGGAAGGCTCGCCGGAGCGAGGCCAGGCGAGGGCGGGGTGGGGCTCGCCGGGGCGAGGCGACGCGGGGGTGGGCTCGCCGGAGGGGGGGTGGGCGCGGGCGCGGGCGCGGCGTGGCGGGGGGCGGGCTCGCCGGGCGCGGCCGGGGGTGGCCGGGGCGAGGCCGGGCGCCAGCGAGCACGGGACGAAGCCACGGCGGCACGGGGCGAGGCCGGGCGCGGGCTCGCCGGGGGGCGAGGCGGGGGCGGCACAGGCGCGGCGAGGCGGGGCCGAGGCGGGCTCGCCGGGGGACGACCGAGCCGGGCGCGGGGAGGGGCGGGGCGCCGGGGCCGAGGCGACGGGGCGGGGCCGAGCGGGCGCGGCAGGGCGGGGCCGGCGCGGGACGGGCTCGCCGGAGCGGCTGAGCCGGGCGGCCAAGCTCGCCGAGGTCGGGCGAGCGCGCCCATGGCGCGGGGGAGGGCGCCGACGAGAGGGGGAAGGAGGAGGGAGGGGAGGGAGAAGGGGGAGGAGGGGGGAAGCCTCACCGTGGGCGGGGGAGGGCGCGGCGGCGGCGCTAGGGCGGCGGCGGCTAGGGTTAGGGGAGAGGGAGTTGGGGGAGGGGATGACGGGCGGGGCCCGCGGGAGAGGAGAGAGAGGGAATTTGGGGGGGGAGGGGCGGCTAGGCCGCTTGGGCCCAAAGGGGGAAGGGGGGCGCGGCTGGGCCGCCAGGACGACCCACGGTGGGGGAGGAGCGGCTGGGCCGCCGCGGGGCCCACGCGGGAAGGGGGAAAGGGGGCGGCTGGGCCGCCAGCTGGGCCGGCGCGAAGGGGGAGGGGGCGGCTGGGCCAAAAGGGAGAAGGGGCGGGGGAGAGAAAAAGAAAAAGCTTTTCTTTTTCTAATTTCCATATTTTCTTATATGCCTAATTCTTCAATCCACCCAACCACAAACAGAAGAGTGCATAATCCGGCATGATGCAACAACCAAAAATAGTTCTAGGTTTTGCTTACACAAGTGGTCGAGCTAATTCTCACTATAACTTTTGGAAAAGATCAAGGCTTAGCGAGAAGAAAAGGGAAAAGGAAAGGGTAACACCTGAATTTGGTGAGAGAAAAGAAGAAAAAAAATCTACCCCCAAATTCATGGCGTTACAAACCTATCCCCATTAAAAGAATCTCGCCCTCGAGATTCAGGGTTGGCTAGCAAAGAGCTCAGGGTATTTAGCCATCAGATCATCTTCACACTCCCAGGTTGCTTCTTCCTCTGAATGGTGATTCCATCTGACCTTGCACATTCTGATGGTCTTCCTTCGGGTGACTCTATCTGCAACCTCAAGGATTTGCACTGGCTTCTCAACGTAGGTCAAGTCCTCCTGGACTTCAAGACCTTCCACTGGCAACTGCTCTTCTGGCACACGCAAGCACTTCTTCAACTGAGACACATGAAAGACATCATGCACAACAGACAAATTATCTGGCAGGCTGAGCTGATAGGCCACCTCTCCACGCCTGTCGAGAATTTGATACGGACCGATGTAGCGGGGTGCTAGCTTGCCTTTGACTCCGAACCTTCTGACTCCTCTGATCAGTGACACTTTCAGATAGACAGAGTCTTCGACTTCAAAACTTAGCTCTCTTCTTCTTGTGTCTGCATAGCTTCGCTGCCTTGATTGCGCTATCTTCAGATTCTCTCGGACCATCTTGATGTTCTCTTCAGCTTCAAGTAGAATGTCTGGCCCAAATACCTGCTTCTCTCCAGGCTGATCCCATTGCATCGGAGTTCTACAACTCCTCCCATAGAGCGCCTGAAATGGTGACATCTTCAAACTAGCCTGGTAACTGTTGTTATATGAAAACTCTGCATAAGGCAATCTCTTGTCCCATCCGGACTGATCTTGCAACGCACAGGCTCTCAACATGTCTTCAAGAATTTGATTGGTCCTTTCGGTCTGACCATCTGTCTACGGATGATAAGCTGAACTGAAATTCAGATGTGTGCCCAAGGCTTCATGCAACTGCTGCCAGAAATGAGAGGTGAACTGCGTTCCTCTGTCTGACACTATCTTCTTTGGCACACCATGAAGACAAACGATCCGAGACATGTACAATTCTGCCAATACTGCACTGCTGTAGTTGGTCTTGACTGGTATGAAGTGGGCTGACTTGGTCAAGCGGTCCACTACTACCCAAATGGAATCGTAGCCGGCTCGAGTGCGAGGCAATCCGACTATGAAATCCATACTGATTTCATCCCATTTCCACTGAGGGATTTGCAACGGTTGCAACAATCCAGCTGGTCTCTGGTGCTCTGCCTTAATTCTTCGACAACTATCGCACATAGCCACATGCTCTGCGATTTCCCTCTTCATTCCGTACCACCAGAATTTCTTCTTCAGATCCTGATACATCTTCTCACTACCAGGGTGAATCGAATAGGCTGTCTCATGAGCTTCCTTGAGAATCAACTCCCGAATGGATTGGACATTGGGAACACACAAGCGGTCTTTGAACCATATCACACCTTCTGCATCTTCCCGAAAATCTTTGCCTTTGCCTTCTAGAATCAGTCGCCGGATCTCACTGATCTTCTCATCATTCTTCTGTGCTTCTTTGATTTCCCGCTCCAGGGTAGGTTCCAACTCAACTGTGACTCCTCGCGAATTATTTAGAAATCCGAGACTCAACCTGTCAAACTCTTTGGCCAACTCATAAGGTATCGGACGAGCGACCATCAGGTTGATCTAACTCTTCCTGCTCAAAGCATCTGCCACTACATTTGCTTTACCTGGATGGTAGTGAATCTCCAACTCATAGTCTTTGATCGACTCTAACCATCTTCGTTGCCTCATATTCAACTCTGACTGAGTGAATATGTACTTCAGACTCTTGTGGTCTGTGTAAACATCGCATTTCTGTCCATACAGATAGTGCCTCCATGTCTTCAGTGCGTGAACCACTGCTGCCAACTCTAGGTCATGGATTGGGTAATTCTTCTCATGAACCTTCAACTATCGGGACGAGTAAGCCACCACTCTTCCCTCTTGCATCAACACACATCCCAAACCTATGTAACAAGCATCACAGTACATCGAGAAGGGCTTGTGCACATCAGGCAAGACTAGGACAGGCGCTGTTGTCAACCTCTCTTTCAGCGCTTCAAAGGCCTCTTAGCATTTCTGGGTCCACTTGACCTCAACTTTGTTGCCTAGCAACGCCGTCATTGGTTTCGCAATCTTTGAAAACCCTTCAATGAATCGCCGATAATATCCGGCCATTCCAATGAAACTCTTGATTCCTCAGGCATCTGTTGGCGCTTTCCAGTTCATAATGTCTGCCACTTTCTTCGGATCCACAGCCAATCCTTCTTTGTTGATTATGTGACCCAAGAATAGGACTTCATTGATCCAGAATTCACACTTACTCAACTTTGCATACAACTGGTGCTCTCACAATCTCTGCAATACCATCTTCAAATGACTTGCATGCTCTTCTTCGCTTTGAGAATAAATCAGAATGTCATCGATGAATACCACCACAAACTTATCAAGGTAATCCATGAATACACTGTTCATCAAGTTCATGAAGAACGCTGGTGCATTGGTCAAACCAAAAGACATCACTGTGAACTCATACAACCCATACTTGGTAATGAATGTCGTCTTCGGAATGTTCGAAGGTCGGATCCTGAGCTGATGATAACCTGACCTCAAATCAATCTTGGAGAACACACTGGCTCCTCTCAACTGGTCGAACAGATCTTCTATACTGGGCAAAGGGTACTTGTTCTTGATCGTGACTTCATTCAAAGCTCGATAATCGATACACATCCTTTTGGTGCCATCTTTCTTCTCCACAAACAAGACAGGAGCGGCCCAAGGCGAGGTGCTTGGCCGGATGTAACCTTTCTCTGACAGCTCATCAATCTGCTTCTTAAGTTCAACCAACTCTGGTCCGGATATTCTGTAAGCTCTCTTAAAGATAGGGGCGGTTCCAGGAAGAAGCTCTATGGCAAACTCAACTTTCCGCTCTGGTGGCATACCCGGTAAGTCCTTTGGAAACACATCTGGGAACTCGGACACAACCTTGATCCTCTCAATTGGGTCTGCTTCACTGCTATCGACAACCATCTGATAACAACTTCCTTTCTTCGGCTCAGGCGGGACTAACTCGGTCACCACTTCCTCTCCTAGTGGGGACACCAACTTGATTGTCCTCTTATCACAACTGATAACTGCCTGATACTTATCTAGCCAATTCATCCCTAGGATGACATCTATTCCCTGAGTACCCATTACTATGAGGTTGGCGGGAAACGCTATCCCCCTTATTTCCACACATACATTCAAACAAATGCTATCGGCTCGAATTTTACCACCGGCTGAGTCAATTTGAATGGGGGTTGACATGGTAGTAATTGGAAGATTATGTGCTTCTACCCATGATGCAGTAATGAAAGAATGTGTTGCTCCAGTATCAAATAACACTTCTGTAATATGGGAGTCGACTGGGAACATACCTACTATCATGCCGGGGGTCTCCTGAACTGCTTCAGCCTCCAAGTGGTTCAGTCTTCCATGATTGTAGCGCGGCTGAGAGCGGTTGCCTGCTCCAGGCTGAGACACATTCGGTTTTGCTGGGGCATTGGGGCCTGACTGCTGCTGGGCTGCCTTCTTCGAACATTGCATCACCCAGTGGCCTTGCTCTCCACAGTGGAAACATGCTCTGTTTCCAACCTGAGCTGGTGCTGCCTGATTGCTCTGCTGGTTCGCTGGGGCAGGAAGACGAGGTGCCTGCTGATTCTGCCTCTGAAACTGACCTCCTGACTGATTGCTCTGACGGTTCTGATACTGGTGCTGAGGATACTGCCTTTGGAACTACTGATTCTGCTGAGGTGGATGTTGGTTCTGCCTGAACTGCTGAGGTTGATTGCCTGAGAAACGAGGACGATTGCTGCTTCTAGGCTGAGGTCCACTGATCTTGCGCTTACGATCCTCCATCTCCTTACACTTCCTCTCTGTCATGATTGCTCTGTCAATCAGGTGCTGAAATGTCGGGAAGGTGTGATTCATCAGTTGGTACTGCAGAGGGTCAACCAAGCCTCTCAGGAAACGGTACTGCCGCTTGGCGTCGGTGTTGACATCTTCAGGAGCATAGCGAGACAACTGCAGAAACCTGTCCCGGTACTCACTGACAGACAATGGCCCTTGCTTGAGGGCCAGGAACTCCTCCTTCTTCACTGTCATCAGACCTGTAGGAACATGGTACTGACGAAAGCTTCCTCTGAACTCTTCCCAGGTGATGGTGTCGGGGTGGGCATGGGTGGCGAGGTAAGACTCCCACCATGACTGAGCTGCTCCTCTCAACAGACGGGGACCATATACGACTTTCTCCCTATCATCGCACTGAGCGGTATGCAACTCCCGCTCCACAGTGCGCAGCCAGTCTTCAGCATCCATGGGGTCAGAAGAGTGAGCAAACGTTGGTGGATGACCTCTCATGAACTTAGCACGCTTGTCTCTAGGCATCTGAGGCATCTGAGGCTGAGGTGGGGCCTGCTGCTGTTGCTGCTACTGCTGCTGAATGGCGGCCAGAGTCTGACCGATGGCTTGAACTGCCTGAGTCTGCATCAGAAACATCTGCTCGATCGACATCGAGGGCGGGGGCGGGAGGTGCCGTTGCTGAGGCACCTCATCCTGCTGAGCGGCTCGCTCCTGCTGAGCACGCCTTCCTCCTCTGCGCCTGTTCTCTGACATCTGCAGAATGCAACCACACATCAGAACTGATCTGGCAAATCTTGCAGCATAAGAAAAGAGTATAGAATTCTTCAACAACACTGAACAGATGAGCATCTTCACTGATCTCCAACACAGACCACACAGCTTCTCAGATAAAGAGGAAAGTGGAATAAAAGGTTTCCCAACTATATAGCTAACTCCATTAACATATAACAGGTAAACCATAATGCAGGGGATACCCACACTCCGGTGACAGTCATTAGAAAGATCCAAACCAAACATAGTTCATCATGACAAACATAAATGCACAGGATATAGCAAACTACCCTGTCTAACTAAGACTAACTAAGAGCGAGACTAACGCTAAGACTGTAGCTTCTACGTATATATTTTGTATTAATTACAAGATCCAACTCTAACGATCTATGGTTCTAGATTTATCTTGGTCTTGCAGTCGGGATTGCCATAAGGCTGGCGTCCACGCCGAGGCGAGCGGTACGGGTGCTGAGTCCCGACGGGAGCGGGGGAACCATCATCCAGGTGACGACGTTCCGCGCGCTCAGCCCGCAGCAGGACGACCTCAGCACGAGCCCTACTCAGCTCGTCTAATGCATGGTCCAGCTCCGTGTTTAGCACGGCGGCTAGGTTGACTGTGCTGCTCAACCTAGGATTGTCCTCACCGACAGGTGAAACAATCACGCCTCCTGTGCTGCCAGATGGACGGCGGGGGTAATACTTCAGGTTGAGACCGTCAGCTATCCCACCAAGAACCGAGCAGTAGTGCGAAAGCGCACGCCGTGCAGCATCTTGCATGGCCGCCTCAGCTGAGTCCCGCTCAGAGATAGAATAGTGCTCTGAGCAGACCTCAGCACCCTGGAGACTGTTCTCCGGACGGCGCACCAAGCAGGTCGCCTCCCAGCGGTCCGGGTAGACCCCGCGACTATGCTGGTAGACCACACAACGATACTCGATGGACCAAGTACGCCGGTTAAGTGCCCGACGTAGCAGGGTGTCGAGCGCGTCGTGGAAGTGACACCCGCGAGCAGCGTCACGAGTGATGGGTCGAGCAACCCATCCTTCCGGCTCCTGGTCAGCAGAAAAGTCGGTGTCGTGGCTCGAGCTGTCGTCGCCACCTCCGTCGTCTGGGTCTCCTCCAGCAGCTACTCCAGAGGCTGGGGCGCCCAGTGGTGGTGTAGGGGGCGCCTCCAGGGGAAGCACAGGGGAGCAGCTCCTCACGGACTCTATCTCCTGTTGGAGCGAGAAAGAAGAGCCCTGCTGCTCCTGCTCCTGTCGTCGACGTTCCTGCTCCTCATGCAGGCGGTGGTGTAGCCTCTCCAAATGGCTGGACTGCCCGGCCACGGGACGGCGAAGCGGACGCTCAGCAAGGCGGGAGGGTAAGAAGGGGATGATGGACTTTCGTGCAATGTGTCTAAGACGAGCCATCTACAAAAGACACCGCAAGCAAAAGAGTGAGAACAGAATTAATATGACCATCAAATAATGAATCATAAATAAATGAAGGATTAGAATAAAACATAATTTTCAGCAAGGTTTATTATATAGTAGAACATAGGTTTGGTCGGTATGACCAACTTTTGAAGGGATATCAAAGTCAAGGCAGGGACAAAGGTCTATAGTCCTTAGAACGACCGTTCTATTCTAGGTTAGCGGTCCTACAGTCAGCACAGCTTTGATACCACTTATGTCACACCCGGTTTTAGAAGGCAAACCGAATGCGAACCATGTACGTGTCAGGATCAGTAATTCACGTACACATCAGTTACATAACATGGACATCATCACACAGTGCTCAAAATAGTATTAAAAAGGGAAATAATAGTCGATTACATCATACGTCTGAGACGTCCATATAGTCCTTACAATAAATCAAAGTGCGAAAACGAAACGTAGATAACCGCGGCCTTCACAGGCAGCCGACTGGGGGTTGCCGCTAACCCACGCCTAGAACTCGTCGTAGTCTTGGAACTCCTTGAAGTCTCCTTCCACAGCTTTATCTTCGCCTGAGCAGTGGTTGCAATGCTGACAACCTGGGGATGGGGGGGGGGTTTGGTGTGTAGAGCAAGGGTGAGTACACATCAACATACTCAGCAAGTATCCTGTTTGGCTGTAGTGGACTAGCTTTATGTGGGGATGAATTAAGCAGTTTGCTTTTAGTTGGTCAGATTATTATTTTACTAATAGAAAGCCAGGTTTTAGCATTAACCCAAGTTATTAGCCCGATGTACTCTTTCCAAACGGAAAGAATACCACTTACCAGTACCATAGTCATAACCAGAACCATCAATCTCATTGCCACCTGTAAACCAAAATGTCTCTGATCAAGTACCACTAATCACTGGAGCTCCCTTGGCCGCTCATAACCGTGAGCACGACTGATATATCAGTTTTCAAACACTCTGCAGAGGTTGTGCACTTTACCCACAAGCCGTGATTCCCTTTCTGCCCGGAGATCATGACTCTCCATTGATCACTACCAAGGTGACCCAGCAGGGCATCACTATGTAGCCTTTACAAAGATTCCCCGGGGCTGTAGCCACCCGTTAGGTTTCCTAAATGTACCGCACTCCTCCCCAAGGGACGAACCCAAACTTGGCAGAGCGAGCCGCATACACCGAGCCCCATTGACGGCACAACGGCTAAGCGAACTACACCCCGGATCCTCTAATTATTCAGCTAAGGGCACCCCATTCCACCCTCATGGTTGCACTGTTTTCCCGGGCGGTCATCCATAGAACAGGTCCTTACGGAGAGGCACTCGAGAAACCGCTCGAGCCCCCTTAAAGGCCACAAGTACAACATCATAATAAGAGAAGGGAAAACAGCGTATCATAGATAATCTCTTCATGTTCATTGATTAGAGTTTGAGCAATAGCATAAAGCTAAACGATAATAATCCAACCCAAATAGGTAAACAAGGACATGGATAACAAAAGCTAGTCAATCCTTAGGCATAAATGTGTAATGCGGGAGGTGAATTAAAGAATGAGTAGGACATAGATAGGTCAAGGGACACGTGCCTCCACCAACCGACTGCTGCTCAGGGGCTTCTCCTGCGAGTTCCTCGGGCTCTTCAACCGGATCGTTCTCTATGCGATTGCAAGCATACATACATCCATCCATTCAAATTAGGAAACAAACAGTACACCATACAAGAGAACAAATAAAGTAAATATGCATAGAATATCACATACGATAATGAATTTACCATGGTTAGAAAGAGGCGGGGAAAGGTCTCGCGAGGGTTAAAGCTTATGCTCGAGGCGCATTACGGGTAGGCGAATAACTAGACGTTACACGCTCTAGTTCTAGTTGGTTCTAACAAAAGGATTAGCTACATGCACTAATGTAAACGTGACCACTTTTAGTAGATTAACATTGAATGAGATAGATGATTAGCTATACAAATTAACTAACGTAACTAATTTCCAAATTGAGACTCCTATCTTATTAATATAAACACGTGATTAGCGCGCATAGGACACGGGGGGGGGGGGGGTAGACGGGGGCACGACGGGTCGTGCCAAGGCACGCGCACTACGCCACGAACTAGCCGTGCGCACGTCGGGGCCGTGCGCTAGCCGAGCTCGAGGCCGCGCGCCATGGGCACGCTGGGCCGAGCTCGAGGCCACGCCAGGACCGTCACGACGCGAGCCAGGCACGGCGGGGCGAGCGGGCAAGCACGCCGGGGCAAGCGAGCACGGGCGAGCGAGGACACGGTCGGCCACCACGTCGGGGTGGGGACGGCGCGGCCGAGCCGGGCACGGGGGCGGGCGCCCGAGCCGGGGCGGGGCTCGCCGGGAACGGGCGCGGCAAGGGGCGGCCGAGCCGGGGTGGCCGAGCCGGGCACGGGACGGGGTGGGGCGGCTCGCCGGAGCGAGGCCGGGCGAGGGCAGGGCGGGGCTCGCCGGGGCGAGGCGACGCGGGGGCGGGCTCGCCGGAGGGGGGCGGGCGCGGGCGCGGTGAGGTGGGGGGCGGGCTCGCCGGGCGCGGCCGGGGGCGGCCGGGGCGAGGCCGGGTGCCGGCGAGCGCGGGATGAAGCCGCGGCGGCGCGGGGCGAGGCCGGGCACGGGCGCGGCCGGGCGCGGCGAGGCGGGGCCGAGGCGGGCTCGCCGGGGGACGGCCGAGCCGGGCGTGGGGAGGGGCGGGGCGCCGGGGCCGAGCGGGCGCGGCGGCGGCGCTAGGGCGGCGATGGCTAGGGTTAGGGGAGAGGGAGTTGGGGGAGGGGATGACGGGCGGGGCTCGCGGGAGAGGAGAGAGAGGGAATTTGGGGGGAGGGGCGGCTGGGCCGCTTGGGCCCAAAGGGGGAAGGGGGGCGCGGCTGGGCCGCCAGGACGGCCCACGGCGGGGGAGGGGGCGGCTGGGCCGCCGCGGGGCCCACGCGGGAAGGGGGGGCGGCTGGGCCGCCAGCTGGGCCGGCGCGAAGGGGGAGGGGGCGGCTGGGCCAAAAGGGAGAAGAGGGGGAGAGAAAAAGAAAAAGCTTTTCTTTTTCTAATTTCCATATTTTCTTATATGCCTAATTCTTCAATCCACCCAACCACAAACAGAAGAGTGCATAATCCGGCATGATGCAACAACCAAAAATAGTTCTAGGTTTTGCTTACACAAGATGTCGAGCTAATTCTCGCTATAACTTTTGGAAAAGATCAAGGCTTAGCGAGAAGAAAAGGGAAAAGGAAAGGGTAACACCTGAATTTGGTGAGAGAAAAGAAGAAAAAAAATCTACCCCCAAATTTAGGGCGTTACACGCACCCTCTCGTCGAGGTGGGTTCGACGGTTGCGGTGAGGGTGTTCGTTGCCGAGGCGACCCGGGGCCGCAGGCGCTGTGTTGCGCGTGCACACGGTGTGGACCGAGGCTTCCCGCATGAATCGGGAAGTCGCGGCGCGATGTTCCGAGGGGTACCCCTGCCTTCGGGAGGCAGAGCTTTTGGCCCGTCGGACCGTGGCATCCTCCAGGAGATTCTTGAGCTCTCCCTGGATACGCCGCCCATCGGTGGTTGATGGCTCCGGCATCGCGCGGAGAAGTATTGCCGCTGCAGCCAGGTTCTGGCCGACCCCACTGGAAGCCGGTGGCGGCCTTGCCCTGACATCATCGGCGATGCGGTGCTGGGTGCCCTGGGGTAGATGACGCGCTTCTCCGGCCGGAGGCTGGCCTGCCCATTCCTGCCCGATGTCCCGGCAGAACGGCTCAAGTGTTCCTGCTCCCTCGTCGAGCCTGGCCTGCATCTCGTGGATTTGCTCGAGCTGTGGGTCATGACCCCCCGTCGGGACGGGGACCACAGCTAGCTCCCGAAGGATGTCAACGCGAGGCGCAGGCCTAGGGGGACCATCGTTTTCCGGTATACCAAGATGGTTGCCTTCGCCGGGACCCCCTAGATCGATGTGGAAACATTCACGACTTGGGCCGCAGTCCTCGTCGTCGAGGCTGCGGCTACCGTCGGAACAGTCGGAAAGGCTGTAGTCGCATGCGGTCATGAAGTCCCGCATGGCACTAGGGTTACCAAGTCCGGAGAAATCCCAACAAAAGTCGGGCTCGTCATCTTCCTCGGAACCCGAGGGCTCGTAGGTCGAGACAGCAGTCAGCCGGTCCCAGGGTGACCGCATACGATACCCCAGAGGGTTTGGACTCGCCTCTATGAAAGCGTCCACCGAAGCGAGGTCGCTTGGTGGGTCAAGGCTGAATCCAAAAGGTACGAGACGGGAATCGGTCGGTACCTCTTGGTCGACGGGCAGTGACGAAGTCACGTCAGGGGTAGACTGCACCGTCGTCTCAGATACGAGTGTGACGCCCAGCAAGTCCTTTGCGAGCGTGCTGGCGTCGTCCGTTTGCTTGGAGTTGGCGTGTTGCGGGGGGTCGGCGCTCGTCTTCGTCTCAAACGCGAGGTCGATGCCCAACGTGCCCCCTGTTGGGGCGCCGGTGCCGTCGACTCGCTCGACAGCCGACGAGGTGCCGCCTCCTGCTTGGCCTTGGTTGCCCCGCCTCCTCCTCTGTCGGTGGGGGAGGGGACGGGACAAGCTCGAACGTCGTTCTTCCGCCACGTGGGGAAGATGTCGTCGATTCCGCCGCCGGCGGGCGGGTTGTCGACCTCCACTGTCGCTGTCGCACGGCAGAGGAAGGAGTATCATGTCGTAGCTGCCGTCGAGGGACATGAACTCAAGACTCCCGAAACGGAGCACCGTCCCGGGCTGGAAAGGTTGCTGGAGACTACCCATCTGGAGCTTGACGGGAAGCTGTTCGTCAACACGCAGCAGGCCCCTAACTGGTGCGCCAACTGTCGGCGTTTCGACCCCGGGGGGTCCCTGGACCGACGAGTAAATTGTCGCCACGTGCCCCAGCCCAGATGGGTTGGCGCGAGACGGAGCGCGAAGGGGGAAGAAGCCGGAGGGAGACAGGCGTAAAAGGGGAACCCACGACCTTCGTGTTTGTCCCGCGCCCAGGTCGGGTGCGCTTGCAGTAGGGGGTTACAAGCGTCCGCGAGGGAGGGAGCGAGAGGCCTAAGCGCGTGCCGTCCCGTCCTTCCCCGCGCGGCCAACCCTCTGTAAGAGGGCCCTGGATCTTTCTTTTATAGGCGTAAGGAGAGGATCCAGGTGTACAATGGGAGGTGTAGCAGTGTGCTAACATGTCTAGCAGAGAAGAGCTAGTGCCCTAAGTACATGCCGTCGTGGCAGCCGGAGAGGTTTTGGCACCCGGTTCGTGTGGTGTCGTGGTCGTCGGAGGAGCGCTGGAGCCTGGCGGAAGGACAGCTATCGGGGCTGTCGAGTCCTTGCTGACGTCTCCTTGCTTCCGTAAGGGGGCTGAGAGCCGCCGTCGTCATGGAGCATGCGGGACGCCATCATTACTTGTTTACCGGGGCGAGCCAGATGGGACGCCGGTCTTGTTCCTCGTAGCCTGAGTTAGCTTGGGGTAGGGTAATGATGGCGCCTCCTATGACGTGGTCGGTCTGAGCCTTGGGTTGGGCGAGGTGGAGGCTCCTCCGAGGTCGAGTCTGTCTTCCAAGGCCGAGGTCGAGTCCGAGCCCCTGGGTCGGGCGAGGCGGAGACCGTCGGCTGAGGCCAGGGCTGAGTCCGAGCCCTGGGATCGGGTGAGGCGGAGTTCGTCGTCTTCTGGGGCCGAGCCCGAGTCTGAGCCCTGGGGTCGGGCGATGCGGAGTTCGTCATCTTCCGGGGCTGAGCCCGAGTCCGAGCCCTGGGGTCGAGCGAAGCGGAGTTCGTCGTCTTCCGGGGCTGAGCCCGAGTCCGAGCCCTGGGTCGGGCGATGCGGAGTTCGTCGTCTTTCGGGGCTGGGCCCGAGTCCGAGCCCTGGGTCGGGCGATGCAGAGTTCGTCGTCTTCCGGGGCTGAGCCCGAGTCCGAGCCCTGGGTCGGGCGATGCTGAGTTCGTCATCTTCCGGGGCTGAGCCCGAGTCCGAGCCCTGGGTCGGGCGATGCGGAGTTCGTCGTCTTCCGGGGCTGAGCCCGAGTCCGAGCCCTGGGTCAGGCGATGCGGAGTTTCCTATGGCGCCTGAGGCGGGACTTGGCTGCTGTCAGCCTCACTCTGTTGAGTGGCACAGCAGTCGGAGCGGCGCAGGTGGCGCTGTCCTCTTGTCAGGCCGGTCAGTGGAGCGGCGAAGTGACTGCGGTCACTTCGGCTCTATCGACTGAAGGGCGCGCGTCAGGATAAGGTGTCAGGCCACCTTTGCATTAAATGCTCCTGCGATACGGTTGGTCGTCGTGGCGACTTGGCCAAGGTTGCTTCTTGGCGAAGACTGGGCCTCGGGCGAGCCGAAGGTGTGTTCGTTGCTGGAGGGGGTCCTCGGGCGAGACGTAAATCCTCCGGGGTCGGCTGCCCTTGCCCGAGGCTGGGCTCGGGCGAGGCGAGATCGTGTCCCTTGAGTGGACCGAGCCTTGACTTAATTGTACCCATCAGGCCTTTGCAGCTTTGTGCTGATGGGGGTTACCAGCTGAGATTAGGAGTCTTGGGGGGTACCCCTAATTATGGTCCCCGACAGTTAGAGAACTCGTTTTGCTGGTTTTCTAAGTTCGTGACCCAAATGACATAGCGTGCCAAGTTCGAGAACCGCTGTTGCATTTTACTCAAACATCAATATAAAAAACACTTAATCTCCACTATTATAAAGTGGGAGTTTCTCCCTTGTATGCCCACTCGACGCAACTACTCCCCACCACCACGCGCAGCCAGCGTCACCTAGGGGTGGATAACGAGCCAGCTCGGCTCGGCTCGTCCGAGTTCGAGCTGGCTCGTTAAGCTAACGAGCCAGCTCGGCTCGGCTCGTTAAGGTAACGAGCCACAGAGTCAGCTCGGCTCGGCTCGTTTACGAGCTCGAGCTGGCTCGTTTAGCTCGCGAGCCAGAGCAGAAAAAGATAAAATGTACATAATAATTATTTTTTAGTTACTTTCAAACTAATTTAACAATAGAAAATAGTAATTATACTCATAGTTTAACAAACCATGTCAATATAATACCAAATTAGCACAATTCATCACTCATTAATTCACAATTCACATACATGTTCATCAGTTTAACCGATAATTATATTTGCATAGACCGAATTAACACATAGACATAGTTCATTAATCATTAGTTTAATTCATAGGCCATAGACACCTCACGTATATATAACATGTTCATCAATTATTCTGTAAATGATATGCATATAGTTTCGTTTTGCTGGAATATGGTAGCTCGTTTAGCTCGCGAGCTGGCTCGTTAACGAACCGAGCTGGCTCGTTAACGAACCGAGCTAGGATGTCAGCTCAGCTCGTGAAAAAATTCAAACGAGCCGATCCGAGCCGAGCCGAGCTGGCCATGAACCGAGCGAGCCAGCGAGCCACGAGCATTTCGTCCAGCCCTAGCGTCACCAAAGTTTCTCACACGCTCATTGAAATATCACGAAAAATCAGGAAAGGCGCGTCCACCAGGATTCAAACTATGGTCTCTAAGAACAAAGCATTCAACTCTAACTACTGCGGCTCATGTTGGTTTATGTTATACAAAGAAATTGTATATAATACTTAGTGATGTACCCGCAACTAACTAGTTAGCAATAGAATTAGTAGGTAATTCAACTAATATGGACATCTAAAACCAAACTTGAACCAATAATAGATTGGTTGGTATTTACAAAAGATGCTCACATTTGCACCAAAATTTTTCAACTTCTATTTTAGATGAAAAATATATAATATTCCATCTAGCACAATTATTAACCATATTGAGTACCAATATTCACGCGACAGACCATGGTTATAATTCTATCAATTCCCTATGCTATGACTTATTTGCTCAATACCTTATTTGCCATCACAAATATTCTAGTCCATTCTATGTTATTCTGATGCAATTTCTTACACTTCCATACCATCGCCAATGACATAGAAAGGTAAGAAAATTGTATGTTTTAACCCCTTCTATGCCACTAGCGATAACATGGAAGGATAAGAAATTGAATTCGAGTGGTATAGAAGAGATTAGAACATTTACTATGGCAAATTATGTACTGGGTAAAATTGTAGTGGCATATTGAGAATTACTGATCACCTTTCCGTGAAAATACAATCTTGTACAATCATAATACAGGTCCAATGCAAAGTAATTGCTACAAAAATAGAGGTACACCATAGCTCCAGCCATAAAATTTATGAATAGATGTTAGTAAACTAGATTAATGTCGTAAACCAGATATCATCCTCTTGTGAAACTCTACATTGATATTATTAGAACATAGGATTAGAGTTCAAGAGAAACAATACTATGCAATAACTGTGTATTCACGAGGAACGACACCAACTTCTCAATCCATATTGTGGAACACCTCCTCCGTAATGTCTATCTTATAATTGCAACAATCAATTTAAACTATTCCACGCTAACCTCACGCATAATACACGCGCCGTAACATGCCATCAACCATAGCATCTAGTACGCGAGCATATCTTTTATCATACTTCCAACGTGTTTGTGTCATAAATATACCGATTTGCTAAGCTATTATACTACTTTGAGCAGTTCACGAGTTGTTAGACTAATCTGCACACAACTGCCAAGTCGTTGCATGATAAATGTAATTTACTCACTAAAAAATATCAGCCGATGATATAGAAGAGAGGTTTTTCAGTTGAATCTTGAACCATCATGCAGTCGATTGAACCCACTGTCCCACTGGAAATTAATACTACCCTATTTGATTAAGAATTGTATTAGATGATATGCCGAATCCTTCGATCTGGTGCGCAAGTCGCAAAGTTGGGGTGGTGTAGTCATGTTCCTTTGTCTGCTTTCGCAGGACCCTATCGTTTGGGGAGAATTCAAAGATGATTGAAGCATCACCCCGGCCCCTCGTGTTATCGTTTTGTGATTTTGGTGTGCAATGAACACTGCTGAGCGGCAACGAACTAAGTATTAGACTGGATCCAACTCTCTCGGGCTACACCGCCCGCCAAACTAGTTACGGATAAACTATGAATATACCAAGTTTAGGAGTTTTTGTGGATGGCTGAAGTACATTTTTTTTAACGTGAGGTTTGCACCACATAATTTTCCAAGTTCTACTTCATATGAGTTCTACGTTATACTTCACTTTTTCTTTAAAGTGAAAATTATCTAACTTTAATTAAGCTTATAAAAATGTATATATACAATATCGAATTAATTTCATTAGTTTCTCCATAAAGTATGTATTTATGATGTATTTATGTAACCTTATGGATGCTCACTTTTTTTTTCTAAACTTAGTTAAACTTTGAAAAATATGACTTCAATCAAAACTGAAATGAAGTGCAAATTCGAAAGGAGAGAGCTGAGAATGTAGTAACGCCGGCCTACTAACAGCATATTCCTAGAAGTTTTAGAAGCTGGCTGGCGCGCGGCTGCTTGCACAAAGCACCTTGTCCTGTCATCCCAAACTGAATAATTCTTGCAACAAGTTAGAAGAATCCATGCTACTAGTGTTTTACGACACAAAGCACCTTGCCCTGTCATTCCAAACTGCGTCAATCGAAGTATGTCAATTGTCATGCACACATCTTGCTAGTTGATACCACTAACATAAAAAAAAAGTGGAAGTTATGGATCTGGACATCGGTTATCAGAACTGAAACGCAGACTGTGAGTAGCTAACAGCTCCATTACGAGAGGAAGAAGAGGAGCTAATTTTCTTAGCAATGGATGATGTCCATGACATCCATGGCCCACGGCTTGTGGTTGAGTCGACAGAGCAAGGAACCAAGGATTTGTGGTGGTGGCTCCATCAACCGTGAGGACTGATTTGGTGGGCGATTGGAGTGCCATCTCGATGGCGTGGAGGCCTGCCTCGTGTACCCGACGCGCTGGTGCAGCAGTGCAGGAGGCAGCCGCGCACGCCGCCTAGCGGTGGTGCCGTGCCGCGCCGCCGCAGACAAGTGGGCGGGGAAGCACGGCCAAGCGACGGGCGACGGGTAGGGGTTAGGCAGGCTGTGCGAGTAGGGCCGGGCATTCGGTCTATTAAGGTAATTCGGTTAAGTCTATTCGGGTTTTAAAATTTTGGTTTTAAAAAATAAAAATCAAAATTTTTAAAAATATTTTAGGAACCGAACCCGAATAAACTCACAATTTTGGTTCGGTTTATTCGGTCCACTGAATAGACTCGAATTGTAGAGAGACTAATATATTTTGTTAAAATATATAGAATGAATAATTAATTGAAAGTACTATTACTACAACAAGTGACTATAAAAATTAGCATACAAATATATATATATTATTATTAAGATGATATCATTATTTCTATCTAATAAGTTCATAAATCATATAATAATACTATCACATATTAAGAGCTTTTTTATATTTCGGGTTATTAGATCTATTTGGATTTTAAAGTTTAGTAACCGAATCCGAACTCATACCTTGAAATATAGCACATATAGAAATCGAACCTGAACCCGAAAAACTGAATAAACCGACAATTCAATCTATTGAGGTTTGATTCAGGTTCGAGTTCGGTTTTTTATTTTAAAATGCTCACCCCTATGTGCGTCGCAAGGTGCGAACCATCGGGTCCAACCGATCGGACCCGAGCATCTCGCCGACTACTTTCCTTTGCTTCTGATTTGTTGTGGGGCGTCTTTGCTATTGGGCCTTGAGGGAGTGAGGGCGGTGGTGGCCCATACGGGAGCCAGAGCAGTCCGCTCACGTTCCCATGCCTGATGTAGGCGCGGTTTGGTTTTGCTTCTCTCTACTATCTTTATTAGATTCTAAAAAACATAACGATTATTGTGATTATTCTATTTTCACTTATCTAGTTTAACTGTGGACTGTCAATTATACGAGAAACAAAGAAATAGTCTGGACATTTAGTGCAATTATCGCTTATCTATTACTACTCTATAAGACGGTAACGAGGGCGTCCACCAGTGTGTGCATGCCCCCGCTCCCATGATTCTCGCCCCACCCCGCTCACCGAGCTCTAATGTGCGCCATTCTAGAATGCCCCACAATCCTCGCCGCCGCGATCCCTTCCATAGGCGCCCCCATCCTCGCCCTTCCATCGGCGCCGGGTATCTCGCCCGCGAGCCCGCGCCCCCTGCCCGCGCACCAAGCTCCTTCCCCCGCGGCAAGCTCCCTCCCCCGCGGCTCCCCTTCCTCCGCATGAGCCCCCTTCCTGCGCCGCCCCGGGTCACTGCCAGGTAGGCCACACCATGCAGCCGTCGCAGTCGCTGGTGTCCGCGCTCGCACTGCGATCCACTCCGCCGCCGCCCGCGTGCTCACCGACATCAAGGCCGACCTCCGAGGTACGTGTGCCGTCGCGCGGGGTCCTCGTGCTCGCTGTTCGCTCCCGCTTCTGAATCTAATGAGCTCCTGGGCGGGGGGTGGGGTGGGATCGGTGTGGTGGGGGGCGCAGATGCCGAAGGATCCGGAGGGCGTAGCCGAGCGCCGTCCCTGGATCGGGAGGCCGCCGAAGCGAGCGCCACGGGGCGGAATCCAGACGTGAAGTCGCCGTCGCCGCGTGATTAGGTACGAGGTTCTTGTCGTTCTACTCCTCCAACTGGGTGCTGCTCCATTCAGTCCGGTGCTCGCGCGGGTTGGTGGTAATGGTGCTGAATCCGAGCAATTGAGCTGATTGTGACGGAGAGATTGGTGAATTGATGTCGACTTGTGGTGGAAGTGGTTGCTGTGCGTCCACCAGTGTGTGCATGCCCCCGCTCCCATGATTCTCGCCCCGCCCCGCTCACCGAGCTCTAATGTGCGCCATTCTAGAATGCCCCACAATCCTCGCCGCCGCGATCCCTTCCATAGGCGCCCCCATCCTCGCCCTTCCATCGGCGCCGGGTATCTCGCCCGCGAGCCCGCGCCCCCTGCCCGCGCACCAAGCTCCTTCCCCCGCGGCAAGCTCCCTCCCCCGCGGCTCCCCTTCCTCCGCATGAGCCCCCTTCCTGCGCCGCCCCGGGTCACTGCCAGGTAGGCCACACCATGCAGCCGTCGCAGTCGCTGGTGTCCGCGCTCGCACTGTGATCCACTCCGCCGCCGCCTGCGTGCTCACCGACATCAAGGCCGACCTCCGAGGTACGTGTGCCGTCGCGCGGGGTCCTCGTGCTCGCTGTTCGCTCCCGCTTCTGAATCTAATGAGCTCCTGGGCGGGGGGTGGGGTGGGATCGGTGTGGTGGGGGGCGCAGATGCCGAAGGATCCGGAGGGCGTAGCCGAGCGCCGTCCCTGGATCGGGAGGCCGCCGAAGCGAGCGCCACGGGGCGGAATCCAGACGTGAAGTCGCCGTCGCCGCGTGATTAGGTACGAGGTTCTTGTCGTTCTACTCCTCCAACTGGGTGCTGCTCCATTCAGTCCGGTGCTCGCGCGGGTTGGTGGTAATGGTGCTGAATCCGAGCAATTGAGCTGATTGTGACGGAGAGATTGGTGAATTGATGTCGACTTGTGGTGGAAGTGGTTGCTGTTCCAGACAGCTGAACTGCTATTGGCCTGTGTGCTTCTCTGTTCTCACAGTGTGGCTCAGCAGAATCGTGAAGCTCTGGATTCAAGCTTTGTTGGGCTTTGTCAATGCTCCAGGGTGTAGATTCCATGGAAGCATATGGCTGTGTGTGCTGAGCCTCCCCTGAGCAATTTTTTTATGACGAACTGGGGCAATTGGGTGTATTAAACACAGCCAAATGGAGCAATCGGTTCTGGTGGATTGGACTGGATATTGAGTTTGCGGGAGCTGTTAGGGACAATATTCATAGTTCTGCAGTTAGTATCAAAACCCCTTTTTTGTTAAGTACACAAAAGGCCTCTTTGTTGGATGCTAGAATATTTGAAGAATTAGTTTATTCCTTTTGCATGATGAAGCGAGCATGAATATGATGGTCTTTGCTGCTGGTTCTTTTGTGATCCAGATTCCAGACGCTTCCTGGCAACATATAAGGACAACTTTCTGGCAACATGGAATGACTGGGAGATCCGCATGCTTGTGCTCGCAGTCCCGCCCTCCACCAGGTGTCTCTCCTCTTCTCCGCCGTGCTGATCCTGCTTCTATAGCTGGCCTACCTGCTCGCGTACTCCATCTGCTTCGAGCGCACCCACCGCATCCAGACCTTCTGGGCACCATTCCTCCTCCACCTCGGCGGCCAGGACACCATCACCGCCTGCCTTCTCCACCGAAGACAACGACGTGCTCTGGAAGCGCCACCTGCTCAGCCTCCTCACCCAGGTACGCAACGGGCCATGCCACATGCTCGCACGCTTCCACATGCTCGCACATTTTAGATTTCGACTATATCACAATCTTTTTCTAAATAAGTATTTGAAGGAAAGAAAGCAATTTGGAGCTCCACTGGCAGCTTTTCAGCTCAATCAAGAAAAGCTTCTGCGCATGCTTGGTAACTTCTTGTTGGTTAGCGACTGTGCAAGCTGTATGAGTCATGTTAGGCAAAATAACACCATTACGGTCTACAATTTATTGTATCACACAAAAAAAGAGAGAGAGAAATAAAGTTCTCATCAAACAATACATGCTGAAGTAGACATAGATGTCAAACAAACAACACATCAAAAGAATCGATAACTATTTCAAGGAATTATCTATGACTTGGCAATGTATTTGTTTTTGAATCAGGCTCCAGGATTCCTAGATTTCTTGTTTTGCATGAATTTTGTCAAAATAATATTGTCATGGTTAAATTCTGAAATATTGTCACAATTAAATCTATACTACTCCTTAAGACCCTATCGTAGGCGTCCACAGTATATGGCGCACGGTTCTGCCTCTCGCCTGTAGTTTCTATGCCGCTATGAAGGGTGGTGGCATTTCCTCAAATACGTTGCATGCATCACTGTAACTGTTCTTCCCTTTCTGTCTATTTCTAATTACTTGTATATTTTACGTGCTAGATGGCCTGATGCTCCACAGCAGTATCCTGGAAACACCCTCCTATGATGAGTGGAAGAATAATTTCCCAGACCAAGAAACAGAGGAAGATCAACCCATCATAGGCCACTCTATCATCCATGATGTGGTATGTATTTGGATATCTAATTTAGCAGCTGCATCCATTTTTCGTGTCTTAATTTTCTGTTCGCTTGCTCTGGAGAGCTGCGCAAATTATTCCATTTATTTTAAGGAATTTAGCAGCTACTTATACTCTGTACATGTGCATCTGAATCTAAGAAATAGACAGCTGACCAACAATTCCTAACCCAGCACAAGGATATCTGTGTATCAGCATGCCGCTATGCTCACCACCACATAGTAAGCCATTAGTCATGAAGGTCCTCACCGTTCCTCAAATACGTTGCATGCATCACTGTAACTGTTCTTCCCTTTCCGTCTATTTCTAATTACTTGTATATTTTACGTGCTAGATGGCCTGATGCTCCACAGCAGTATCCTGGAAACACCCTTCTATGATGAGTGGAAGAATAATTTCCCAGACCAGGAAACAGAGGAAGATCAACCCATCATAGGCCATCTATCATCCATGGTGTGGTATGTATTTGGATATCTAATTTAGCAGTTGTATCCATTTTTCGTGTCTTAATTTCCTGTACGCTTGCTCTGGAGAGCTGCGCAAATTATTCCATTTATTTTAAGGAATTTAGCAGCTACTTATACTATGTACATGTGCATCTGAATCTAAGAAATAGATAGCTGACCAACAATTCCTGACCCAGCACAAGGATATCCGTGTATCAGCACGCCACTATGCTCACCACCACACACGAAGCCATTAGTCATGAAGGTCCTCACCGTTCCTCTGCACCGCCGGCCAGGTACATCACCGTGCGTTGTGTGTTCTCCTGTCTGGACCCTGGTCTGACAGACGCCACACATTATGCCTGGTTTTATAAATTCTGCATTATGAAAGAAAACTTGATATTGGGAACAAATTCAATATTCACGTAATACTTGAATGTTTGACGGTGTCTCTGTCTTTTGATGTTTTCACTATCGCCGTGAACTTGACCCTCATGACCTTGTCATAATTATTTGCTAGGTACAAACTGTAATCTTGTTCTCTCTTTTTGTGCTACTGGATCGAGCTTGTATAAAGGTTGATTTTGGATTTAGATTCTAGAGTTGCATGCTTAGCCAAGTTTATAGTCTGAATCGTAATGTAATCTCATGTTCTGGAATTATGATCCGACATGCCATATCTCTGAATCTGTGCTACGAGTTAGTTTTTTAAATGAAATTTAATCTTGTGAGAATTGTCCTGCTCTACTCAAATATTAAATATCCCATGTTGTGTAATACCAACCAAAACTCTTTCATATACGCTACTTTAGAAACTAAGGTACAAAATTAAATTAGCTAACACATTGGAACTCAGATGGTATGATCTACCAGATAGTTTAACAAATCTAAATATGAAATTATGATAGATCAGCATACTACCTTGTACCTTACATGGACAGATGGGCTGGACATTGAGTTGTACATAGTCAAATGAGTGATAGGAAACTTTGGAACTCACATATTTTGTTTGATGCAGGTGCATCACAACCCACCTATTTAGTAACTACTAATGATGTGGACTCTACTAGCGTTTGGGTCTAGCCTCTGGATGACAAAAAAAGAAAGGTATATGCAGCGCTTTTGGTCAGAATTCATACCTCGGCTCTTTAGATATATGATGGTAGGGTGCTAACACATAGTTAATGGTTTGAAATCTTTTCTCTTGTTGTTGGGTGAGATTATGAAGGTTCATGCCAATGATCAAATAAAAACATGTGTTGAGTTTCCATTTTCTTTTCATTTTTTGCACCTTGTATGTTTTAAAAAATGATTGGGTATCTGAGCTCCATACCTTTATAGAGGATTGCTGGTCAAACATGAACTGTCAGTGAGAGGAAAGAATCATGTTATGGTGAAGGGTTTCTTTTGGCATATCATATATATCTCGCCTATAATAGATAGATATATCACCTGGTTGTACAATTCTAGATGGATTAAGTAGATAGCTGAAAACAGGAAAGTTCCAGCCAATAAGGCACATAAGCATACTACAATTTGATTTGACGAACTGATACAAAGTAAAAGGAAAAATGGTTAGCCCAAAGATGATAATAAGTGAAAATTCTTCAAATATGAGGATAATCACACCTCAACAAAGTCGTGCCCGTGGTAGTAGTGGATCTGGGAAGAACTTATTTGCTAAAGCAAGAGCAAGAAGGCTGCTTTGCATTCCTGCATCAAGAGATACCAGTAAGGCAACAAAACAAATTAGAAAGAGCATATCCTCATGTATAGGAGAGGACGTCACCTGTCTCAAAAGATATTGTCCTCTGTAGTGCCTTTACGTCGTCTGACTTGCTAAACCAAGTACCAGCAAGATGATAAGAACTGCAACTGCAAGAGTGCCAAAAAGGAATCCAAACAAAGGCTTAATGACAAACTGTCCGATATAGCCCGCAGCAATAGCATCTGACCTTTTTATTCCTTCAGTGAAATCCTTGGCGCTTGAGTTTACACCAACAGCAAACATCAAGAACCCCAAAGCTGGTGCATAATACATGCAATAATAACACACACCCTAGAAATGTAAATATCAGGTCCAAATATAGAGCACTGTGCTACTGACACAAATATGAAACTATCTAATTGTATAAAAGCCAGCTAATAAGTGGGTCTGTGACATGTAAGACCCTTGAATGATTAATCATTACAGAAATATATGACCCTGCGAACACCAAACTATTCTGCAGGTTAGATTTTTAGATATATGGGAACTAGCTAGCTTGCCCACGCTGCAACGACATGTTTTGCGCTTTCTCCAATGGCTATAGGTATGCACCCTCCTCCCTTTGGATCATATCTGTGGTGTTTCTACCTATGCGGCATCTCCCCTTTGATGCGAATTTAATGCCTACTTTAGACCAGCATGACTATTGGTTTGATAAAAGCTTGTGATCATCAAGTTTTGAAATACATTTTTTGTTTTAGTAGTACTAATTGATAAACTATAATTTTCAGAAGTAACGTTTCTTCCTTACATATGTTGCTCTGGTCAGTGATGGCTAGGGACATACATGTGTATTCTTGCTGCAAAAAATGCAGGTACGTTTGGATTTTTGTGGTCCACAAATAGCAGCAATTCTATGCTTTCTTGCTTGATACAGTGTGGCGGATGACGACTTGCTTCTACTTGTACGGTAAATGCAAATCTTTTTTAAATGATTGTTTATTATCGTCCAATCATGATCTTCTCTATGTGCTGCGAAAGTTGGAGCGACTGATGCATGTTTTGATTCAAATATTCAAAACTACTTTGTACGCCATGCTCCTTAAACTGTTTTGCAAAATTCAGTTGCAATATCTTCCTCAATTTCAACTTCAACCATGTGTCTTGCTGTGTCAGGATCTGATTCAGTTCTACTTACTCCATATAAAACTAAATAGAAATCTACACATTTTGCAAATAGCAAAATGCCCCAGTTGTAGGAATGAGCTGGCCATATAGGGTCTGATTCAGTTGTACTTCCTCCTGATAAAACTGAATAGACTAGAGAATATCCGATGGGCCATCCGTTTGCTCCAGAACCTGCGTGTTGCATGATCTGAGTACTCTAACGGTAACCGAAGGATTCACCATTTTGTCCCCCCTTTCAGGCTGGCCCATCGGATCCTCAGCGCTTTCTGTTCATTTTGGTCGGGAACAAGATTGATTTAGATGGCGGGAGCAAACGGATGGTCAGTTTTCCTGAATGCGCAAGCTTTCTCATATATATATATTCGAAATACCCTGCAGTCTCTTTGCCTTTCCCGCAGGTTCCGGAGAAGAAAGCGAGGGAATGGTGCGCCTCTAAGGGCAATATTCCATACTTCAAGACCTCTGCGAAGGAGGTCCACAACGTCGACACTGCTTTCCTATGCATCGCTAGGCTCGCCTTGGAGCATGAGCATGACCAAGACATGTAAGTAAAAGTGTCTTATGTTTCTTGTTCGGATACAAAGTTCAGTCCATGTCATTTTTCCTGGATTATGGTATTGCTGAAGTTCTACCAAAACGCATTTACTGGTTTTTTTATTGGGAAAAAAGAGCAAAGACGAACCTTTTTTATAACAAAAAGGGAGCAAAAAAAGATGCTAGGTGGGTTCAGGTCATCCTGTGTCTGTGCAGGTTGCCAAATCCTGGCGACTCCCAGATTGATTTGCGGTTCTAATATAGATATGGATCTACTAGGAGAAGCTTTAATACGCTCGATACCTGGCATGATGAGTTCCTCAATCAAGTAAGCCACAGCTCCCACGAGCATGTATCTTTCTGGATGTCTGGTTACAATAGCAGCTACTCATGTGGTTGAGAATAAAATACAAAAGATAAAGATAAATATTCAGATGATCGTCAGTATAGTCTCATCCACGACAAGTTCATTATGATTTACATAGACTTCATTTTTACATCCA